>NC_133324.1:778403700-778710671 GCF_042186555.1 Aquarana catesbeiana
ATTTAAAAATGAATATGTGCAGCGTGCATTACATGTATTTTTTTATCAAACTACTCATTTATTTTTTATTTTTTTTCTATCTATATCAATTTCCCTGTTGATCCTGCCAGTTTGTTACTTATTACTTTTATTTCCAGTAGGAGGCTATCAACAGTAGCTATCCACTGCTGAAATCAGCAGCCATGTCTGCCCCTCGCATAGCATCTCCTAGGTGGCAGTACCTAATGATGTAGCATGACTCCTGTATAGGCACCTTCAGGAATGTACATCCTGCTATGACATCAACACCCCCCCAGTTCCCACCCACCAACCAAGGAGGTAGATGGATGAAGGGAGGCTTTGTGGTGATGTGACAAAATCCCTACATCATTTTAAAAACCAATCACTGCCAAAAAAAATAAAGTAAACAATAGACACAAAAATACCAAACCAAACACAATATTACATCTTTAAACCTACATAACACTATTGCTTTTTCTAAATTATTCAATTTCTCTGGTTCAAAAATAAATACTTACTCCAACATTTCTGAGCTGGAACTACTGGATGTCCAAAAATACATGTTAAGGCTACATTCAAAACTGAGCTTAGGGCTGGTGCGGATTGTAGTGGCAGGAATCAGATTCTTGCTGTGGCTCTCAGCGGCTAGGTTAAACGGCCAGTCCTGTTCACTCTAATGACAGGTCGCCAACAGCCACAGCTATTGGCGGGTGTAGCACAGCCATTGATTACCTATGGTGAATACTACTGAATGCGCTTTGTGTGTGTCCAGAAGCAATCACTGCAGGTAATCACTGGCTGTTGAGAGGGCCACGAATAGCTGCAGCCGTCGGTGACCTGTCATTATAGTGAACGGGGCCAGTCCTCCCTATCAGAGTACAAAAGCACAGCGGGAGAGATCCCTGCATCAACATCGCTTCTGTTGATACTGGGATCTGTCAGGTTTTTTTTTCATTCGACCAGTTGGTGTGTGTGTGTATCCAGCTTAATGCATCTAACAAATCTCTTGCACATTTACGCTTATCAACTGATATCGAAGGAAAATCCCCTTAACCCAGCCTGCAAAATGTTGCACCTGCGTGGTTGCAAAATACTGTATATATATCAATTATTTGGGGTTGCCTCCTTTATCAGTTGGATGCTGTAATGTTTTTTTTTTCATTTTTTTCATTTTTAGGAGATCTCTAAATATAAATTTTAGGTATCCTTAAAAAGCCACACCTGTGAATTATTGCATATAATACATATTTAATGAACATTTTAAGATGGTGAGATTATCACACAATTTAAAAGAAGTAATGGACCCCATTTCGATGAGGGTTGAGACTTTGTATAGGCGTTTCTCTACGCGCCCTACTAGATCTTGTTTGTGTAATATCTTTTTTTTTTTTTTTCAATAGAAAAAGTAAAAAAAAAAAAAAAAAAAAAAAGAGATAATGGATGTTGCAGAGCTCCACATCAATAGATAGCAGTACAGATTTACTATTAAAAGTCCTGAAAAGTGACCACAGGTAGAAACTGGTTATAACTTTTTCTCATGAGCAGTTTATATCACCTGAAAATAGAAGAATATGATCGGTACATATTGCTATTTTTGCTATAGGACCTTGTTCTAAGCCATTGATGTTTATGGAATGTCAGGTCATTATTGCCAATGGTTCATAAAGGGCTCCTTTGATAAATAATTTGATATTAGAAGGCAGCTATTTATTCTAATTCTTATATAAAGATTCTCATATAAAATTTTAACCCATTTAAAAAATTTATGGCCGAAATTGATTTCTTATCCCTCACGCAGCCTACAAAGAAGACCATTCCACAACATCAAAGGCTTTGGTTATATCAAAATCGCTTGCATTATCAGGAGGTGTTTGTACATTTAAAAAAGTGCTGAATTTGTAAGGGCTGTACATTAGGTATAAAGCCTGTATAATTGGGATTTAGAATTTTATGTATCTCCTCAAATAAGTCATGTGACAACATTTTAGCTACCACTTTAACAATTAAGTAAAGATATCAGGCAGTATGACTCCTTATCTGGTTTCCAAATGTTTCAACCTCACACATAGGGGCTCGTAGTAAACTGAACTGAAAAGATGCAATAATAGCATCTAATAGTAATGTCAAGAGAGTTATATACATCTGCTGGAAGACGATCATCGAGGCCTTGTTATTTGGAAGCATTTACAATGCTTTATTCAACTCTTCCAAAGCAAAAGGAGAATCGAAATAATCTGTCCCTCAACTCACAAAACTGCTAATGTTATCCTTTTCTAATTAACTACCTAGTTGTTGGTCTGAATATGCCCTTTTGAAGGGACTGTAAAATTGATAGAATGTGTCTAATATATCAGAAGTAGAAGAGACTATACTCATACTACACTTTCTTTTGCCCGTTTTCACACTGATGGCTGCTAAGCCCATGTTCTAGCTTTCAATAAAATGTACAGCTTTATCTCCTTCTTCAAAAAAAAAAACGCTACTTCAACATGGATCAAAGCATTATATAATAAACCCAAAGCCTATATAAAATATGCTGGATACAAATCTGAAGCCTTTAATATTGAAAGAGGTACCCGACAGGGTTGCCCATTATCTCCCTTATTATTTGCCCTTATACTCGAACCCATGGCCCAATACATCAGAACAAACCAAACTATAACTGGCATTGAAGTAGGAGGTATCACACACAAATTATGTATATTTGCAGACGATATATTACTTTTTCTATCATCACCACAGGTCTCTGGTCCTAACTTAATACCAGCTCTTGATGGATTTGCAGCCCTATCCGGCCTTATGATTAATCCTAAGAAATGCCTAGTGCTTAATATTTCACTCACAAACATGGAATTGATCCCGGCTAGGGCTGCACTCCCATTCACATGGGCAGAAAAATCAATCCCATATCTTGGAATTCATTTAACAGCATCTCATTCTGACTTATTCTCAACCAATTATCCTCCTGTATTAAGACAGATCACAAATCTAATAAAACAATGGTCGCAACTTCCTTTATCCTGGATAGGGAAGATTAATGCAATCAAAATGACTATTCTACCCAAATTGCTTTATCTATTCAGAGTCCTCCCTATTCCAATTCCTTCCTATTTTTTGAGAATAGTACAAAAAAGAGCAACTTCGTTTATATGGGGCTCTTCTAAACCACGTATACCTATACACACACTACATCTTCCCAAAAATAAAGGAGGCCTGGGATACCCTAATTTTACTAACTACTACAGAGCAGCCCATTTGGCCAGTCTGTCCAAATACCATGCAAAACAGGAAATCCCATTATGGGTATTTATAGAGGCTTCAGAAAATGACCCTCTATTAATATCAAATTTATTATGGCTTGATCCTAAAGACCGCTTCTTATCTCTCTGGGATAAACTAAAAACCAAATATCAGTTACAATCTCCACACAATCCTCTCCTTTCTTTTATCAGAAATCCGGCCTTTTATCCGGCATGGATCTACCCAAATTCTTTTAAAGCTTGGACAACATCAGGCATTCAGACACTAAATGACTTCATAGCATCTAAATCATTCCTTTCATTCCCATCGCTTAGAGAAAAATATGATCTACCAAACTCTGAGATATTTAGATATCTCCAAATCAAAAATTTCTATACACCATTCCTAAAGGGGGATACACCATTATCCCAATTATCAATTTTTGAATCAATCTGTACAAAAGATCCATTTGCTAAAGGTACAATTTCATCACTTTATAATCAATTATATGGAGTAGCAAATCTTAATAGACCCTCTTACGTTCAGAGGTGGGAGGAGGACCTGGGACGAACTTTAGAAGACACGGACTGGTCCAACATATGGCTCACATCTAAGTCATCTTCACCCAACATCTTAGCACTGGAGACAAATTATAAAGTCCTAACTCGCTGGTACCTTGTACCCGCTAGAGTGGCAAAATATTCACCTAATACCTCAGCTCTTTGTTTTCGAGGATGCCCAGAAATAGGCACATATTTACACATATGGTGGACGTGCCCAGTAATCCAAACCTTCTGGAAGGAAGTCTTCGTGATTGCATCTAAAATATTTAAAAAAATAATACAACCAGATCCATATTTAACTTTACTTAATCTAAAACCGGAATGGTTAACACTCTCTCAATTCAAACTTATGATCCAACTAATAACGGCTGCAAAACAAACAGTGGCCAAAGCATGGAAATCTCCTACATTGGTACTAGCAGAAACAATTCACAGAATGAATAATACAATGTCCCATGCTAAGATGGTAGCCATCGATAAAAATCAAATTCCAAAATTTGAAAAACTTTGGCATCCTTGGATAAAACAATAGTTCCTGTCAAACTTCAATGACTCTGTCCTGTTGCCATGGTAACAGATTAAATGACTTACAGAGACACCCATTCTAAGGCTTCAAAGAGAACTAAAAAGAATAATAAACTGACGAGCGGGACAACCTTGTGGACCATACCTCTACCTTTCAACCCTTTTTCTTCTTTCTCTTTCCTTTTCTCCACCTTACGATTAAAGCTCATTATCAGAATTTATTTGACCTATATACACTCTACTTGTAAATAATATGTATAGTAGGTATAAATCATTTAAATACCTACAAAAATAACTAAGGAAATGATATATATCTTTAATTTAGGTTTACGTGAACCCAATGTTTAATATTTGAAATTTCATGATATTTACCTATATAAACCCTACTGTAAAACAATGAGCTTACTTTATAGATCCTTGTAAACTTACTTTATGTATCTTTATAACATTGTATACTCAATAAACTTCTTTTGACAAGGAAAAAAAACGCTACTTCAAAAAAATAAAGAACATTTTTTTATATAAAAAAGTCAGTTTTCTTTAAGCTTTTTTTTCCACTAGATACTGTGCTGCTTCCAATTTCTTTAAAGAAATAGTAGAGGGATTTTGATTTTTACTATGTTTTTCTTCTGCTCTCATCATTTGTTTTATCAAATTTCTCTCCCATTCTTTTATTTGCTTTAACAGCTGAGATTTTAACAAGCAGCCCTCAGAGATATGCTTCCAAGGTGTCCCACTTTACCAAAGGAGAATCTATAAAATGATTGCACTCTAAAAAAAATCTTTAAGGTCTGAATGAATAGAAGAGGGCACAGGAAACAATCTTAACTATCAAAGATTTAATCTCCAAGGAAGGGAATCTCTATTTGTTTTAAACTATTACCAATTGAGAATAATAAAAAAAATCATTTACCATATATTCAATCCTTTGAATTATTGGTTCAACATTGGGAAAGCCAACTGCTTAAACTATCCTAAATAAAGTTGCATGCATTTTAGAGAAAGAAGTATCCTTTTCTCTCTCTAGGTTGTATCATACACCATATATCTAATACCCCTAAGATGAAAGACAGCTAAAACACTGCACCCCAAGAGAAGTGATGTCTATCCATTTCAAATATTATAGCATTATTTAAATCTACTACTACTACTACTATTACATTATTAGAAACTACATGCTTACTTGTAATAAACATGGAGAGAAATGTCATCACGTCACTAGAATATGGTGGGGGATATACATACTATAAATACAGTGAACCATATACTGTATACAGTAAATATACACTCATCTGCCACTTTATTAGGTACATCTGTTCAATTGCTTGGTAACACAAATTGCTAATCAACAAATCACATGGCAGCAACACAATGCATTTAGGCATCTAGTGGTGAAGATGACTTGCTGAAGTTCAAACCGAGCATCAGAATGGGGAAGAATTGGGATTTAAGTGACTTTGAACGTGGCATGGTTGATGGTGGCAGACGGGCTGGTATTTCAAAAACTGCTGATCTACTGGGATTTTCACACACAATTATCTCTAGGGTTTACAGAGAATGGTCCGTAAAAGAGAAAATATCCAGTGAGCAGCAGATATGTGGACGGAAAATGCCTTGTTGATGTCAGAGGAGAATGGGCAGACTGGTTCGAAATGATAGAAAGGCAACAGTAACTCAAATCACCACTAGTTACAACCAAGGTATGCAGAATACCATCTCTGATCACACAACACTTTAAACCATGAAGCAGATGGGCTACAGCAGAAGACCATACCGGTTGCCACTCCTGTCAGCTAAGCACAGGAAACTGAGGCTACAATTTGCACAGGCTCACCAAAATTGGACAATAGAAAATTTGGAAAAACGTTGCCTGTCTGATGAGTCTCGATTTCAGCTCCTAAGGCCAGAATTTGGTGTAAACAACATGAAAGCATTGATCCATCCTGCCTTGTATCAATGGTTCAGGCTGGAGGTGTAATGGTGTAGGAGATATTTTCTTGGCACACTTTGGGCCCCTTAGTACCAATAGAGCATTGTTTAAATGCCATGGACTATCTGAGTATTGTTGCTGACCATGTCCATCCCTTTATGACTATAGTGTACTCATCTGCTGATGGCTACTTCCAGCAGGATAATGCACCATGTCACAAAGCTCAAATCATCTGGTTTCTTGAACAGGACAAGGAGTTCACTGTACTCCAATGGCCTCCACAGTCATCAGAGTCATCAGATTTCAATCCAATACAGCAACTTTGGGATGTGGTGGAACAGGAGATTCACATCATGGATGGCAGCCGATCTACAGCAACTGTGTGATGCAATCATGTCAATATGGACCAAAATCTCTGAGGATTGTTTCCAATACCTTGATGAGTTT
Organism: Aquarana catesbeiana; assembly: GCF_042186555.1. Taxonomy (NCBI): domain Eukaryota; kingdom Metazoa; phylum Chordata; class Amphibia; order Anura; family Ranidae; genus Aquarana; species Aquarana catesbeiana. The sequence goes on from NC_133324.1 coordinate 778,410,406, forward strand.
ATGCCACGAAGAATCAAGGCAGCTTTGAAGGCAAAAGGGGATCCAACCCGATACTAGCAAAGTGTACCTAATAAAGTGGCCTGTGAGTGTATATCTACCTTTAGAATCAATAAACTTGATGCTAGATCCCAACCAAAATCACAAATGGTACCTCATCCCCAGTGGCGGCTCGTCCATTAGGGGTGCACGGGCGACACCCCCCATCCATGCATCCGGCTCCCTGATCTACATACAGGGTTCTGGATGCATGGATTCCAATTGGGGGGGGGGGGGTTTGAAGCACATGATTAGAGCCAGAGGCTCTAATAGGCTTCAAAAAATTGTGGGCTCGGGGCAAAGAGCACTCTGTTTCGAGCCCACCCAGTTGTGTGACAGTAGTGCTGAATATTCACTATTTTCACACCGATTCTCCTCAAATCAGGAAGCAGGTCTGAGACCCATTTCCCAATTGGCCGAAAGAAGAAGTGTTTCGATTGGCCACTGAGGAGGAGGAGGGAGGAGACGGAAGCCGTCATGATGCGAGGAGAGCTGGAGAAGGGGAAGCCGCCCGTGATGCCCATTGAGGAGAGCAGGGGAAAGGGAAGTTGCCCGTGATTCCTGTGATTCCAAGGAGGAGAGCAGGGGGAAGGAGAAGCCACTGCCCATCACAGCCATAGATGGGGTAAGTGCTCCTGATGACATGACCGACTGGACCGGGAGGGTGTGTGTGTCTGTGGGTGCACTGATTGTTGCCCCCTCCCCCAATTTTTTTTACCACCAGTTGCCACTGCTCACCCCTATTAGAATATAGTTTAAAAAAAGCGTGACTTTTCGGGTACCAGTATCCATAAGGAAATTCTAATGCCCCGTACACACGGTCGGATTTTCCGATGGAAAATGTCCGATCGGAGCGTGTTGTCGGAAATTCCGACCGTGTGTGGGCTCCATCGGACATTTTCCATCGGATTTTCCGACACACAAAGTTTGAGAGCAGGCTATAAAATTTTCCGACAACAAAATCCGTTGTCGGAAATTCTGATCGTGTGTACACAAATCCGACGGACAAAGTGCCATGCATGCTCAGAATAAATAAAGAGATGAAAGCTATTGGCCACTGCCCCGTTTATAGTTTATAGTTCAGAACGATCGGATTTTCCGACAACTTTGTGTGACCGTGTGTATGCAAGACAAGTTTGAGCCAACATTCGTCGGAAAAAATCCTAGGATTTTGTTGTCGGAATGTCCGAACAAAGTCCGACCGTGTGTACGGGGCATAAGTGTTATTGACCTCATTCACAAAGTTTAAAAATATTACCATACAGCAAAGGATACCAACCAAATACATCAATGGTTATTTGCATCATATATATGTTCCATCAGTAACAATGTCTTCAGATGGCAACTTGAAAAACCTCAAAGTGTTTTAACTCATAAAGCTTCTTCATAAGGAGGAGAACAGTGTTTTCTGAAAAGTAAGTATACATAAGTGCCAATGCCAAATATTACAATCAGATACATAAAGCGCCAATTAAACATATTCCTGTGTATAGGGTTATTTACACATAACCCAATGATGCATTTATGTAAGAAAATAGAAGAATGCAAGTCCAAGAAAGAGGCCCTGGAAACTGGATTGGATGAGATGCAAGGGAGATTAGCCCCACCACCTCCTCAAAAAACATGAGTGGTAACCTACCAAAGTAACATTATATATGGGAATATGCTTAATTAGCTCTTTATGTATCTGATTGTAATATTTAGCATTGGTACTTATGTATACTTATATTTCTGAATGCACTGTTCTCCTTCTGATGAAGACTTTATGAGTTGAAACACTTGAGGTTTTTCAAGTTGCCACCTGAAGACACCTTTACTGATGGAACATATATATAATGCATATAACCACTGATTTCATCCTTTCATGTATGGTAATATTTTTAAACCTTGTGACTAAAGTCAATAAGTTTTACAATTTTCTTATGATTATTGGTACCCTAAAAGTCCCACTCTGCTTTTTTGAAACTACCACCTTGAGAATCCACATCTTCCTAAATGCAAGTGGATTATACCAGCCTAATATAATGTGATTTAGCATTAGCACCATTCATCATTGATAAAGTTGGGCTGAACCCCCCCCCCAGTGTCTCTTTCTCAGACTTTGGATAGAAGTAACAGGTGCGTAAAAATTTGGCCTTGGGTGCTGGTGGTGCCTTCACTCCATAACCCTTCACAGTTATTCTTGGCAAATACAAGATTGGATTCTAATCCTAAAAATGTGACACAGGTGTGGAAAAATTGTGTATTGGGTGTTGGTGGTGCCTGCTCACTGAAACTGCTCACAGTTACTTTTGGAGGGCGCAGGAATGACACAGTGTAATTCAGCTGACTCCTCTGTGCATGGTGATGGGGCTATGGCAGGAGTAACTGTAGACAAGCAGGCAGAAGAGGCTGCTCTGGCAGCTGCGGTGGACTGCGAACTAGTGTCAGCTTGGGTGATAGAGCATGAGGAGGATGAGGATGTTTTACTAAGCCAGTCCACCACCTCCTCCACATTCTGTGACTGGACAGCACGGGCAACATAACTAAACAGAAAAAAACGGGCCCTGCCCGAGGACGGACAACGTCCACCTTTGCCTGTGGACACAGATGCTGCTGACCCCCTCATAGTGGCATGTGAATGTCTGCCTCTCCTTGTTGGCCTCCCAGATATGATGGGGGGGTTATTACCCAAATTTAATAGGTAGTGAGAAACGTATAATTAGATGCCCTTTATTCAATAAAAAGTGGTGTTTGATGCACTTTAAATTTAGCCTAACTGAGCCCTGCTCTATCTATTTCCACGTCAACACCACATTGCAAAAGGTTCCTGTGGAATGGGAGTATGGGCACTGAGCCATGATTGGGCAAAGTCATCATGATTTTGTCCATTCATGACTCTGACTGTGCTCTGTGCCCTGATTGGGCAAAGCCTTGCACCTGATCAGCAGTCAGGTGCATTGCGTCATCCAATTAGAGCCCTAGAATGCACTGTGCAGCGCGCAGTGCATTGTGGGGTGCTCAGCGGGCGAACATCCTGCCAAGTGCCCCACAAATTTGGTTGTTCGCAGATAGAGTGAACAGGCGATGTTTGGGCTGAACTTTTGCTTGGCTCGAACTGTTCGCCGAACTCTGCTCATTGACAATAACAAATGCTCAAGCCTGGTCTTAAAAAGATTAGCGTGGGCGGTTCCAAGGTGGGGACTTGTTATGGCTTCACAGAATAAAGTTTGGCTGAGTGTAACATCACCATGTGCAGTGATTTGGTTCTCTGCATTAATCTCAGAGTGTTGCTGGCTCCAATGGGGGAGATATATTTCACAGACTGAGTTTTAAAATGATTATGAACCCTTAATTTTTTTAAAAACAAACATGGTATACTTACCTGCTCTCGGCAATGGCTTTGCACAGAGCAGCCCCGATCCTTCTCTTCTCTGGTCCCCTCCATCACTCCTGGCTCCTCCCCCCACCCATTGACCACCATAGCAAGCTGCTTGCTATGGGGGCACACATGCGAGCTTGCTCCCAAGCCAGCTCTGCGTGTCCATAGACACACACAGCGTGGTTTGTCCTGCCTTGCTCCCTCCTCACTGATGGTGATTGAAAGCAGCAGGCGTCAATGGCTTCTGTTGCAGACTCTGAGCCTATGACTAAGAAGAGAGCCGAGAGAGCTGCTGCTCTCGCGCACATCGCTGGATTGAGACTGGGCTCAAGTAAAAGGGGGGCTGGAGAGCTGCATTCAGAAGGGTTTTTTTTTAATCTTAAATGCATAGAAACAATTAGCCTTTAGAACCACTTTAATGCCCCGTACACACGGTCGGATTTTCCGATGGAAAATGTCCGATCGGAGCGTGTTGTCGGAAATTCCGACCATGTGTGGGCTCCATCGGACATTTTCCATCGGATTTTCCGACACACAAAGTTGGAGAGCAGGAGATAAAATTTTCCGACAACAAAATCCGTTGTCGGAAATTCCGATCGTGTGTACACAAATCCGACGGACAAAGTGCCACGCATGCTCAGAATAAATAAAGAGATGAAAGCTATTGGCCACTGCCCCGTTTATAGTCCCGACGTACATGTTTTACGTCACCGCATTTAAAACGATCGGATTTTTCGACAACTTTGTGTGACCGTGTGTATGCAAGACAAGTTTGAGCCAACATCCGTCGGAAAAAATCCTAGAATTTTGTTGTCGGAATGTCCGAACAAAGTCCGACCGTGTGTACGGGGCATAACACTATTTACATTGTGTGCTGATTTCTTCACATACCCAAAGGAAAACTACTCCAGTCTAGCCTCAAATTCCTTACCCTTCTCTTTGGAAGTTTTTTAGCTGTTCAGCATCTTGTGATACTCCTACTGGTGTGCACACCTCTTCCCTTTTCTTGTTATCTCACCAAAAACTCACTCTCAACTGACAAAAAAAGGTGCACCCACAGGCTGGAGCCTTGACTTTGGTGTAAAACCTTTGTGTGCATCAAAGGAATAGTTTATCAACACCTTTTCACCTTGCTGTGAATGGCGCAGGTAACACAGAAACGCAAATTCATATACAGCCTACAGTATTGCTCATCACAAACTTTGATAAACAGGTAGATCATACCTCCCCTAGAAAGGTCCGGGGAGGGACCCAAAGCCACCAATGAATAAGTCTGGTACAATGCCAGATCCAGTGCAGGATAAAAAATTGTCACTGGTGCTTACTACACCATTCAGGACACACCCTGCCCAAAATATGATGCTTTGGTACTCCACTTTATGCTGTCGCTCCCCAATATTCTGTGGACTAGCTTTGAAGTTTGACTGGGCGAGTTTCAACTATAGGCCTTATCATGTCCTTTAGTCCTATTACCAACTACAGTTAAACACTAGACATAAATTAATGCAGCTTTACTCTCCTGTTGCATGTCCGCATTGTCCTGCACTGGGAGCCTCCATACTGACAGCATGTCAAAATAATGGAAAGCCAGCATCCTGACATCAGTAGTGGCTACTAATGAAGCCGAAAAAAAAAAAGTTCAGGCTCGGGGGAAGTCAAAGGTTATCATGTATAAATATGAACCATGGAAATCTGCTAATTAAATTAAAGGTTACTTGTACTCATTTCTGCACTTACTCTAGTACACCAAATGATTTCATCATGTCCTTTATGTTATCCTTGTATTTAAAAAATTCTCCCATATTTTCTTCTTTCTCGATAGATTCTAGAAGTGGAGTGTCTACAAAGGCTGGGCAAACTGTATTTATTCGTACTCCATAGTTTCCAATAGATGCAAGTGCCTGTAGAGAAGAAAAAAAATAACAGGAATTAAGTTTGAAATCAACACTCTTACCACTACCTATTAGGCTGCATTGTTTTAAATTGAGATTGAATCAACTATAACTGTTCTCACCCATTCCTAGAAACATCTCCAGTTTCTATTCCCATTCCTTTCCAAGGAGGTCTCCAGCTTCTGTTACCAACAGTTTCTAGCTTCTGTTCCTAGCCTACACCAAGGAGGTCTGAAGTTTGTATCCCCACCCCATTCCAAGGAGGGCTCTAGTTTATGTTTTTTATCTTTTTCCAAGCAGGTCTCCAGTTTCTCTTTCCAACCATCTCTAAGGTCTCCAGATTTTGTACCCATCCATCTCCAAAAAGGCCCTTTAGTTCCTGTCATCTTCCCTCTTCAAGGGTGTCCATTTTCTGCTTTATCCATCTCCAAAGATGTCCTCAGTTTCTATCCCCATATAGGTAATTTCAAAGGTATTCTATGTTCAACTGTAAACCCTCCTTACATTAATTTATATGATAGGGAACACTGGAATAGGTAAACTCTTCCTGATTGTACAAAGCTAGAAGGGACTTCAACTCTTCAGCTCCCACCTAAAACTGACATTTCAGTTTAAAGTTAAATTGTAAAACCTTTTAAGCAATATAATATGCATGCATACAAATTATAAGTACATCTGTCAGACCAAAGGCAGCCTCAAGCTTGTCAATATGAAAAAAATTAAACCAGAAATTGAATTGCAATAAAAAAAAGACTGCCTGAAATGCAGCATTGTAAGTCATCAACTAAATTGGACAGTATATGTTACAGGGACTAATATCATGATCATGCAAGACGAGTTACTTTTGCACCATAAAGTCTTTATTAGGTTCACACCATGCAGGTTAATACATCTTCATACTGTATACTGACAGTAGCAAATTATATTTTCTTTTTTCGCTGGGTATTGATTGATGGCCATCAAGCTAGTTCGTAGATTCAGTTCTTCATGGAACATATAGGCTAAAGTCAAAGGCCAAATGTTTTAATATAAAAACAAACATGACTACTGAAGCACAAAATATAATATTTTTCTTGCCTGACACTACAAGATCAAAGCAGCTCATAGGTTCTAAAGTAACACTTTGGTTGTGGACATAAACCCTCGAGTCACAAGTCAATGAAGAAGGACAATAGACCATACTGGCAGATCAGAAACAAGCTTTGATTGGCTGTCTGAACCAAGTCGCTAAAGGCTACATTTTGATTTGTCGTCATTAGGTGTATGTACTTGTGCCACCTTTTCTTACACCTCTTAATACAGGACTGCAAATCATTAAAGCCATGTTTGCAAATGTTTAATATTGCAGTATTGGAGTGTTGGCATCTAGAACAAATGCAGGTTGGTTTTGCAGCTATTAAACTTAGCATATGTTACCATGCCATATGGAAGCTTACCATTGTAACTAAGGTCATATATCTTTGTCAGTTCACACTTAAACATTCAGTGAGGATAAAATACTAGGTATATTTGTTGAAGACTTTTGTTGTTTATTAGTGACTATTTTGCAAATCCAAGGAGACTTTTTTTTTATTGAATCATTGGGTACATGTGAAATATGATATTTTCTATAGTGATTGTGAACTATGTACAGTATCTCTCAAAAGTGAGTACACCCCTCACATTTTTGTAAATATTTTATTATATCTTTTTATGTGACAACACTGAAGAAATGAGTTTGTTACAATGTAAAGTAGTGAGTGTACAGCTTGTATAACAGTGTAAATCTGATGTCCCCTCAAAATAACTCAACACACAGCCATTAATGTCTAAACCACAACAAAAGGGAGTACACCCCTAAGTGAAAATGTCCAAATTGGGCCCAATTAGCCATTTTCCCTCCCCGGGGTCATGTGAATCGTTGGGGTTACAAGGTTTCAGGTGTGAAAGGGGAGCAGGTGTGTTAAATCTGGTGTTATCACTCTCACTCTCTCACACTGGTCACTGGAAGTTCAACATGGCATCTCATGGCAAAGAGCTCTCTAAGGATCTGAAAAAAAGAATTGTTGCTCTACATAAAGATGGCCTAGGCTATAAGAAGATTGCCAAGACCCTGAAAATGAGCTGGAGCCCAGTGGCCAAGACCATACACTGGTTTAACAGGACAGATTCCACTCAGAACAGGCCTCACCATGGTCTACCAAAGAAGTTGAGTGCACATGCTCAGCAGAATATTCAGAGGTTGTCTTTGGGAAATAGGCGTATGAGTGCTGCCAGCATGACTGCAGAGGTTGAAGGGGTGGGGGTGGTCAGCCTGTCAGTGCTCAGGTCATACGCCGCACACTGCATCAAATTGGTCTGCATGGCTGTCATCCCAGAAGATAGCCTCTTCTAAAGATGATGCACAAGAAAGCCCGCAAACAGTTTGCAGAAGACAAGCAGACTTAGGACATGGATTACTGGAACCATGTCCTGTGGTCTGATGAGACCAAGATAAACTTATTTGGTTCAGATGGTGTCAAGCTTGTGTGGCGGCAACCAGGTGAGGAGTACAAAGACAAGTGTGTCTTCCCTACAGTCAAGCATGGTGGTGGGAGTGTCATGGTCTGGGGCTGCATGAGTGCTGCCGGCCCTGGGGAGCTACAGTTCATTGAGGGAACCATGAATGCCAACATGTACTGTGACATACTCTACATATATGTATAAGTCCGCGCTTAGGTGTAAATATGGCTGCTGCATCCCCTGGAAACGTCACTACGTGAAGTAGAGTGCAATATAAATATAAATAGGTAGTTGGTGCTGCCAAGAAACTTAGTAATATATTGACCAAAGCAATCTTGAAAAACTGCAAGTGCAAATTGTTACCAAGACTCCAAATGATCCTATTGTGCCAAAAATTTCATCAATAAAAATAAAGAATAAAAAGTGCTTTTCAAAACTGCAAATAGTGCTATGTGCAAAAATCTTCATCCATAAACAAAATAAAGTGCTAATAAGGAAATGTATCTCTTGCTCTCTATAGATATATCTATATAGATATATAGCTATGTCTATATAGATATATCTATAGATATATCTATATAGATATATATATATATATAGAGAGAGAGAGATACATTTCTTTATTGGGGTGCACTAAGAGTTCTCACAGCATTCTTCCATCTAGCGAATTGCTTAGTTAGAATAACATGATCCACGGGAGGACAAATGGACTAAATGAACATCCGTGCCCCCAGTGGTCAAGGTGGGGAACTTCCAGACACGTCCACCCACTATATCACATCCAGATACTATCGTGTAAAAATATAAGAATTATATGCAATTATTGCTATGTACCAAAATCTTCATCCATAAACAGAATAATATAGTGCTAGTAAAGGAAATGTATGTGTTTAAAAAGCAACACAAAATATATATGTAATATCCTATAATAGTCCAAAGTGACTTGTGCAATCAATGTCCATAAACCTTACTCTCCAAAGTGACTGGTGCCAAATTCCAAAATGGCTATATACAACAAATTGGTCACAGCTTCTGTGCAGAAAGTGATCACAGACCAGATAAAAGAAACCGGAAGTACCGGAAGTGACGTGATCGCGTTCCAAGTTCTAACTTACACATTTCATCATCAGACATCATCAGAACCACTTTATTCTTTATTTTTATTTATGAAGTTTTTGGTACAATAGGATCATTTGGAGTCTTGGTAACAATTTGTACTTGCATATGCACTCTAGCACTTTTTCAAGATTGCTTTGGTCAATGTATTACTAAGTCTCTTGGCAGCGCCACCTACCTCTTTATATTTATAATGTACTGTGACATACTGAAGCAGAGCATGATCCCCTCTCTTCGGCGACTGGGACACAGGGAAGTATTCAAACATGATAACGACCCCAAACATACCTCCAAGACGACCACTGCCATTGCTAAAGAAGCTGAGGGTAAAGGTGGTGGACTGGCCAAGCATGTCTCCAGACCTAAACCCTATTGAGCATCTGTGGGGCATCCTCAAACAGAAGGTGGAGGAGCGCAAGGTCTCCAACATCCACCAGCTCCGTGATGTCATCATGGAGGAGTGCAAGAGGACTCCAGTGGCAACCTGCAAAGCTCTGGTGAACTCCATACCAAAGAGGGTTAAGGCAGTGCTGGAAAATAATGGTGGCCACACAAAATGTTGACACTTTTGGCTCAATTTGAACATTTTCACTTAGGGGTGTACTCACTTTTGTTGCCAGCGGTTTAGACATTAATGGTTGTGTGTTGAATTATTTTGAGGGGACAGCAAATTTACACTGTTATACAAGCTGTACACTCACTACTTTACATTGTAGCAAAGTGTCATTTCTTCAGTGTTGTCACATGAAAAGATATAATAAAATATTTACAAAAATATGAGGGGGGTACTCACTTTTGTGAGATAATGTATGTTTATGTATTATACAACAGTATATTATGTGTAAACAATCTCACATTATACACAAATTTGCCCTGATCCTGCCATTCAGCATCTCAGATGTTCAGCAAGATTTTTCTTGCTTGAGATTTTTAAACATGTTCAGAATGTTTCTGCTGGTTTTGATAAGCTAGTCATTACCATTGCAGATCTTTATGGGGACACACATCCTATGATGCTAGGCTCATTGGCAGGCATTTTTTTTGCTAATCAAAAACAACACATTATTAAAAGGTGATCAAATTGATGTAACTAATTGACTATTTTTTGGACATGGTTTCTTTTGTAGGTGCTGCAGGAAACTGTAGAAATTATTTGCATATGGATTTTATTAACCAAGATTTATTACAAACAGCAGTGATCTTGCTATTGTTTTTCTGTCAGGTTGTGACCGTGTATAAACATCAGAAGGGTAATTTGTAGGAAATCGATCTTTCCTCTGAGCTGTACCTTGTTTCCAGAGCTAATAACTTTTCTCTGCTTTTAAACACTGTAATCATTTACTTGTATTGTGAAAGTTCCATTTTATTTGGCACAAAGCATCTAAAACACAGAACAAATTGTTCCTGCTGTCGACTTTATTTGCTCATTGAATGACAATGATCACATATCCAAATTAAAAAAAGGAAAAGACAGGACTGGAAAGCATCATTATTATTTCTTACATTCTGAATAGACTAGATAAGTCAGTGACATCAGGGTCACAAAGGCTATTACTAAGCAACAAGCAGCTAAGAGATTGATAAAAATTATGTACTGTTTCATAACACTACATCTCAAAGCCCCCTCATGTTCCAGTCATTTTGAGTCCAATCTTTATTTTGTCACTGCAAATCTCACGTTTTACTTTATATGGAATCTGTAACCAGAGTAGTAGCCGGGAAAAAAAACCTGGTAATCAGGAAATTATATACTTCTCCTTGTTTCCTTCTGTGTTTTCATTATATGTATTTAAAGCATTTAGGCAAAATGGAGATATCAATGAAAAAAAATTAGTAATTTATTATTATTTAGCATTGCAAGTATCCATTTGAGAATCAATTAAGGTCTGCCAATTCTGAAATATCTCGATTGACATCTTGAAATATCTAATCAATCACTTTGATCCAAAGTATAACATTTTCTACTATACATTTTTCTAAAAAATGTCTCATTTCAGAGTTAGTACACCACTGAAATGGTTGACTTAACACTAAAATGAGAGTATGGAGTTCCTTTTCATGGTATGCTACTACAGGAAGTCCCCGATTTATGAACGCCGACTTACAAACGACTCCTACTTACGAACGGCCTCAATGCCGGCTGCTTGTGCTCCACGCTGGTCCTGGACACCTTCGAGCAGCTATCTTGCCACATTCCACACTGCAGTACTTCATATACTGCATGGCCAGAAGAGCCCCAGAAGCGCCCGGAACATCCCACATCCCTGCACAGGAGGACACCAGAACATCCCACATCCCTGCACAGGAGGACACCGGAACATCCCACATCCCTGCACAGGAGGACACCGGAACATCCCACATCCCTGCACAGGAGGACACCGGAACATCCCACATCCCTGCACAGGAGGACACGGAACATCCCACATCCCTGCACAGGAGGACACCGGAACATCCCACATCCCTGCACAGGAGGACACCGGAACATCCCACATCCCTGCACAGGAGGACACTGGAACATCCCACATCCCTGCACAGGAGGACACCGGAACATCCCACATCCCTGCACAGGAGGACACGGAACATCCCACATCCCTGCACAGGAGGACACCGGAACATCCCACATCCCTGCACAGGAGGACACCGGAACATCCCACATCCCTGCACAGGAGGACACCGGAACATCCCACATCCCTGCACAGGAGGACACCGGAACATCCCACATCCCTGCACAGGAGGACACCGGAACATCCCACATCCCTGCACAGGAGGACACCGGAACATCCCACATCCCTGCACAGGAGGACACCGGAACATCCCACATCCCTGCACAGGAGGACACCGGAACATCCCACATCCCTGCACAGGAGGACACCGGAACATCCCACATCCCTGCACAGGAGGACACCGGAACATCCCACATCCCTGCACAGGAGGACACCGGAACATCCCACATCCCTGCACAGGAGGACACCGGAACATCCCACATCCCTGCACAGGAGGACACCGGAACATCCCACATCCCTGCACAGGAGGACACCGGAACATCCCACATCCCTGCACAGGAGGACACTGGAACATCCCACATCCCTGCACAGGAGAACACCGGAACATCCCACATCCCTGCACAGGAGGACACCGGAACATCCCACATCCCTGCACAGGAGAACACCGGAACATCCCACATCCCTGCACAGGAGGACACCGGAACATCCCACATCCCTGCACAGGAGGACACCGGAACATCCCACATCCCTGCACAGAAGGACACCGGAACATCCCACATCCCTGCACAGAAGGACATCGGAACATCCCTGCACAGGAGGACACCGGAACATCCCACATCCCTGCACAGGCGGAAGTTAAACTTACAAGCAGTGTTCCAACTTCTGAACAAATTTCACTTACAAACCTACAGTCCTTAACGTGGTCGTAACTCGGAGACTGCCCGTACATCACATTTTTTCTTTAGCCATTGCACAGAATAAATTGTGAGGCTATAGAAATATTTCCTAGCCTGGATCAAAACTATTAATAATTATATATAATATAGTTTAAGATGCTCTACAGCAAAGGTATGCAGCTCATTATAGTGAAGTACACTCACCAGCCACTTTATTATTAGCTACACCTTGCTAGTACCGGGTTGGACCCCCTTTTGCCTTCAGAACTGCCTTAATTCTTTGTGGCATAGATTCAACAAGGTGTTGGAAACATTCCTCAGATATTTTGGTCCATATTGACATGATAGCAACACACAGTTACTGCAGATTTGTCCGCTGTACATCCATGATGTTGATCTCCCATTCCGCCACATCCCATAGGTGCTGTATTGCATGAAATCTGGTGACTGTGGGGGCCATTGAAGTACAGTGAACTCATTGTCATGTTAAAAAAAAAACAGTTGGAGATGATTTAAGCTTTGCGACATTATCCTGCTGGAAGTAACCATCAGAAGATGGGTACACTGTAGATATAAAGGGATGGACATGGTCACCAACAAAATCAGTTAGGCCGTGGCGTTTAAATTACGCTCAATTAGTACCAAGGCGTCCAAAGTGTGGCAAGAAAACATCCTACACACCATTACACCACCACCAGCCTGAACTGTTCATACAAGACAGGACAAAGCCATGCTTTCATGATGTTTACGCCAAATTCTGATCCTACCATCTGAATGTCACAGCTGAAATAGAGACTCAGACCAGGCAATGTTTTTCCAATCTTCTATTGTCCAATTTTGGTGAGCCTGTGCAAACTGTAACCTCAGTTTCCTATTCTTAGCTCACAGGAGTGGCACCCGGAGTGGTCTTTTGCTGCTTCTGCTGCTGTAACCCATCTGCCTTAAGTTTCGATGTGTTGTGCATTCAGAGATGTTATTCTGCATACCTTGGTTGTAATGAATGGTTGTTTGAGTTACTGTTAGCTTTCTATCATCTCAAACCAGTCTTTCCATTCTCCTCTGACATCAACAAGGCATTTTTGTCCACACAACTGCCGCTCACTGGATATTTTCTCTTTTTTGGACCATTCTCTGTCAACCCTAGTGATTGTGCATGAAAATTCCAGTAGATCAGCAGTTTTTGAAATACTCAGACTAGCACCAACAACCATGCCACGTTCAAAGTCACGTAAATCCTCTTTATTCCCCCTTTTGATGCTCAGTTTGAACTTCAAGTCTAGATGCCTAAATACATTGAGTTGCTGCCATGTGATTGGTGGTTAGCAATTTTTGTTACCAAGCAATTGAACAGGTGTACCTAATAAAGTGGCTAGTAAGTGTATATGGTCTATACGCACACTCAGTATGTGAAACAATGTTCAGGCAGAAGCCATTCTGGCCTCATCTATTATTCAAGCTTATGCTCTCGAAAATTATCTGCAAAATCAATGTTTATATGGCCTATGACATCAATTGATCAGCTTTAGATTTCTAATTTAGTGAGACCAATATTGGAGTAATAGATAAGTATATGATGCACTGAAATAGAGACTGTTTTATATTTTTACAGCAGGCCATAATTTGTTGAAAACCATAGACCTGGGGGCATTTGCCCTCTTGTCCCATTCAAAGCACTCTCCTATGTTCATTTGCATTGGATAACATTTTTCCATCTCAAAGGAATTTGATGAATATATGTAATAAAATACATAAAAATAGGCGTTCCACATTTATGCCAGTCTTATTGCATAGCTTGTTTCAGCTACCACTTTGGAGACACTGACTAATTTTGTTTTTGGTTACAAAAGATTGTTAGGTCTTGTCTAGCAGAGGGATGATTTATACATACATGTGTTTTTCTGAACGTCTTATAAACCACAAAAACAAAAACCACACAATCTGTCATAACGTGTTAGAGATTTTATCCACATGTTCACAGCTACATTCCAATCATTCATGTTAATCTCAAATTGAAAAAGTACTTGGAAGTAATAAGCGAATAATATATTGACATTTTTCGGTATTATGACGGCTGAATGTCAAAATGACTAGATCATTTAATGGTATTCCTTTTCAAATGTTTGTAGGAAGCATTATTCTATTTAAATCAGCTTCCACCACTTATGGCAAAAAAATGCACAATATATGCGGATGAAGACTAGTAAACCACTTCCATAACCATGTGATCATCACTGTCTTTGAATGATAATTTATATGCTATGGTATACTCACTGCTATTGATCTTGTGAATCCAATTACCCCGTGCTTTGAAGCAGAGTACACTGGTTGATAGGCAGCAGGTGTGAGTCCTGTGATAAAGATAATAAACATAATTTTAATCAATAACTCTCTACCAAGACATGTTTATTGGTCACACTCATGCAACTGGATTATTGGTTGAATTGTAATAACCTCACCTTAAAGTGGAATTTAACTCTCTCAATCAACACTGAATATTTTTAATCCTTATGCTGTTAGCATTAGTAAATAGATAGGAAAGTGTATCATTATTTGTTTTAAACTTTGTTTTTACAATTCTTCAGTTATGTCCTGGTTACCAGGCCTAGGCAAATTATGTCATACAACCCAGGAGTCCTCAGCACGGGCTTTCTCAGCTACGCACACCATCCTGCCTGTTTGCCTTAGCTAAGGGCAGATTAATTCCAGGAAGTAAATTCTACATGAATCATCTGCACTTGCTCAAGATGGCCACTTCCAGAAACGCTAGGGGGTGTTTTTTAAAATGATATCTTAGCAAAATAAAGCATGGAGGCATAGATGGATGGGTGAGTTTGCTTTTAATATTAAAAATTAAATAAGTAGCGTTTTTGGTGCTCAGATGCAGTGTAGTTCCGCTTTAAATTATTGCATTTGTTAGAAAAAAAAATTGTCCCACAAAACCTTAGAGGAACCTATAGTATAGTTCCTGTAAGTACACATCCTGTGTAATTTATTTGAACGTTTACCTGTGCATACGGATGAATTTAAACTACTTACAGACATGCAATGACAGCAACCTGATGTGGGCTTTTTCTTTGTGAAAATCAGGTGATGATTATGCATCTATTAGAAGAACCCCAACAAGGTTGGTCACTATATAAGAGGAACAGTTGACCAGATAGGTGGGGAAACCTTAATTTACATGGACAGCCAACCACCCACCTTTGTCTATAGGCACCCTCTCACTAAGAGGGTGCAAGATTAAAGAACAAATAAACCTTTAAAAAAATTGTGGGAAATAGAGTTTTTTTTTTTGTTTGACAACCAGGATTGCTCTTTATTAAAATAATGGCATGGTACAATGACAGCAAACATCATGTCAATGCAAAACAACATAGTGAGACATTAGTAATTGAACAGAATATGCGGAGAGTTCAAAGCAGGTTAAAGTAGCTTGCAAGGTACACAAGTAAACGCAAAACATGAAAAACACTAATTCGTACCAGTTTACATTAATTGTTGTAAGAGTTATTAGTGCCATTTTCGGCATGATATTGATATATGTTTTTTAATAAATTGATGTAATAAAGTACTTTGATTTTAGCCATAGCCATTTTGTAATGTCTATGGTGGTACCATGAAAGTCCACATAGCCTCAAATATAATATTTTTTTCCATACAATAACTTGTAAATGTAGCTATCTCTTAAGGTTGTGTATATACTTTTCAGCACAATCCTTTATAAAAAATAACGAAAAGAGGACCCTCCCAGAAGGCAAACAACAAAAAACTGTTGGTTAATGCAGCCAGTAAATATGAAAAGGAAAAACTCATTGTGTGCCCGTGGCTGGAAGGCCTTGTCATATTTTCTAAGGCAGCCCCTTTTGATGTGTGTAAATCTGTACAGAGGTACAGTAATACAGCATTAATGGAAGACACCCATGTGGCCACCAAAAGGGGGGGGGTCCATTTACTGAGTATTTCTTTCTTAGCATAATAAAATAAGTAATGTGGCCATACACTATACGAGAAATTGGCCAAAATTCGATCTTTAAGACAGTTCGTTCGTTTTTCGGCCAGTGCACAAAATCGATAATCGTTGGGACGTTTTTGAGCCGAAAAAACAAAGGACAAGTTTGGAAATTTTCTGCTGAACGAACGATAAATTGAAAGGGTAATGTGTTTCCCGTTGGAACTGTCTGCACTAGGTATATGTAAAAAAACAAACAAAAAATGCATTCAGTTATGTCCACTGAACGATTTATAGGTCATTACATGATGGCAACATCGTTTGCGCTCACGGCCGAATGTTCGTTTTAGAAAATGGGTTCGGCCGATTTTTCGTATAGTGTATGGCCAGCTTAAGAAATCAGTATTCTAGTGTAGTGAAGGCTCTGTTCATCATCCCGGATACCCAACAACGCAAGCTCTGGGGAGAGCTGGAGACAGGTATTGATACATGCAAATACTTCAACTCTAGGGCAAGTAAAAAACATGTGATAATAGGTTCCAACACCTAAGTGACAGCATGGACAGTCGGAAGACCTTTGTGGATAAATTCTGTGCAGTCTCTGAGGCATGTAATATACTCAATGCAAAAATTTAGCTTGAATCAATTTGACTCCTGAAGAAATAACCAACCTAGAGCTATCCTCAAAACATTCCTCCCAGGACTGTTGCCTGGGGGACAGGCAACAGTCTAAAGTGGGACAAAGAAGGATTACCTCATAGAGGGTGATACGGGGACCACTGGTTGGTTACATAAAACATTTCCTAGCTACAGTCCAGACTTGAAGCATAACTCTAGTAGGGTGTGGAAGTAGCCCATAGGGCCTCTATACAACAAGTTGCGAAGTTCCATAAGGAAACCCAGAAGGGCCGCTTCAAGACGGACAGCAGCATTTACTCTAGTTTGTATAAATCACCATCTAATGGTAACCAGAATGGTTGCCCAGTAACAGACCAATAGGTTAGGTAGTGCCAGACCTCCACAATGCACAGGTAGTTGGAGAGTGGACTTTGCCAGGTGAGGGGGGGGGCTAGAGGAAGTAGCTAACACAGCAGCCAATCTCCCTGAAAAAGGAACCCCCTATTCAAATAGGGCACTTCTGCAAAATGTAAAAACATTTAGGGAGATAAATCATTTTAAGTATATTTACTGTATGTGGCCCAACAGGTTCAGTGGTAAGTTAGCCCAAGTGGAGCATCGCTCCCTTAACTGTAGAAGTATGGGGTGAAGATTTAGTCTATAAAAGCTCAGCAGATCCCAGATAATCTGAATGCCCAGGTATTTGAATTTGTCAGTCCACAATAATGGAGTGGGGGATGCAGATTCCTCCCAAGAGGAAAAAATGGATTTAGTCCAGTTAATACAGATGCCGACTTTGTGTCATGTAAATACAAAAGTGTCATCATCGAGCAAGATTTTCTCCTCCAGGGGGCCGACCTACAAGCCCTCAATGAACCCGGGAGTTCCGTGTGAAAAAGGGCCAGGGGTTCAAAAGCCAGGGCAAAAAGACTCAGGGAAAGAGGCAGCCCTGCCAAGTTCCCCCCTCAAGGGAAAAAATTCATTAGTCCATATTCTAGCACGTGGGGGCACAATAGAGCATACCCAACCACTGCAGGAACCTAGGCCCAAAACCAAACCTACACAGTACCCAGCCACTCAACGGAGTCTAAAGCTTTTTCAGCATCCAACGAAGCTATGACTCTTATGCCACTGTTGGCATGGGTCTCAGCAAAGTTGAGGAAAAAGTGTTCGATATTAACGTACGTGCCCTTCTCAGGCATAAAACCAGTCTGATCAACATGAATAAGATCACCCTTGATAGACGAGGGACCCAAATTTTAGCTAGTATTTTGGCATCCATATTAATTAAGGAGATAGGCCTATAGGAGGCACAATTTTCAATATCTTTGCCTGGTCTGGGCACTAACACAATAAGGGCCTCAGACATAGATTCAGGTAGAGAACTCAGGGAGGTAAACTGAGCAAGGAGAGATGTGAACCTAGGCACCAACAGCTCCTGATAAAGTGAACAGAATTCAATTGTGATCCCATCAATTCCAAGGGCCTTACTCGATTGTAGATGTCCTAGCACCTCTTGTGCCTCCTCCAGAGAGCTATCTTGGTCTAATCTATTCCGTGCCCCAGATTCCAGTGTGGGGAAATCAATCAGTTGGGATAAGCACGTCAAACTCACCATAGGTAGCCCTAGAGGAGTACAGCGCTTGGTAATACCGTGAAAATCTATCGTTAATACCATCAGGTGACGTCAGTAATTCTACTAACATGCATATGCCCATTAGATGGGTCTCCTGCAGGATGCATAGGTGGGGGTGAAATATGCGGAGATAATTAAACACCAGGGACCTCTTCACACCTAAGTTAAGGCAGCGGACATTCCCCTAAACAGAAAAATTAGCCATAATGTGGAGATGGGAAAGAATAAGAGAGGATCAGGGCACAGAGGACCAGTCTACTTGACTCAGAGCAGAAAAGGGGGAACCTCACATAGTAAGAAAGTGTACATGCCATTGAGCAGAGTAAAATAAGATAAAAACAAAAACAGTGGCACAACAGTACATTCCGAAACAAGGTCAGCAATGTCCATCCACCCCAACCCCCCCCCCCCACGTCACCCGAATCCCATAACATGCCATATAGGGGCCAACAAACTGGGTGGAGGATGTGAACTTCGGTAGGACACCAACAAGTCCCATAGGTAGAGCAGATCTTCAACTTAACAAGGGAAAAAGGAAATTCAGCAAGCTTACCCCAATGGTAGAGATGCTGGAGAGACAGGAACACTATAAATCACAGCCTCTTGGGCTAAGCCAGGGGCACAAACTTGAACATACTTGCAAACAGAAAACTCAAAGGCAACAAATGAATCAGGGAGAGCTACAGGATGATTCGATGCCCTTTGGTGGCAAGTAAGTTTAAGCCATATGGTAGAAAACACCTAACAAATAGCTGGTGAAATTTCAGGGTACAACAGAAGGGTCTTACCCCCTCATGTTCAGCAGGTAGCTGCCCACAGCAGACAAGGTACAGGGAAAATAAAGTAAGGAGTGCAGTCATCTCTGTGGAGGCAGTGATTCCAGCCAGGTGCAGCATTCTTGGGTGTACTGAAGAAACATTCAGTCTTGCCATCATATACACATAGTTTAACCGGGAACAAAACACTGTATTTATTGCCCACATGGGGACCTTGACAGAGTCAAAGGACCGACGCAGTTTCTGGGTTTCCACTGTGTAATCCGTAAAAAGCAGCAGTCTGGTGTTGTGTTAAAGAATGTCTCTAGCTGGCTGGGCAGCCCAGAGGAGTTCATCCCAGTGGCTAAAATTTAGCAGTCGCAGGATAACCATGCGGGGTGGAAATTCCTCCAGGCCAGGCTTAGGTGGCACACGGTGAGCCTCCTCTGCTGTGAAACATGGGAAGAGCTGGGTTGTGGGCAACAGGGACCGCAATAATTCTTCCACAAAGACAGTGGGATTCCCACCCTCTCAGCCTGCAGGGAGCCCCACAATCCAAATATTATTTTGTCTGCGAGGATTCTTTGCATCCTTCGCTCTGAACTCCAAGGCTCAGATCTTTGTTTGCAGGGAACGAATGGAGGCTATATGCTTCACCACAGTATCCTCCAGGGTGGCAGACTCGCTGCTTGGTGGTGAAGGAGCATCAGCCTCCTCATGGTCTGTCTGGGAAGCCACGTTGGAGAAGAGCGCCAAATGTGGAGGTTAAAGCTGCACATGGGGGGGAACCAAAGTTTCTTTTATGAGGCACACAGAGCCCAATCACCGCCAAACAGGAGCAGGTAAGTCCAGAAACAGGAGAATAATCAGATCACCCTCCAGTAGAGCTCCGTGAAGCATGTTCACTCACTCTGCCATCTTGGCCCCCCCCGGAAGTAAAGATTTTGGTAGAAAAGGCTTTGCATGTAATAACTCTTTCTCCTAGCAATATTTTTGTGTACATTGCCTAAAGCACATGCATGGTTCAGTGTACACTCTGTAAGATTCAAATAACTGAGGTAGGTGCCAGGATGATGTAGATTCAGAGCATATTGGGGAGGAGAAGATCAGAACAGGATAATTGATACAAAATGTAGTGTGGACATGTGCTCTGCTTCTCTCTATGTACAGTAGGTGTAGGGTGCTATGGTGATGCTCCCATAGTTAGGGGTGTGGGGAGGGGGTGGGGTGCCCAGGATACCCTCAGTTGCTCAGCATCATGCAACCCAGAAGGCTAAGGACATCTAATTTTGTAAAGGAATTACTGCAAGGGACAGCTCCTGAATGAAGGCCAGAACTAAGTTTTTTTGTTTTGTTTTAAAGTTGCACCTTAAAGATGACCTTTTTTCAAAAAAGTGTCACTATACGATTGTATCTGAAATTTTGAAAAAAAAACAACCCTTTCTTTGGGAAAAACAAAAAAAAGGTTTCCTTATACTTCTGTGTGTTGACCTCCATCATTCCCCTCCCTATGTCACAGGTAAATAGGTTTAAACAAGTGGAACTGTTCTCTGTTAAATTACTGCTAAGCTCTGCACATAAAAAAAAATCGGATGTATTGAAAAGCTGCTAATAGCGGTGGTTTAGTAGTGATTTAAAAAGCCACATACTAAAAGGATATTGTTTTAATTAGATTGGAGCTCCTCATTACCAAAATAAAATACCGTATTTAGCGGCGTATAACGCACACTTTTTTCCCCTTAAAATCAGGGGAAAATCGTGGGTGCGTGTTATACACCGATCCCTGCTGTCTCTGAGGGAAGAGAAATGAGGAACGCTGAACCCTGGCCCTGCATTCGGCCACTGTCCTGTCTATCATATGAGCAGGGCCAGGAGGCATGGCTGTGAGTCACGGAGCGCCGGGTACACAGGAGATCGCGACTCTGTGTAATTCAGCAGCGCTCGCTCCTCCTCTTCCCTCGGAGACGGCAGGGATAATCCAACACTGGCGAGGCTACAATGATGGGAAAGGTGAGGCTGCAGATGGGCACTGAACAGGCTGCATTGTTGGTCAATTTAATGGCTGCAGATGGGCACTGAGCAGGGTGCATTGATGGGCAATTTAGAGGCTGCAGATAGGAACTGAGCAGGGTGCATTGTTGAGCTGTGACCCTAATTTTGCTTCAAAGTTCTTTATTTAAAATGTAAGTTTTTTCCTTAAACGTCCCTCCTTAAATTGGGGTGCGTGTTATACACCTGTGCGTGTTATACATAGATAAATACGGTATTTATGAACTTCCATGACAGCTGTAGTAACATGTTATGTACTAAAGTATTACATATTCATTTGCACCTATCACACTGTACTGATATCTTTAAACTGAAATGTAATAATGGTTGAAGATAAGGACATTTTCCAGGCTCTAAAAAAATCGAGAGGAAGGAAAGGCGATTGAGTTTTCAATTTGCACTGGGGGCTCAGTGGAGGAAGTGTTGTTTCTAGCTGATAAGGCATATCCAGCACTGTGGCTTTTCACAAGATGTTTATATAGGATCGCAAGAATGGTGTTATTTTATTTATTTCAGCAATGTGTTAGACTTCACATTAACATGTTGGTAAGTGTTCCATGTTGGACTATATTGTGTAACTATCATTCTTTTTAAGATAACTATTTCTATCAATAATTTCAGCGAATGAATAACTAGAAAAAAAGAAACTTTGCCCAAACAAAAAAAAATGTTTAAATCTGAAGCTCTACACCATGCAAACAATTAAATGCACAGGTGAAATACATACACAACAGCGGTTTTACTTGCCAGAGCATTTGTTATTCTGTCCATTTATTCTCATGACCTAAACCCCACACAGAAAAGCAAGCCAGTAGACCTTACTTTTCTGTGCTGCAATTAAGTAATACACATAGGTTTGCCTCATCCTCATTCTGTGATTGGACAGTGAAGGAGAAGCAGCATACTGATGAGCTAATCTATTACTGTTACTACTCTCTCCTCCTTTCGGTATCTTTTTGTTAACTTATGACAAATGTAGCACATCTGATTAGCTCCATGTGCTGCTCTCTCCCATTCTGTGCTCTGCTGTATAGGGGATTGCAAGAGTCTGACAGCAAGTCATATTTAGGTATTTATGCTTATTGCTTTTAAAAATTACACTTCACGATCTTCTAATAACATGAATTAGTATTCATCTGCCTGGAGCTCAGTTTTAATTTCCTTCATTTTAGTTTTTAAAATAAAAAAGACATAAAAGTCATACTTATCAGTTATGATGAAAGACAGCTATTTTTCATTTATCTATGAGACATAAATTGGTGACATTCTTTCATTGTGGTTAGCACTGGTGCCTTACAGCTATAGAGTACTGTTGTTTTTATTCCACTTTTTATACCAGGGTTAATCTTTGTATAAAATTTGTGTATTCCCTTTTGTTTCTGTCGGATTTCAGTTCATTATCACAATACTCCAAGAATTTGATCTGATGACACTGGCATCAATTCATTCTGCTGTTATACATTTGTTATTTGCCATATTTTTGACCATGGGGTTGTTATTTTTAGAGCTCATTTGTTCTCATTATTTAGACTAGATTCGATTGGCAAAGAAGAAAAGTTGTAGTTTGTCATTAAGCGTTATAACTACAATTGCTGAGCAATTTATTAGGAACACTTGCATACATGTGATTTGTTCAGTTCTATAATCAGCCAATCATGTGGCAGCAGCGCAATGCATAAAATCCTGCAGCTAGACGTCAGGAGCTTCCGTTAATGAACACATTAAAGTAGAAATAAACCTAACTTGTAAAAAAAAAAAAAACTGTAAAAAGGCAGCTCTTTACTGCAGAAGGGACATTTACCTGCCTTCTTACAGTTCTCTATTTATTGTGCACTGAGCTGCATATGCACAGCTCCGTATGCATTCTAGGCCCACTCCAGCTGTGTCAAAACAACTGTCTTGTGTGCATTCAAGGGATGATGTCATTCCCTCACCAGTCAATCAAGAGGCTGAACATCCCAGCACTTGGAAGTAGCTATGCAGAAGATGACATCGGACAGTAAGGGAGGAGACCGCCGCATCACTGGAAGGTAAAGGTAAGTATTTTTGGGGAGTTATGCACGATTTGACTTTTCGCCAACAAAACTGTGGATTTTTGTTCAAAGGATGTTGGCTCAAACTTGTCTTGCATATACACAGTCACACAAATGTTGGCCAACAATTACGAATGTGGGAACATGGTGACGTACAAGACGTACGACGACCCGAGAAAAGGGAAGTTCAATAGCCAGCGCGGCTCCTTCTGCTTGATTCCGAACATGCGCAAACTTTTGTGCGTCGGACTTGTGTACACACGATCGGAAATTCCGACAACCAAGTTTTGTTGGCGGAAAATTTGAGAGCCTGCTATCAAACATTTGTTGGAGGAAAGTCCGACAGCAAATGTTCGATGGAGCATACACACAGTCAGACTTTCCGCCAACAAGCTCACATCCAGCATTTGTTGTCGGAAAATCCGATCATGTGTATGAGGTATAAGTTTCACTAGAAACTCCAGTATGGGAAAAATATTCTGATCTTAATTATTTAAACCATGGCTCGCTTAATGGTGTCTGGCAAGCTTGTTTAGGCATATCTGTAACTGATGAGTTTTTGGGATTTTAACACACAGAGGTCTCTAACATTTACTCAGAAAACAAAAAAACATCCAGAGAGCATCAGTTCTAAGACTATGGTAACTCAAATAATCATGCTTTACATCTCTGGTTAGTAGAAAATCAACTCAGATTGCAGAACATATCAAACTTTAAGAGTGATGAGCTACAACAGCAAAAACCATGGGGAGAATGAATAAAACATGACAGAGAGAAGTTCTATCTCAGCTGGTACCTTTGCTCATAACTACCATTGCTTCTTTCATTTTTTTCTCCACACAGCTTATTAAATGAAAATTTGAAAGCTGATTGACTGTGCTCTGGTTGAGCAAAGTTAGGACAAAGTTTGCATCAGACACTTTTTATCAGTTCCCTCCATGTCAGGTTTCATTAATGCCAGCTAAAAACAGAAAGCTAAGGTTGTAGTAGGCATAGGATTACCAAAACTGTATCCTTGAAGACTACAAAAATGTAGTCTGGTCTAATAAATATTGATTAAGGTAAACAGATGGTAGGCTAGTCAATTGAATGCCTTTGAGATGTGCTAGAGCAGGAGATTTTCTACATTCATCTGTAGTGGACAAATCTGCAGAAATTGTGTGATGTAATCATGTCAGCATAGACAAGAATCTCAAAGGAATGTCTGTGGAATGTGGAATCCATGCCATGAAAAATTGAGATTGTTGAGAGCAAAGGAAGGCCTTAACCAGTAAAATAAAATGTTCCTCATCAATTGCCCAATGAGTGTATACACTGAAGCACTCTGTTACAGTGAGTTAATTGAAACATACAAGTGCATATCTGTAATAAATTTATGGGCATTATACTGTAGATTACCTGTGTAAGGGACTGATGTGAATGTTTTAATGTATTTGTAAAGAACTACAAATTATATGCATATAAAATAATTGAGAAATATATTTTTATTTAAAACTAAATTCTAGGCAAACACCTGAATATGGAGTTGAAGCACACACACTATATTACCAAAAGTATTGGTATGCCTGCCTTTACACGCACATGAACTTTAATGGCATCCCAATCTTAGTCCATAGGGTTAAACATTGAGTTGGCCCAGCCTTTGCGGCTATAACAGCTTCAACTCTTCTGGGAAGGCAGTCCACAAGGTTTAGGAGTGTGTCTATGGGACTGTTTGACCATTCTTCCAGAAGTGCATTTGTGAGGTCAGGCATGGATGTGAACGAGAAGGCCTTGCTTGCAGTCTCCACTCTAATTCATCCCAAAGGTGTTTTATCGGGTTAAGGTCAGGACTCTGTACAGGACAATCAAGTTCCTCCACCCCAAACTCGCTCATCCATGTCTTTATGGACCTTGCCCGGGGGGGGGGGGGGGGGGCTGACCTGACTCTTATCTACTGCAGTTAAGCAATACAGACAAGTCACTTCCCTGCCCCTCTAGTGTGTTACTAGGTAGTAAAGTAGTAGCAGAGATCTGAAAAGCTAATTTCCTCTACTTACTCCGCTCTCCTTCTGTCACCACAGCACCCTTTATTGGCTCCTAATTCTGGCTTCCCCTCCTCTTATCTACCAGTGCTGTTGCAAAGGGGATTACAAAATACTGGTACAGGGGGTCCCCGGGTTACAAACAAGTTAGGGACTGTAGGTTTGTTCTTAAGTTGAATCTGTTTGTAAGTCGGAACAGGTACATTTTTTAAGTGTAGCTCCAGCCAAAAAAACTATTTTTAAGCTTTTTGGATAGCATAGGGAAGGTTTAACACCCCTGTAACATTTGTTTTGCTGTGTGTGCCCCTGTTCAGAAGATTTCACCTCACTTTCTGTCCCAATGACAATTGGATTTTGAAAATTTTGGGTTGTTGTGGAAACAAGCCTTGGTGATAAAGCATCAGTGGAGGTACCTTTTCCCCATAATAGTTCTTACAGAAGTGAATTTCCCTTCCTAAGGGTAGATTTCCTCTCACTTCCTGTTGTCTCCCTCCGTTTGTAAGTAGGAGTCGTTTGTAAGTCGGATGTTTGTAACTAGGGGACCCCCTGTACTGAACTCACATGCAGGTACATTCATTTATTGCATTAAAAAATAAATGTAATCATTTAGCTTCTAAGGTTTTACTGGAAAGAATAAGTACATAAGAGCAAAATATTTGTCATAACCACCATAACCAGCAATAAAATGTGATGAATTTTAATGAACACACAACTGAATTTTTTTTTTTTTTTTTATAATCGGCCTGGAGTGCAGCTTTACTTTAATATTACTAAATACTTGTGGCTGGAAAATCCACAGATTATTTAAAAGTCACTAATATTAGTTGCCAAATTTTATTTCTTCTTATCACTATTGAAGAATCCAAGGTCATTTGAAGCAGTTGGGGAAGCATTTGAATATAATTCAGGAAATGAGTAATACATATTGAAACTAATCTCCACAGCCAGCTGAGCCACCAAGAAATGTCATAGAAACTACTTGACCACAATTATAGCAAAACAAACAAACATATTTAGAGGTTGGATAATTGTGCTGGTTTTATCATCATTCTGATGTAACTTTTACGCATCCCAAGCATTTATAAATATAAGTGGTCTCTGTCAGGCATAGCATTTATGATTTAAAAGTTACACCATAATAATATTCCATCTATGAAGCCTGCATAAAGTATAAATAAGACATAAATACAGTTCTTACACTACCATTTCCTGTGACAGTCACTATTCAATAACTTGAATTAATCTGGTTGCAGAAAGCAAATAACAAAGCAATTAATCTAAATGAATTTAACTATGCCCTACCTGACATTTAATAATTAAATACAAGGTAATAGGACTATGGCAGAGCTACAAAGTACTTTGCTTATCTTGGCTATATAACTGAGCCAACAAAATCTCCAATATTTGGCGACCGTTGGCCTGGTGACTGACAAGCTGTTTTTTAGAAATAACAAAGCACAGGACTGCTGACTCAATAACATTTTCAGAATGTATTTTCTGGACACTAGATTTTAAATTCTGGGTATAATTTAGTTGTTGACAAGGCATGCATTATGACTAAACACTGCTTGCTAATTTATAAAATAGAGAATTTGTCTTGCTGAGTCCATCAGCCTGGCACATGTACCTAAGTCTTTGGTAAATCTGAAATGCTTTTGAACTTTTAAGCACTTCATTAGTAAAGTAAAATTTTAGGCACTTAGTCCATTACAAAATGGCAGAAGATGCTTTCTGCATATTTAAGTCCATATTAGATGTTTATTTATCTTTTTATGAAAAGCTTGTTTTCCTCCCTAAAATGACATCACTACAATAGGCAGATTGCGTTTTGGAAAGCTGGGATTATAAACAGAAGACTGGCTATTATTACTTTGAGCCTATTTAAATCCACCTCCATCTTACACTTGTTGCATGTTACACACCCTAAGTAAACATATCATTAGTACCAGAGGATGCATATGCAATATTTAACATTTTTGCAGCATATCCCCTGCCTATTGCAAGAACACAGTTTTGATTTAGTGGAAATGAAATTATCTTTATATAACTTGATACCTACAGTATATATTGACTGGAACACTTACATTTTAGTTTCATTGCATACAATGTTTATCTACCTAGCACAAATGTTTTTTTTAATTAGAAAAAGGAGCAATTTTCCCCAGTCTCTTTTTTTTAAATTTTTTAAATTATCAATACCTCCCTTTCATGTTATATCATTTGTGCCTGTCACAAAAAGTTCTAGATAGTTTTCCAAAACATGTAATCCAACATATTAGAGAATTCAACACATTTTAGCTAAAGTAATACCGATTTCTATATTTTATGTCCAGAGTCATCTTTTTCAGTTAGTTATAAAGAACACAAGTATGTAAAAATAGTTATTCTGTGTGAAACAGAATCCATTTTAAGGATGTTAGTACAGAACTGGCCTTTCTTCTATAAACATTGTGGCTTGTGGACAGTTATAAGTAGCTCTGATTCAATGTGTTGTTAATCTATCATGGGGAATGTTGCTTTGTGCAGTAAATTACCTAGCTGTGCTGTATATATTTGAGCATCTGCTGGACAACTGGTGCCAGAAACACAAGGGAAGTTTTCAAAAGGAAACAGAAACATAATGGATAAGATGGATAAGAGTGATATGTCAATGACTTGTTGCCCCGGGTGTTCAAATCAATCTTTGTGTCATTGTAGATCACAATACACACACACACATATATATATATATATATATATATATATATATATATATATATATTTTTTTTTTTTCCCAGTCTCTTTTTTATGAATTCTTTAAATTGTCATGCCTTTCATGTTATATCATGTGTGCCTATCACAAAAAAGATCTAGACAGTTTTCCAAAACACGTAATCCAACAAAAATATATATATTTAAACTATATATTATATATATAATGTTTGGGGGTTCTAAGTAATTTTCTAGCAAGAAAATTATGATTTTTACATGTAGGAG
The DNA here is from genome assembly GCF_042186555.1 of Aquarana catesbeiana. Taxonomy (NCBI): domain Eukaryota; kingdom Metazoa; phylum Chordata; class Amphibia; order Anura; family Ranidae; genus Aquarana; species Aquarana catesbeiana. Next base: position 778,438,732 of record NC_133324.1, read on the forward strand.
AGGAGTGCCAGAATAGGCCTGGTATGGAAGTGGTTAATTGATTATATATAATTATTTATATTTATATTTTTTTTAAGTCAAAAGCAAATCTGCTTAATAGCTTTATAAATATTTTATCTTGTTTGGTCACATAACAAGCCTTGAAAATGTCAACAATATCTATGGTTAAATTGTGTTTATTGTCATTGAACCTCTTCACATGTGTCTACTGTTATCTATACAATGTTCACAAAGGTCTCAGTTTTCCAGATGTCCCATTTCCCACTGGGCATGGCAGATACTTCATGAGCCTAGACATTCTCCTCAAAACAAAACTCCTCGGCAAAGCGCTTGTAGGTGTGGGGGGCGCAGTGCCTGGGGAGGGATTGAGAGCTCTGAGGAAGGAGTATTAGGTGCGGGGACAAACACATTTTGTCTGATAGGTACATGAATCAGGACCAAGCATCAACTCTTTTGGTGCTGCGACCCAATGGAATAGACAGCCTTGAATTGCCTGCGATTGACCACTGAAACTGCACCAGATAATTATTATGGGATTCATTGGCAAGATACACATTTAATGTCCCAAGCGTGGATGCTTGTTTGGGCTGTCTCCTCTGTACTCGGTAGTGAGAGATCAGGTGGCCAGGCGTTGTCGTCCTTTCCCCCCTCAACCTATGGTGGATCCTTGATAACAGTCAATGACAAAAACGCTACTTTTTGTTTTTAAATGATGCAGTCTTTCACATTATGAATTATACCTATTGGGACTGTTTTGACTCACCAATATGGCTTCAATATGTCACAGTACATGTTGGCATTCATGATTCCCTCGACAGAACTCATGACTAACATGTTATAGGACTGCATTAATTTCTTGTATTAACTTTTCATACTCCTTTTACTCTGAACAAATAAAATTGATATTGATTTTACATACAGTATCTCACAAAAAAGTGAGTACACCCCTCACATTTTTGGAAATATTTTATTATATCTTTTCATGTGACAAGACTGAAGAAATGACACTTTGCTACAATGTAAAAAAGTGAGTGCACAGCTTGTATAACAGTGTAAATTTCCTGTCCCCTCAAAATAACTCAACACACAGGCATTAATGTCTAAACCGCTGGCAACAAAAGTGAGTACACCCCTAAGTAAAAATGTCCAAATTGGGCCAAAAGTGTCAATAGCGTGTGTGGCCACCATTATTTTCCACCACTGCCTTAACCCTCTTGAGCATGGAGTTCATCAGAGCTTCACAGGTTGCCACTGGAGTCCTCTTCCACTCATCCATGACAACATCACAGAGCTGGTGGATGTTGGAGACCTTTCGCTCCTCCACCTTCTATTTGAGGACGCTCCACAGATGCTCAATAGGGTTTAGGTCTGGAGACATGCTTGGCCAGTCCATTACCTTTACCCTCAGCTTTTTTAGCAAGGCACTGGTCGACTTGGAGGTGTTTTTGGGGTCGTTATGTTGGAATACTGCCCTGCGGCCCAGTCTTCGATAGGAGGGGATCATGCTTGGCTTCAATATGTCACAGTACATGTTGGCATTCATGATTCCCTCAATGAACTGTAGCTCCCCAGTCCTGGCAGCACTCATGCAGCCCCAGACCATGACACTCCCACCACCATGCTTGACTGTAGGCAAGACACACTTGTCTTTGTACTCCTCACCTGGTTGCTGCCACACACTGACACCATCTGAACCAAATAAGTTTATCTTGGGTTCATCAGACCACAGGACATGCTTCCAGTAATTCATGTCCTTAGTCTGCTTGTCTTCAGTGAACTGTGTGTGGGCTTTCTTGTTCATTATCTTTAGTAGAGACTTCCTTCTGGGACAACAGCCATGCAGACCAATTTGATGCAGTGTGTGGCGTATGGTCTGAGCACTGACAGGCTGACCCCCCACCCCTTCACCCTCTGCAGCAATGCTGGCAGCACTCATACGTCTATTTCCCAAAGACAACCTCTGGATGTGACGCCGAACATGTGTACTCAACTTCTTTGGTCGACCATGATGAGGCCTGTTCTGAGTGGAACCTGTCCTATTAAACTGCTGTATGGTCTTGGCCACTGTGCTGCAGCTCAGTTTCAGGGTCTTGGCAATCTTCTTATAGCCTAGGTCATCTTTATGTAGAGCAACAATTCTTTTTTTTAGAGCCTCAGAGTTCTTTGCCATGAGATGCCATGTTGAACTTCCAGTGACCAGTATGAGAGAGCAATAACACCAAATTTAACACACCTGCTCCCCATTCACACATGAGACCTTGTAAAATGAATGAGTCACATGACACCGGGGAGGGAATATGGCTTATTGGGCCCCTCACTTAGGGGTGTACTTACTTTTGTTGCCAGCAGTTTAGACATTAATGACTGTGTGTTGAGTTATTTTGAGGGGACAGCAAACTTACATTGTTATACAAGCTGTACACTCACTACTTTACATTGTAGCAAAGTGTCATTTCTTCAGAGTTGTCACATGAAAAGATAACAAAATATTGACAAAGATGGGAAGGGTGTACTCACTTTTGTGATATACTGTATATATATCTTCTTTTCCCTTTACAATCCAATATAGAGGGTTTGGTTTTGTGTATGCAATTCGGGATGTCGGCATAACATCTTTCCCTATCAACATATTTTCCTTGCTAAATGGAATTAAAAAGGGTGTCTATGACACCCTTAATTAATTCTCCAGTCTAAAAATGCCTCTGATGGGTCTGCGGCAGTGCTTTACAGCAAAAAATAGGCAATAAGTAGTCTTTTACAAACTAGTTAACATTGTCACAGAAAATTAACGTATCATAAGTAAATCTGTGCAACTAGCTCTATGAAAAACTTGGCCTGTACATGCAATACCTGAAACTGCTAAGTAGGCATAATAGAAGGTGTGTGCATATGATAATCACTTCGACTGCTGAGGACTTGCTTAGATGCTGGGGAGCAGACATTCTTGCACATCTGCTTTCTCGCAAATACTTAACCATTAGATATGACAATAGTAAAGGAGTATCACTGCTAAAGGAAAAGGTCTTATGTGCCAGTTCTTGGTATTAGTAGCCAGGGACAGCTGGGAGGTTGCTTAGAAACCCAAAATAAATGCAGGTGCATAATTCACCTTGTATCTTGTTATAGGTTATATTATATAATAATATATATTATTCTACGGTAGTGTTGGCACTTTTGTATTTAGGAAAAGCAAATACAGTTTTACCATCTGCATGCACTGATCTAGACAAAGGTTACTGAAATTCTACTGTACTACATTTTATATTTCAAGGTTTACAAAAGGACAATATGCCGTATATCTACCCTGAATTGTATATAAACCCTAACAATGAACTTTTTATTTGGTACCTTTTGGTCTGTTAAAAAAAACGCTGAATGTTTTTATACCTTTTTGATAACTGCAAAAAAAAAAAAAAAAACCTGTTGATCCTGCCAGAAAATCCTGAGAGCTAAAACTTCCTGAGCTCTCCATTTCCTCTACTGACTTTTATCAGTTAGCATTGTTTCCAGTTTTCTTCATGAACTACAGAACAAGAACAACTCTCGCTTATGAGAGATGAGAAGAGTAAGGTGTTTGGTAGTCTTAAAACACTTTCTGTCCTAGGGTGACAACACGACTCCTCCATAGCTTGCAGTATGACGAGTGAGCGTTGTCACCCTAGGACATTAAATGTGTTACTGGCAGATGGAAATAAAGTTAAAAATCCTGTAAAATGTAAACTATGCACCCACAACATAAATAAGCTACAATATATAAAATATATTTTTGTTGTTGTTTTAGATATGCTTTAAAGTCTACAGAGAAAAAATACATTTAATAATATCCACATTTATGTATTATTTATATAAACATAGCTGAGAGTCTTTACTACCTATTTAAAAATATAACGCAATGTAACAAAACATGCCATGCACATGGTATATATACATAACTGCATACATTGTCCACTTGGAACAATCCCATACAGAGATAAAAAAAGGTCCTATTAATTACAGTCGCTTGTTAGCGATGTACAAAATATTTGTACAGAGGCTACACGCACATGGATATAAACACACAGCACAGATCATTCCAACTATGACTAAGTTAAACAAGGCCAGAATTAATAAGCTTAATGTGTTTTTCTGTATCTGCTGTAATTACAATACATTGCATATGACATAGTCACGTACACCAAATTATTAAGCTGACTTGGCTGGTAAACTCAAAGCCATGGTATTTAGTAAAGAATGAACTTTGAAATGTACACAAGTAGAGTAATCCAAGAACAGTTATTGTTCAGAAAGGACTCCTGGACTTTTTCCAAACCAGGATGTAATATGGTAACTCACTCAGATGCAAGTAGAAGTTTAAGGGCCCTTTCACACGGATGTGTCCGTGTATGGGCTCCGCTTTGCTCAGCGGGGGATCGCTCAGTCGATCCTCGCTGAGCAGGCAGATGACAGGTCGGTCCCTGCACACCGTGCAGGGACCGACCTGTCAGAGTGCCGCTCTCCTCTATGGGGAATCGCATGAAGACGGACTGTAGAGTCGGTTTTTATCCGATCCGATGACGGATGGAAAAGTAGGGTTTTCCTCCGTCATCAGAAATGGAGCATAGCGGAGAGTGATGTCATCGGATGTCAGCAGATGTTCATCCGCTGACATCCGCTATCCCATAGAGATACATGTACAGTGGGGACGGAAAGTATTCAGACCCCCTTAAATTTTTCCCTTTTTGTTATATTGCAGCCATTTGCTAAAATCATTTAAGTTCATTTTTTTGCCTCATTAATGTACACACAGCACCCCATATTGACAGAAAAACACAGAATTGTTGACATTTTTGCAGATTTATTAAAAAAAGAAAAACTAAAATATCACATGGTCCTAAGTATTCAGACCCTTTGCTCAGTATTTAGTAGAAGCACCCTTTTGATCTAATACAGCCATGAGTCTTTTTGGGAAAGATGCAACAAGTTTTTCACACCTGGATTTGGGGATCCTCTGCCATTCCTCCTTGCAGATCCTCTCCAGTTCTGTCAGGTTGGATGGTAAACATTGGTGGACAGCCATTTTTAGGTCTCTCCAGAGATGCTCAATTGGGTTTAAGTCAGGGCTCTGGCTGGGTCATTCAAGAACAGTCACGGAGTTGTTGTGAAGCCACTCCTTTGTTATTTTAGCTGTGTGCTTAGGGTCATTGTATTGTTGGAGGGTAAACCTTCGGCCCAGTCTGAGGTCCTGAGCACTCTGGAGAAGGTTTTCGTCCAGGATATCCCTGTACTTGGCCGCATTTATCTTTCCCTCGATTGCAACCAGTCGTCCTGTCCCTGCAGCTGAAAAACACCCCCACAGCATGATGCTGCCACCACCATGCTTCACTGTTGGGACTGTATTGGACAGGTGATGAGCAGTGCCTGGTTTTCTCCACACATACCACTTAGAATTAAGGCCAAAAAGTTCTATCTTGGTCTCATCAGACCAAAGAATCTTATTTCTCACCATCTTGGAGCCCTTCAGGTGTTTTTTTAGCAAACTCCATGTGGGCTTTCATGTGTCTTGCACTGAGGAGAGGCTTCCGTCGGGCCACTCTGCCATAAGGCCCCGACTGGTGGAGGGCTGCAGTGATGGTTGACTTTCTACAACTTTCTCCCATCTCCCGACTGCATCTCTGGAGCTCAGCCACAGTGATCTTTGGGTTCTTCTTTACCTCTCTCACCAAGGCTCTTCTCCCCTGATAGCTCAGGCCAGCTCTAGGAAGGGTTCTGGTTGTCCCAAACGTCTTCCATTTAAGGATTATGGAGGCCACTGTGCTCTTAGGAACCTTAAGTGCAGCAGAAATTTTTTTGTAACCTTGGCCAGATCTGTGCCTTGCCACAATTCTGTCTCCGAGTTCTTCAGGCAGTTCCTTTGACCTCATGATTCTCATTTGCTCTGACATGCACTGTGAGCTGTAAGGTCTTATGTAGACGGGTGTGTGGCTTTCCTAATCAAGTCCAATCAGTATAATCAAACACAGCTGGACTCAAATGAAGGTGTAGAACCATCTCAAGGATGATCAGAAGAAATGGACAGCACCTGAGTTAAATATATCAGTGTCACAGCAAAGGGTCTGAATACTTAGGACCATGTGATATTTCAGTTTTTCTTTTTTAATAAATCTGCAAAAATGTCAACAATTCTGTGTTTTTCTGTCAATATGGGGTGCTGTGTGTACATTAATGAGGAAAAAAATGAACTTAAATGATTTTAGCAAATGGCTGCAATATAACAAAGAGTGAAAAATTTAAGGGGGTCTGAATACTTTCCGTCCCCACTGTATGTCCGTTTTTCATCCGAAAACAGATGGATGAAAAACGGACATACGGTCCGCTGTGTGAAAGGGGCCTAACTCCTAGTTAAAAGTTGAATCATCAGTTGAGCTAAGGACATTTCTGTAGACATAATTGGTACTGAACAGAAGACTTGGCCGAAATAAGGAATTGCTAGCTATAGCAACCTAGCAATAATTTGTGACACTCTAATGACCTGTACACACGGTCGGACACTGATCGGGCATTCCGACAACAAAATCCATGGATTTTTTCAGACGGATGTTGGCTCAAACTTGTCTTGCATACACATGGTCACACAAAGTTGTTGGAAGATCGTTCTCAACGCGGTGACGTAAAACACATACGTCGGGACTATAAACGGGGCAGTAGCCAATAGCTTTCATCTCTTAATTTATTCAGAGCATGCATGGCACTTTGTGCATCGGATTTGTGTACACACGATCGGAATTTCCGACGACGGATTTTGTTGTCGGAAAATTTTATAGCAAGCTCTCAAACTTTGTGTGTCGGAAATTCCTATGGAAAATGTGTGATGGAGCCTACACACGGTCGGAATTTCCGACAAAAAGGTCCTATCACACATTTTCCATTGGAAAATCCTATTGTGTGTACAGGGCATTAGATGGATGGATTGGGTTGCACAGTTTGCAGTGTTTTTTATTGCAGGGTTTGCTGCCATTATTTGTGACTTCATAATCAGAATGAAGTTTCCTGCTGATTAGTTTATGTCTGAGATTGGGTGGTTGTTTGAATATTTATTTCAGAGAAAATAAAAGTATCACGAACAGTACTCAGTTGTTTCGGTCGCAAGTGCACTAATACGGCTACAATCACCTCTTTTCAAACGAACGAAGAAGAATTATAAAGAACTGTAGATTCTTATACTCTAAGGTTCCTGCAGACTCTTATGAGAAAAAATAGCTCTGCCACCATTCCTCTAAAGCAGGGGTCTCCAGAACCTCTAAATAAAACGGTCCAGGTTACTCTCCTTTAGAGTTAAGAGGGGGCCAGACTGTGGCCATTGGGAGTAAAAAAAAAGCCCTGATGTCAGTGGAAGAAATAGCGTCCCAATGCTGGTATCAGTGGGAGAAAATTGTGCCCCATCAGTGGTGTAATTGGAAGGAAATGTGCCCCTTAATTGGTATCATTGGATGAAAATAGTGCCCCAAAGGCCAGAAAAGGGCAAGCAAAGGGCCACAGTTTGGAAACCATTGCCCTAAAGCATTCACTGCATGGGCATGAGAGTTCAGTAAGGCTTAAATGGGTAGACACAAAAAGTGTGCAAAATTAGATACTATCCATCCAACAATACGTTATTCATATATCATATCATTGTCTGTATAGATAACGGGCACACATGTATACTCTCCCTACCCTCCCACAAGGTCTGAGTGGCCATTTATCAGGCTCAAGTGTGGAATACCATGGGGAAGGATGCAAACTCCTAATTATATGGACATTGGAGACTTGGTTGGACAGATTCCTTCACTTGTCTTGTAAAAAGGTTATCCACAGGATAGGACATGAGGGAAAATCTCAGTGACATAGACAGAAGTTATTTTATTCTGTTAAGTAGGGGGATGCTGGAACCTTTGTAAGCATTTTTATAGTTGTCTGTTTCTCAGGTGCAGATTTTTCCTCACTTCCTGTCTGGTAAAAGGTTGCCCCCAAAACAAAACATTAGGGGAAATCTCTCTACAGAGCTCAAGCTAGTAGTAAACCCTGAAAGGGGTTCTAACCTTTGCCCATTCTATCTAAAACTAAAGAAAGAAAATATGTTTTGGGTATAGATAAACTTTTAAACAGATTCACTTTAAATTACAAAAGATATATGAAATCATCATGAATGCTGCTGCCAGACTCATCCACCTTACCAACCATTCAGTGTCTGCTACCCCTCTCTGCCAATCCCTCCATTGGCTTCTGTTTGCTCAAGGAATACAATTCAAGATACTAACAACAACCTACAAAGCCACCCACAATGCCCCCAGCTATATCACTAAACTTTTCAAAATACCAAATCAAACCATCTCTTCACTCCTAAGACCTCCTGCTCCCTAGCTCCCTCATCGCTATCTCCTATGCTCACCTCCAGGACTTCTCCAGAGCCTATCTCATCCTCCAGAACTCCTTACCAAAATCTATCTGACTACCTCCTACTCTGTTCAGCTTTGTGCAGTCTCCAACAGCCCATCTCCTCAGAGAAGCCTATCCTGCCTCTCCCTAATAACTGAACTTTTATTTTCTTCATCAGATCATCCCTAACACTTTATTACATTTTGTATCATGTGACCCTCCCTTTTAGACTGTAAGCTCTGCTGAGCAGGGCCCTAGTAATCCTCTTGTATTGAATTGTATCGTTACTGCACTGTCTGCCTTCATCTTGTAAATCACTGTGCAATCTGTTAGTGCTTTATAAGTCCTAAATAAAATAACAACATAATATTTTACTTATCACAGAAAATCAGGAAGGAGTTAAGGAGAGAAAATGAATGGAGCAGACTGAGGGGGGCATCTCAAACCTAACAACCTAATTAATAGCACATTTTTAATTTTTAAATGTGCTACAAAATTTGCCAAAATACATATGATGGCCCTTCAAAAAAAAAGAGCTGTAAAATAGATGCAGGACTTGAATTAAAGGACTATGAATTATGGTTCCAGCCTTAAGAGAATAGATGGGTGATATGTTTATAACCTGGATAATTTATTGTAGCTTTGCAAAGCAATGTATTCACTTAGGCTGAATGAGAAGACACACCACAGATGGGGCAGTCCTTGTCTACCTTCACTGCAAATATCTTCAGTCACAAGCATAATTGGAAAGTGAGCACTATAATATAAGTCTCTATGTCCAAATGTTTGTAATTAAAAGATAAGCATGTGGATCCATTTGTCTCTCTTGATGGATTTTCAGTGGTATCTCTCTAACATTATGTGACAATAAATTGTAGTGGAGTAATATTAGGTAGCAAATATATATCTTTACATTTCATAGATTCAAGCATTTACTCTTCTGAACATCCCACTTTATTCAAATAAAATGTGTTTCTGATTACAATTCCCATACTTTCATTAAAGTGATTTACAGTATATTTATTAAACTGACTTAGGAAACATTTCTTTCTAGCATTATCTTCTGTCTGTTTAGTAAAGTGAAAAGCGTATAATGAAACATAAGGACGTTGAATGGTCCCTTTATGGACATGCTCATTAATATATTGCTCTGCATACAGAATCTCACAAAAGTGAGTACACCCCTCACAGTTTTGTAAATATTTTATTATATCTTTTCATGCGACAACACTGAAGAAATGACACTTTGCTACAATGTAAAGTAGTGAGTGTACAGCTTGTATAACAGTGTAAATTTGCTGTCCTCACAAAATAACTCACACAGCCAATCATGTCTAAACCACTGGCAACAAAAGTGAGTACACCCCTCAGTGAAAATGTCCAAATCAGGCCCAATTAGCCATTTTCCTTCCCCCGGTGTCATGTGACTCGTTAGTGTTACAAGGTCTCAGGTGTGAAAGGGGAGCAGGTTTGTTAAATTTCGTGTTATCGCTCTCACTCTCTCATACTGGTCAGTGGAAGTTCAACATGGCACCTCATGGCAAAGAGCTCTCTGAGGATCTGAAAAAAAGAATTGTTGCTCTACATAAAGATGGCCTAGGCTATAAGATGATTGCCAAGACCCTGAAACTGTGAGCTACAGCACAGTGGTCAAGACCATACAGTGGTTTAACAGGACAGGTCCCACTCAGAACAGGCCTCGCCATGGTTGACCAAAGAAGTTGGGTGCATGAGCTCAGTGTCAAATCCAGAGGTTGTCTTTGGGAAATAGACATATGATTGCTGCCAGAATTGCTGCAGAGGTTGAAGGGGTGGGGGTCAGTCTGTCAGTGCTCAGACCATACGCCGCACACTGCATCAAATTGGTCTGCATGGCTGTTGACCCAGAAGGAAGCCTCTTCTAAAGATGATGCACAAGAAATCCCGCAAACAGTTTGCTAAAGATGAGGAGACTAAGGACATGGATTACTGGAACCATGTCCCGTGGTCTGATGGGACCAAGATAAACTTATTTGGTTCAGATGGTGTCAAGCGTGTGTGGTGGCAACCAGGTGAGGAGTACAAAGACAAGTGTGTCTTGCCTTAAGTCAAGCATGGTGGTGGAAGTGTCATGGTCTGGGGCTACATGAGTGCTGCCGGCACTTGGGAGCTACAGTTCATTGAGGGAACCATGAATGCCAACATGTACTGTGACATATCAAAGCAGAGTATGATCCCCTCCCTTTGAAGACGGGGCCTAAGGGCAGTATTCCAACATAACGACCCGAAACATAACTCCAAGATGACCACTGCCTTGCTAAAGAAGCTGAGGGTAAAGGTGATGGACTGGCCAAGCATATCTCCAGACTTAAACCCTATTGAGCATCTATGGGGCATCCTCAAATGGAAGATGGAGGAGCGCAAGTTTTCTAACATCCACCAGCTCCGTGATGTCATCATGGAGGAGTGGAAGAGGACTCCAGTGGCAAACTGTGAAGCTCTGGTGAACTCCATGCCTAAGAGGCAGTGCTGGAAAATAATGGTGGCAACACAAAATATTAACACTTTGGGCCCAAATTGGACATTTTCACTTAGGGGTGTACTCACTTTTTTTGCCAGCGGTTTAGACATTAATGGCTGTGTGTTGAGTTATTTTGAGGGGACAGCAAATTTACACTGTTATACAAGCTGTACACTCACTACTTTACATTGTAGCAAAGTGTCGTTTCTTCAGTGTTGTCACATGAAAATATATAATAAAATATTTACAAAAATGTGAGGGGTGTACTCACTTTTGTGAGATACTGTAAGTAAACATATGGATCACATATGGATCATATTAAGTAGGTAATAGTGTAGCTAACAGCCATATTGCTCTAGTGTGACATTTGAACACATGCTCTTCCTTCTGAACTCATTTTCAGGCCCTAAGGAAAGCAACAGTGATTGTCTAGCCCGGATTTTATGGGACCCAGAGAAGCTGCACCCTCTGTTTGCTGTAGTACGACCACAGAGCTGGACATACTGTGTGTTTAATGATTTTTATTTTCTGTTTTTTAAAGCTTTAGTCTAATAATGACTGAACTATAGGATCTAGAAAGCCATTACTGAGATAAATAGTTTACCTTTTCATACACATTATTGTATAACATGAATATGTAACAATTTTGGCCCTTCTATAGCTGTTATTTACTACAACCCCATGTGGTGGCCCTGTGACAGTCAGGGCTTCCTGCTATTATGAATCCCAACTTGGAAAGAAAACACTGTGGTGTATGTGCAAATGTTTGGTAAAGCCCAGCCTAGACCTGCATTCTCAGCACAGCTGGCCACAAATACGCACTACTAAGGTAATCTCAACAAACAATCTATATTATGTAAATGACTATGTAACACTCATGCAAGTCAAAATGCATTTGTAATGTAACAAAAATGTAAAATGAAGCACCACACCACTGCTAAAAGGTTCAGATATTTAGACTTTATTCCAATAAAGGTCAAGGGGACAATCAAAAGAGTATAAAAATGCAATCTGGGGTCCAAAACTGTCCCCTTCACTGGGCTTGAGATTGAAACCAATATAAATGGACTAGAAGTGAACTGGGCTTTTAATGGTATTTGGTATGGTATTAGTTTGATTACAAGCACATGTCTTGTTTAAAGCTGGTCTGACAGCCTTATAATTTTTATATAAGTCAAAATGCATCTGTAGTCATGGTTTCTTTACATCTCTGCTCGAATTACTCTTGCACAGGATGACCCACTATGGCCCCGGAAGTGGAAGATTTTGTAAGCCTCAGTATACACTCACCAGACACTTTTAGGTACTAAATAGGTACTAAATTAAGGAAGAATACTGCGCATGCGTAAAAACATAAAAATAAATCATATCAATCACCACCATTACAGTGTAAACTGTCAAGCAGCACCACAAAAGTGAGATATAAATCACAATAAACATGATGTTCTCATGTGCATGCCTTAAAGCAAATGAAGTAAACATAATGACATAATCACACATTAAACACACTGGGATGAATTAACTAAAGGAGTAGATCCTGTCCTGCTGTAGTACTGCTCTTTAGTGATTATTGTTAGTTACTAATTTTACTGTTGAGTAGGCAAAAGTGGTACATAAAAGGTCTTCACATCTGAGTAGGATTTTGTGATATTCAACCATGCCATGACCAGATTTCTTATTAGACACATGTAGATACTAAATATAGAGCCCATGAAGACCATGGGGCTTATAAGAGAGGGGAAAAATACATTTATACATACTTATTGTGATGGACCCCCATACTCAAGATGAGTCTACCCGCCATAAATGCTTCCTCTGTCCGGTACCACACGACCCAAGATCCCTCAGAGCACCCAGTCATTAGCCGTAACTCAATGTAGGGTGGAAACAACAGACTCTTTATTCAAACACATGTAACAACAGATATACAACCCAGGGACAATCCCCCCCCTTTGATTCAGGGCGGGGTAAACTGTCTAGTCAGCAATCAGGGACACACAGGCATTGAAACATTTAAACAATAGAGCAGCTTATCAGCAGGGAGGGCTGTTGGAGGGATTCCCCTCCTCCCCTCTCTGCCCTGCCCCCGGTTTATATGCCAGGAACACCAATACAAACATTTATCCCATAATACACTTTTAAGACAGACAGATACAACAGAACAATGGGACACAGCCACACCCCAAATGATCCCAGCAGAGAGTCCAACAGCATGAGACAACACACAATATATACATATATAGAACATTCCAGTGTGGCCGTACAGCGAGTCTGACTAGCACAGATCAGACTGGGGTTCTCGGTCACCCTGTGCCCCTAATGGACACAGGGGGATTTACACATAGGAGGGGCCGGGGGAGCTGGGCACGGAGTTTCCAGAGCTCTCCAAGGTAAGCTGGATTCCACAACCCCCCCACCCAAAGTGACTCCCATCACACTTATGGATAGGTTTACTGTGCTTCAGTGGCAGCTTGTCATTTCATGTTGTGACTTGAATTTACCAGGCTCCCCATTCTGCACCTCACCCACTGTGTTCCTCCATGCCACCCCTCCTATATGCCTGATCCATTCTACCATCAGCCAACGGGGGTGCAACTCAAATATAGTGTTGAGTTGCTGCTCAGAAGCTGGACATAGGATCAGTGCTCAGGAGCCTCCATGGGCTTGCTGCACTGGTAAGTAAAGAAAGTCCTATTGTTTCACAATTTTTAATTTTATTTGTTGCCTAGAGTTACTCTTCAGCTGAAGGATCTTACCAATGATTCTTTCTAATAAACCAACATTTCTAAATTTAGCTGGACAGTTTTTACTTTAAAGTGAAACTTCATGAAAACAGCTAAATACACAGTTGAAATACTGTTAATATATTTACTGTTTTACACGAAAAATGTGTACTTTTGCCCAACCATTTTTGTGAAACCCACACCCCTGCTTATCTTTTAAATATATTTATAGCAAGTTCTTTTGTAGTTCTAGATAGAATGGGGAAAGGTTAGAAACCCTGTCAAGTTTTTCCTTGTTCAAATATTTTATTGAAGAAGTAGTAAAAGATTTACAAGAACTGATCATAATAAAGATAATGAACAGTTTGTAATGTAAAGTGTCTAACAGAGAAAAAAACAAGATAGCTATTGAGGAAATAAGGTATTAATTACAGACCAAGTGATAAGAACGCATGCCAAGTGAACAAGTAAGAACTGAAAGGATTATCTTAAGACACGTGAATTCTGAAATTATCTAATGGGATGAAGTGGGTGACTACCATGAGGACCGTTGGGCTGAAAAAACGTGGGGATGAGGCTTTGGTAGGTCGAGGGCCTACAGAAAAATATCGAATGTAGGCTATGTCAGGATGCTATGGATTGTGGAAGAAGAAATTAGAGGTGTCCAGAGACATCAAAGGAATATAGGAGGGGGAAGGAAAGAATAGGAGGAAAGAAAGGCAAAAGAAAGAACAGGAAGAGATGGGGAAGTAACCAGTAGTTGGTTGTGGGATGGGGGGTCTTTAATGGAATGCAGCTGAAAGAGTGAGCTAACCAAGGACTTCAAAGTTTTTCATACTTGGCCTCTCTATCCAACAGAATGACCTCTATCTTAGTGTGGATCATTGCTGGTGTTACTCTATGCATCACTGCAAGGACACAAAGCGTGGGAGATTTCCATGCTTTTGCAAACGTTTGTTTAGCCGCAGTGGTGACTTGGAGGAGTCGTTTGAATTTACGGTGGGTTATAGCCAGGGGTTTGTTATTCAGAAGCGCCATGTTGGGGTCAGGGGCTATGTGGGTATCAAAAAGTTTGGCTTTATGTGCAACAGGGCATTCCCACCACACAAGTGCGTGCTGATAGCATTACAGTCACAAGCATTGGGGGAGTATTGTGGTAGGGGTTTGTGTTTGGGAGTTCAAGCAACCGGACATATAGAGTCGAAATTATGCCCCTGCTATAGGGGTCACTTTTGAAGGGTTGCTCAAAAAGGGACAATCGAAGGGTAGGGGAGCCCTGTCAAGTTTTTCAATCACTCCTTGTGCCCATTAGGTAGATCCACCCTCTCTATTTGTCCTAGTAACCATGAAACAGCAAGTGATATTCAAAATTTTACAGTTGTTACCAGAGATGAGAGTAGATCTTTTAATGGGGACACTGGTTCCTGTAAAAAAAGGTCTATGATGGGAATTTCCCTAATTTTGTAAACATTTATTCTCCTTCCTCTTCATTCTCTGGAACAAAAAAACAGCTAAAACAAACTGACATTGAATACTTCCCCACTCTATCAATCTTGCAGGAGCTACACGCTGACGTCTCGCCACCACTGCCATGCTTGGAACTGGTGGCTTTCTTTGTAAGTGCACTGTTTAATTTGTCATAACAGTCATTTTACTGGCATTTGGATGAAGCCTTTTGCCTTTTTATGTGATATCTACACTTTTTAATAAATATACTTCATTATATGTGGTCCCCTGCTTGTGCAGTGATGGTTGACCATGTGCGAGGGATCTGGTTGGTACAACTGCACATGTCGCTGCTTTCCTGATCTCGCACAATTTCAAACTGGCATTTCAGTCGGACTTTAGGGGCAATTTGACAGACATCTGTGCGGGTTCATGCACAGATGTCTAATCAATCGCCCCCGAAGTCGCCAAAAGTAGTGCAGGAACTACTTTTGAGAATTGGTGCGGCGCCATACAGTCGTTGTTGCACCGATTTGGACGATGCTGTTGCCGGCAATAAGCGCCAATTTGACATGCGATTTGACATGTCAAAATGGCCTGTTGTAAACGTGGGCTCAATGTCGGTGAATGCATTTTAATTCGGTTGCTCATGTGTGGTTGGAAGTATTTAGCTGGTAGAAGACAGTATTAGCTTGTGGAAGACAGTTTCTCTGCAGTGATATTTATATTTGGACTTTTTCGCTTTAGACTTTTACACAGATTTTTTTGTAGCATTGCAGATGTTTTTTGAGCATTGTGTTTTAAGCTTGTAATACTCTGTTTTGGAGGTGCTGCACTTTTTTTCTATCCCTGTACCCCAACATCTTATCCCCAAAGACCGGAGTGAATCTGCTAGTCCAGGTCCCTCTAATCACGACCATCAGCATTGGGGTTTTCACAAACCCAATCAGGGCACCAAAAGGTCTGCCGATCAAAGAGAGGATCTAGAGGGGGGAGGCGATTACGAACTAAAAAGAAAAAAGCCCTAACCAGCGATGGAATACTTAACTTTTAACAGTCGTTTTGACTGACTCCGAAAAACTCTTACTAAATAAAGGCTTAAAGTTTGCACCACCTCGAGGACTGAATACATTTCAGACCTACATTGATGTACATAAATTTATACGTAGGCTGAATATTAAAAGGTACATGGCCTCTAGACCCACCCAGAGTGACGAGGTTATTTCTAATGATTTCCGCCACTCAGGGCTTTCTAACGCTTCCCTATTCAACCCTCCGGGCGCTTTAGCCCCTTCTCTAAGAATTGTTAGGGATGTGGTATTAAGAGATTTGGACCAGATGCCCCTTAAAAGGGCGAGATTTAATAGGGAGATGAAGTCTGGTCTCATTTCTCTATGTGAGAACGGGGAGTTGGTGAACAGACCGGCTGATAAAGGGGGTGGGATCATAATTTTGGACAGAAAAGATTTTCTCAACGAAATGCATAAAATCCTCAGTGACTGGGATACTTATACCCCCCTCAGATCAGACCCCAAGGTTCAATATAAAAAAGAATTAGAAATCTTGATCCAGAGGGGTTTTGAACAAGGCATTCTTAATAGTAAAGAGAAATTGCGTTCAATACCCAAAGCCCCACGTACTCCGGTGATTTATTATTTACCGAAGATTCATAAACATCCTACCTGCCCCCCGGGACGCCCTATTGTAAGTGGCATTGACTTCATCACATCCCGGGTGGGCAGGTAGATTTCTACTTACAACCTTTGGTGGCTAAAATGCCCTCCTACATCAAAGATTCACGTCAAGTGATGAATTTATTAGCTGACTATACCCCCAACCCAGGTTGGTGGTTAGTTACAGCAGATGTCACATCCTTATATATGGTGATACCACACAATTTGGGACTATTCCCAGTCGAATATTTTCTAAGACATGATTCAGAATTATTTGACGAGCAAATCTGTTTTATTATGGAGTTGCTCCATTTTGCGGCCACCCGGAGTAACTTTTGGTTTGGGGGTCAGTTCTACAGGCAAGACAGAGGGGTCGCTATGGGGGCTAAATATGCCCCCAGTTTGGCTAATCTCTTCATGGCCCTGTGGGAGGAAGATGTCGTCTATATAGACGACATCCTCCTCCTATGGGATGGTAGCCGAGATGAACTAGATATTTTTATGGGCGAGTTAAACACTAATGAAAGAGGTATTCGCCTTAATTATGTAGCCAGTCAAACTGAGATAAATTTCTTGGATCTGAAGATTGGGGTCAAAAACAGTCAGTTTACTACGGCCACTTATTTTAAGGGCACTGATCGCAACTCTTATATATCTACTGATAGCTGCCACCATGTAACGTGGCTGCGATCTGTACCCAAGAGCCAATTCATACGCCTCAAGCGTAATTGCTCCAATCATGGTGAGTTTCTACTTCAGGCTGATATTCTCAAACGCTTTTAAGAGAAGGGCTACCCTGAGACCTCTCTTAGAAGCACTCTTGAAGAGGTATCAATAATTGACAGAAAAGACCTGTTGAAGGCCAAAGTACCTAATCAAGACAGAACACCCTCATTCCTTTTATAACCACCTATTCGATACAGCATAATAGTGTGGCCAAACTTATTAAGAAACATTGGCACATCCTCACCAATGACTATACTTTGGGGAGTGTACTTCCTGCTAGACCACAAGTGATATATAAGGGGGCCTCCTCCCTGAGAGGGAGAGTGGCTCCTAATATCCTTGACCTTCCCTCTAACAAGATAGGATTCTTTGAGAATCTGACAGGGTTCTACCAATGCAGAAAATGTAGGGTATGTTCTCTCAGTGGATGCGCACATAGAAGAACATATAGGTTTGTTTCTACTAGCACCTCAGTGGAGTTCGAGATCAAACAGTTCTTCACATGCTCGACAGAGAGGGTGGTCTACCTACTTCAGTGTCCATGTGGACTGCAGTATGTGGGTAGGACCAAACGTCCCCTCTCTGTCAGGTTAAACGAGCATGTGATGAACATTTTGACTGGTTTTCCCAAGCATCCAGTCTCCAGACATTACCTTGAGGCCCACAACCAAAATCCTGCCAAGACGATTTTCTTGGGGATTGACAAGTACACCCCTCACTGGAGGGGTGGGTCTTTGATATGTGGGATCTCAAGGCTAGAAATGGCCTGGATATACAAATTAAGAAGCTATACACCCTTTGGACTCAACGTAGAGGTGGATCTTAATGCATTTATTGATCACTCCTAATTGCTATTCATTTAATATGTGTACCTGTTGTGAACCCTCGGTGGCCATGCTTATATTCGGTATGTTATTGTGATTTATCCCGGGTCCCATTTATTCATAAAAAGGATAACCGTAATGTATAGAACCATTAATTTATTTTTTATCAATATTTTTTGTTACATATTTATTATATTTTATTTCTTTCATAATACATATAATTATTCATTTTTTTTCAAAATACATTTTTTTGTATATACTTTTTGCAGATATATATTATTTTTTTTCTGTTTCCATGGACGGTATCTGGCATAGATTCATTTGGTCAGTAATATTTTTTTGTGGGTTTTTTTCTTTACATCCATTATTTATTAATTTTTTATGAGACTTTTATAACAAGTAATGTAAGAGTAATAATTATTATTTTCTGACTAGGAGATTTTTTAGTCCTCTGTGTCCTGGTCAGTTCATTCTGCATGGATTTATATATTTATTTATTATTATTCAATTCCCTTTTTGGTTATTCATGCAGACATTCTTTTATTTTTTTCCCACTAGATGGCGTAGTGGATTTTTGTATATTATGCCTGTTATATATCTATATTACTAAATACTTACCTTTTTTGTAAATTATCAATTCTTCTGTAAGGTGTCCGATACATATTATTTTCATTGTAATGTGGCTCCAAGTACAATGAATACAAAATTATGTTCTCTATCATTTCCGTTTTTTGTCCAGGAGATCAGGCTCCGCCGGTGATGCTTCACAACGGGGCGCGAGTCTGTTTGCTTATATATATGCGATGACTCAGCATGTCGCCTGTTCCCATGACGATGTCTTCGTGAGACGAAACGTACATCTGGAAGGTTGACGCGCTGACGTCATCGCTGACTGCCTCATCCCGAACGGGTGATTGCTAGCCGGCCGGCTGCTACTATTGTTCGTGTCTATGCTTTTATCTACCATACGCATGTAAGTGCAACTTTTAAGCTTTATTTAAACTTCATTTTACTGATTTACACTATGGAGAGCTGTGGTTTCATTATCTTTCTGGGTCCTGCCTACTGATCGTTATTTGGATGGAGCAACCCTGTATGTCTTTGGCCCTTCATTGAGAGGTCTTGGTGTGACGCTATTTACCATCGATTGTCTGGCTACCTACAAGCTGTTTAAAGCTTGCCATCTGGTAAGCGTTTAGGACATATGGTGGTGGATCTTTTCACAAGTCGCTCTTGGTGTGACCGATTTATTTCACTTTTATTCTGTTTGGAGGAGTTTTGGCACGGGATTTCCATTATTCCTATATTTTCACTGCGGGGACTAATTTTTACCACCCTTTTATGCTGACAAACACTTTTTTTTATGCCAATTTTTTTGCACTTATATTGTTCATTCTGGTCCGTCATGGACTCCTGATCCTGATTTTACACATTATGTTTTATTTTCTGTAGCCCTGCTCACGTTTTTATAGTTATTGTTTGATTTGTGTTATATCTCACATTTTTGACCTGCAGCTGTTTTGTATTGTTTTTCTTTATCAACTAGCGCGGTACACACATTTTTTCTGCACTATTTTTCTAATCAGTTTGTTTGGGTATTGTATATTTACCCACTGCAAGCTGCCCATTTTTTTTTTTTTTTTAGTGCTGACCTCTCTCATGTTTAAAAAAAAGCATATAGTACACATTTCAATTGTCAATTTAGCTGCTTAACTAGAGTTTTGCCCTACAAGTACCAGTAAATATGGGCTGATTGCAGAATATGAATTGGGGAAAAGTGCTTACTATTATCATTACAATCATTTGGAAAAAGGGGAATGACTGACACAGTAATCTTCCTCATGTATTGAATACTGTAACATGTAGCTGTATGTACTGTATTCTGTACATGTGAAAAAACATCTTCTCCTATTATTGGCAATGTCATACCTGCTAGAGATGATATGTTGATTATGACACCTCCTTGACCTCCATTCTTCTTGTTCATGAGTTCTAGGCCAAGATATGTTCCTCTAATAACCGAAATCTGAAATAGAAAATGTGGGAATGTAATTGCTATACATCCATCATAGATTCATTTCTAGTGCCATTTCCAGTACAGGACCTGCAATCAGAGACTGCCTACAGAGCACAGCAAGTTAAAAACGTTACTGATTGAAAACTAAGCCGCTAAAGACCTATAAGAGGAACATTACACATATATACAATAGCCCCTGGTAAGCAGCCTATTAAGGTAGAAACAATCCATAGGATCTTATACACCCCATTTCAGGAATAATGATATATGTGTGCATTATTTATGTACAGTTACTGAAATAGTAAGTCACAGAATCGGTTGTTATAGCTTTTTATTGACAAAATAAAGCTGACTTTGCTATGGTCCACCAAGAGTAAAAAATATGTACCATGATACTATACTACACTGGGCCACTGCTGTATCCTTACAACATTATATTTATATATATATATATATATATATATATATATATATATATATATATACATATACACACACATAAATACACACACACACAGCAAAAAAAGTCTTTCAGTGATAATAGGGTTGTAATAAGATATCATACGGTCTTAAGCAGAGTATACACTTTTTTTTTTTTTTTTCAACCAGTAGGCTCTGAACGAAAGAAACCTGAGCTCCACATCAACACAAGCTTTTTCCTCCTGTGTCTTTGTATTCTGACAGCAGAGACCGGGGACTCTCTCCCCACCCACCCATCAGGATACACAGATTAGGACTTGCAAGCAATAATCAAATGCTGGTTTACCAGCATGACCATTTTACAGAAGCTGGTTAGACTGGTCTCTGTTGAACAGACAGTGGCGTACACGGTCCGAAAGTCAGCTTGTATTTTCAGTCCACGTATACCCTGCTTTATACACAGGACACTCTATGACTTAGAGAATTTTGCCTCACTTCCTGGTGAAGAAAAACAGAATACGTGGGAACATTTCTCCAACAGAGCTTCACATAAAAAATCTGTAAAATCTGACAGGGGTTCTAAAAAAAAAAAAGTTTTTCATAGTTTGTTATAAAATTTTGCAAAACGGGTAATTTTTCTCCTTCACAGATGTGCACTGAGGCGGCACTGATAGGCTGCACTGATAAGCAACACAGATGAAGAGCACCACTGATGGGCACGGATTGGCAGCACTGATGGGCACTATTGGGACTGTACTGATAATCAGGACACTGATAATCAGTGCCCTGATTATCAGTGCTGATGTCCCTTTCACAAATATATAGATAAGATACAGAGCTAGCAAACAATATAAGTGAAATTGAAAACAATTCATTAATAATTGAAGTGAAAGTCCATATAAAGTGACTGATGTGCTCCAATCCAAAAGTGCAAAGTGCTCCAAAATTTTCACAAAAAATTTTCCTTGATGACGCCCTGTGGGAGGGTGAAATGCATAGACGTAATTTCTGGTTCCTATTAACGTCACTTCCGGTATTGTGGAATGCACGCCATGAACGGCATTTTTTGTACTCCCAGCACCATGTTTTATGCCTGATTTTATCTTGCTTCTTGTAAGTATTCATTTCTATGCGCAATAAATCCTTTTCAAAGCGGTACTTCACTATTAGTTCATTCTTTTTCATTCTGGGTACCTGTTATTCTAGCTGAGTATCCTTAACAAGGAACTTTTATCTGATGCCAAAGCCGCCATTCTTGGCCATCACTATTAAGCCTGAGGTGACTCCTAGACTGAAAGGCTGGGGGTCCATTCGATCCAGTGAGTGGGGACACAGGAGGGGGTGTTGTGGTACACCTTGAAAATTTTGGAGCACTTTGCCCTTTTGGATTGGAGCACAACAGTCTCTTTATATGGACGTTCACTTTTATTATTAATGAATTGTTTTCAATTTCACTTATATTGTGTTTGCTAACACTGTATTTTATATATATTTGTACTTGTTCAAGTCAATAGCACCTTGAGTATAGCAGCTGCATCTGTCATTTTATTTTATTTTTCACTTCATGTTATTTTGCACACCATCAGTGCGAGTATATATATTTAGAATATATATTTTTTACATGATGTCCCTTTTACACAAGCTGGTTATCGACTCTCCTCTAATGCCCCGTACACACGGTCGGATTTTCCAACGGAAAATGTGTGATAGGACCTTGTTGTCGAAATTCCGACCGTGTGTGGGCTCTATCACACATTTTCCATCGGATTTTCCGACACACAAAGTTTGAGAGCAGGTTATAAAATTTTCCGACAACAAAATCCGTTGTCGGAAATTCCGATCGTGTGTACACAAATCCGACGGACAAAGTGCCACGCATGCTCAGAATAAATAAAGAGATGAAAGCTATTGGCCACTGCCCCGCTTATAGTCCCGACGTACGTGTTTTACATCACCGCGTTCAGAACGATCGGATTTTCCGACAACTTTGTGTGACCGTGTGTATGCAAGACAAGTTTGAGCCAACATCCGTTGGAAAAAATCCTAGGATTTTGTTGTCGGAATGTCTGAACAAAGTCCGACCGTGTGTACGGGGCATTACTGTTAGCACGAGGAAAGGAAATGCCGATAACTGTCTTGTGTTTACATTGATTACCACGTGATCAGCTGTGTCCAAAGAGCCGTTTTAGCCTAATCTGTGATCAGCTGTGTCAGGGCTCGATCACAGGAGGTCATTCAGCTATAGTGCGGTGGGCAAGTGGTTAAAGCAGAATTTGACTTAATATGGGACATTCCACTCATTCTCCCAACCATAAATGGAATTTGTTTTTATTGGAGTGGATATCCATTACTGACAAGTACCCACTGCCACTTCCGCTCTTTTGGCCTATGGAAAAAGAGCAGTAGTTTGGCCCCCCTCCCTGCATGAAACCTCCCGGGACACGTCTCAGGAGGCTGAGGAACAAGTGCAAAAGTCATCGCTTATTGCTCCCATCTGTGGAAGAGCAGGAAGTCACAACCAACTTCTCACAAGCAAGATTGCATTGCCAGGGACCTGAAGACCGGCACAGAACTGGCTCAGTTCATAATAGCGTTGGACTCCTGGACTGGTAAGTGTCCATTTGTTATAAGTCATTATAAGACAGTATTTGAAACTGCTGACTTATTTTTTTGAGAAATGACTGTAGTTTCTCTTTAACCATGATTATTTCCTAGCATGTGTTCCTGAAAAGTCTGCCAACAATTTCTTCTTTTCAAGTGCTAATTTCAATAACATTTACTTGTGGTGTAACTACTGAGGTGAGGGACCCGGTGCAAATTTAATTTCACCCCAGTGCATGACCCCTACTGCTGTGCCACCAACTCTAATTTAATTTAATAGAGTCTAATGAAAATAATGCAGAGCACATGCAGCTGGATCCTCAAACACAGCAACACGGTATAGTTAGGTAGGTATATTGTGTGAATGGGAACACAAACATATAGTAAGGTTTTCTCAAATTCGACTACAAAAGCCGAAATACCCTTTAACTATAGATCTCACATAACCTTAAAGGCAAGTTCTAGGATTTTAGACAGATGTAAAAGATACAAACAAATGCAGAAGTTTATTCATGAATGTATCCTTAAAGTGTTTCTGAAGGAAATAAATAAAAAAAACAAAAAAACACAAATATGTTAGACTTACCTGCTCTGTGTAAAGGTTTTGCATAGAGGAGCCCCGAACCTCTGCTTTTTGGCTTCCACACCGGCAGTCTTAGCTCCTTCCCCCCGCTGAGTGTCCCCAATAGCAAGTCTCTTGCTATGGGGGCACTTGAGCGGGCTAGCTCCTGAGCTGTGCTCTCTATGTCCATTCACACACAGAACACGGCTCGGTGTCGCCACCCGCTCTCTCCTTATTGGCTCCCTGGTTGTGATTGACAGCAGCAATAGCCAATGGCTCCAGTTGCTTTGTGAGCCAATGAGAAGAGAGCGACCCAGGAAACAGAATGCATTAAGATAGAAAACCTTGAGCCTTTAGAACCACTCTAAAATTAAAGCAGTGTAAGTACCTAAATTTGACTTTGCAGTCCCT
Source organism: Aquarana catesbeiana (assembly GCF_042186555.1). Lineage (NCBI taxonomy): Eukaryota > Metazoa > Chordata > Amphibia > Anura > Ranidae > Aquarana > Aquarana catesbeiana. The sequence goes on from NC_133324.1 coordinate 778,463,026, forward strand.
GTATAACATAACAGTTTGGGGGAGGGAAAAACAGCACAAGGAGGCAATCATCAGTTGTGCATCAGTGCAAGAAGCATGCTGATAGGAGGGGAGAGCAGAGTTGCATAGTGATGATCTCAATGTGCATTTACAGGGCGGGGGTGAAACTGAAGTGAGTGTAACTCCTGTGCTACCAACCAAGTGTGTATAAATCAAATGGTGAAAGGGTATCAAGGTATCATCAATTCCAAGGTGTTACAGCAGCTAAATCTCATGAATAGACATGGACAAATGCAATTCCTTTGGTGGGAATAACAGTTCCCATTTATGTATTTTATCTGCTTGCCTGGAGTTCAGCTTTACCATGACATGACCATTTCTTTTAACATAAAGATAAGGATTCCTTTTCTGATTTGTTTGCTTTGTGAACTTAAGCCTCGTACACATGATCGGATTGTTGGCCAACAGAGTGCCAGACTTTTGTCCGAAGGGTGTGTGCCAGGAACGTGTTTTGCATACTAACAGCACACAATTGTCAAGCAACAAATACGAACGTAGTGACGTACTATGTGGAATTTCAGCTCTTGAGCGCCACCCTTTGGGCACCTTCTGCTAATGTCGTGTTTGGTGAGCATTGATTCCGAGCTTGCGTGTTTGTACTTTGGACTTTTGTGTGATTGACTTGTGTACACACGATACGAAAATCTGACAACAGACCGTTGTCCGCCAAAAATTTACTAGCCTGACATCCAACATTTGTTGGCTGAAAGTTGAACAACAATTGTCTGAAGGAGCGCACTAACGGTCGGATTTTATGCAAACAGTCTGACATCACACAATTCCCTGCCGAAAATCCGATCATGTGTACGAGGCTTTAGTCTAATCCCACCAGAGTTAGCACAACTGAGAGGATTAAATCGTCTACATCAACACCTGTAGTACCTAAGAATTTGTATTAAAGTTTACTCATACCTATATATTAAAAGATAAAAAAGAAGTTATTTCGATGTCCAGGATAACTGAAACTCTGCAAGGTGTTTTTATTACACCTGTATTCAGAATATTATTGTAAAAAAAAAAAAAAAAGCGGACTATACTGCCCCCTCAAAAGGCATCCAACATATAACCCGATCCCCTGTGATCAGACTTAACATACAGGGTACAAAATATGTATATATCTGGAGAAGCCATCACTACTCACTAGTCATGTCTGTCACAGTCTGACAAACTTTGCCGAGAACTGATAATTCCTTACAAGTCTGAGCAGAGTTTTTTTTTTAGTGTAGTATCTTTGTTGATACAGGGATCTACATATTTCAGCAACTTTCTTTCTTTTGGGAATGCTCTCTGTGTAAAAGGTAACATTCCAAGGAAAAGAACACATACTATACTGAGAACACAAGATGATTTATTCATAATATAACGCTTGGCATTTTAATCTAGAGGATATCCTTTCAGAACAAGATATAAAGCTGAGAAATGATTATTTCCAAATAAAATGTTACAGGGCTTTCATGATTTTCACTAAATGCAGTGAAGCTATAACTTTAATTTTCAATCATAATTTTCACAAACATCAGTGACGCTATAATGCTGCACAAACATGTTTTTAATACAATACAACTTTAATCCAATCCCAAGGTTGGCTCTCTTCTAGCCACAATACTGTACCGTCTGTCATACTAAAGTGGTTTGGCCAATCAGGCTGCTTCACTCATTTATTAAGGCACACATGTTTGACTTCTTCATAGACAATTGGGTTAAATTGCTACCTACTAAAGATTTGGAAACCGGAAAACAAAACAAAACAAAAAACTGTGACCAGCTATGTATAACTCCTCCCACTCCCAGCATGCTGAAGTTTTTTGCTGGTGTCCCATGAGGATTGACATCTTTTTCTACTGAGAAAAGTATCTATTTTTATTAGTCATTTTCTCTTTTTTCAGGATTTCTTTCCCTTTAATCGAGGCTTTGTCTACATGCTGCTGAGCTAAGCTCTTTATGCAGGATTGGCATATCCCAGCGAAAGCTTGGAAAGCAGTACCTGGTCCCCACTGGACAAAAGATTGTGAAGTCTGCCTGCAATATGACCCCAATACTTCATATTTCTGACATGAGCCTGCTGTACCATGTACTTGAATGAGAAAGTATCCTGCTCTCTTTGTAGTGCTTTCTTTATGTGAAATTCCTGGTGTTCCTGCTAGTCCCCTTGCTTTCCTATTAAAAACTGGCCACACTAAGCAGAAGCGCTTACCGTGGTCAGTTCTCTAGCTATGCTGGGAACTCAGCTTGGTCTCCTCCAATGAAAAGAATTGTCCTGACACGCCCCTGCTGCACAGCCATTCACTGGGAAACTCAGTGTGCTGCCACTTCTCCTACTCCCAGCTCTTATGCAGCTGAGAACAGAGGAAATGTGATCACTTATAAAAAAGGGAAAAGGGGTATTTATAGTGTATTTTTTATATCTATACAAAAATGTTTTGCCTTTCATTTCTATTTTTAAGCTGAATGGCTTGTTTTATAAGGAGATCATTTACAATCACTTTAAGACCCCTTTCACACTGGGGCGTTTATCAGGTGCTTTTGGGATAAAAATAGCGCCTGTAAAGCGCCTGAAAAACGCCTCCCCTGCAGCCACAGTGTGAGAGCCCAAGTGCTTTCACACTGGGGTGGTGCGCTTGCAGGACATTAGAAAAAGTCCTGCAAGCAGCATCTTTTGGGCAGTGCAGGAGCAGTGTATACACCGCTCCTTCACTGCCCCTGCCATTGAAATCAATGGGCATCGCTGCCGAAGTGCCTGCAAAACGCTTCGGTAGCGGCGCTTTGCTGGCACTTTTAACTCTCTATTTGGCCGGTACTGGGGGTTAAAAGCAACCCGCTAGCGGCACTTTACCTCTAACGCCCTCCGCCCCACTGTGAAAGTAGCCTTAGGCTCTGGGCTCTGCTTGTAGCAGGTCCAGGGTTGTGGCACAGCCTCTGGTGTAACCCAGTGCCAATATTCTGTGTGGGACAATCATATGGGGGCTCCTATATCTTTTGGAATCTTCAACCACTTCCAACCCGTAGGACATACCCATACGTCCTCAGGTTTTAGTGGTTATACCGGGGCCCTGGCTGCAGCGGCAGTCAAGACTCTAGTATCTTTTTTTTTTTTTTTTTTTTTTTAGCCGGCGATGCTCTTTCATGTAAATCAGCTGAATAGCCACTAGATTGCTTTAACACATGACAAAAGCCCCCCCCCCCCCCCCCCCCCAGTCACCTTTGTTGCATTTCTGGGCTCTCCCGTTCTACCAGGGAGCCCAGTTCGCCGGCTTACCATAGATATGCCTATAAGTTCCCTGATCATTTCTATGTTCTAATAAAATGGAAGCAATGAGGATTTCGTCACTTCTGGGTTTTGTTCAGATGTAAACATGCCGTCAAGGGCTTGTGAAAGTATCTGAACAAACCGATCTCAGTTTGACCAGATGCTTTTAAAGGACAGAGGAAAGATCCGGCGTCTAATAGATCCCAGATGTCTCAGCGAAGAGAACCTTGTGATAGCAATAAAAAAGTGAAAACAAAATTATACAGAAACAATCTAAAAAAAAAAAAAAAAAATGAATAAAACTTTTTATTTTTTAGCGCCCCCTCATGGAGATTTTTAAGTACTGTGGTTTGTGGCCATTCCATGGGAGTATGCCTTTACTTAAATATATACATTTGAGGTTAATTTTCTAGCAACAAATGTGGATTTTTACATTTAGGGAGAGAAATATCAGAATTAGCCTGGCGGTCAAGTAGTTAGGCACCACCATTCCTCCTTTTGCAGGTGTTTTCTTACAAAGGGTTAATATGCTGAAGAATTAAATGTAGCATAACTAGCTGGAGTATTTTGAGTGCACTCTTTTCTCTGTGGTGAGAGATTCTGGCTAAATATATAGCTCAGGTTATCACTTGTTGGCTTGAATGTCTGCTACTGATCATTGGAACCAGTACACATAGCAATCAGATCCAGCCGTTTCACAACTTTTTTTTACATGGGATAGCATGTTCCCGTTGCTTCTGTTTGTAAGAAACAAAGTTGGTTATGCAGCAAAACATATTGAATACCAAGTGCAAGAGGAGCAGTTCCCTGAGTGGTCCACAAAGGTAATGGAATCCGTTCTAGGCATACTGTGCTCCCAGTAAATTTCCATTTGAGATATAAGGACCATCTCCTATTGAGCATACAGTAGGCACATATTCTGTGTTATGGACAGTTTAAACTAAGGGTTCAGTTGAATCCTAAAAATTCAGATATTAGTGCGGAAACTGACACATCTTTTAATATATCTGGGACTCGTCGTGGATATGGCTCAAGCCAGACTCTCTGCTCTCAAACTCAGATTTACAGTCCAGAAGCAATCCAACTCCTAGTTCTGCACGAGAGTCCCAATAGTAGCTGCCTTCTAGACATTTCCATTTAATCAGTTTCACACCAGACCTCTACAACAGAACATTCTAATTCCTCCTGCTGTCCTGGAAGATCCTAACAAAAATATATCAGCTTAAAGTTGTTATAAACCTAGTTACCCCACTTTTACCTACAGGTAAGCCTAAAATAAGGCTTACCTGTAGGTACTGGAAATATCTCCTGAACTTGCACGGTTTAGGAGATATTTACCATATACGCTTGAAGAAAGAAGAAAGGGCACAATCATTCCATTTCTAAAGGGCCCGTGCCACGACCGGTGGCTCCTGTGTGCATACATGGGAGTGATGTCACATGACTCTGGCCAGTCACAGAGCAGGAGTCCACGGCCCCGCAAGGAAGAGGTGAAGATGGATGCAGCCACCAATGGGAACATCGCAGGTTTCATTTGCAGGTAAGTGCAACATAATGGACTAGTATGCGATGCATACTAGCCCATTATGCTTTTACTTTGCAGGGGAAAAAAGAGGAGGTAAAACCCATCAGGGTTTACTTACTCTTTAAAGAGCTGGGAAGGAGTCCTAGACACCTTGCCTGTGCAGGGGCTTGGTCGCCATAGGTATCTCATCTCCTGATCATCATTCTGGATCTCTCAGATTGGTTAGCCTTGGAGCTCTGGACATGTCGAATGGTGGGTCATCCCATTAGGATTTAGTGAACCAAAGCAACAGGAGTGATATACAGAAACCACCAGGAAGGAACTAAAAGTTTTGTTGGAGCAAGAGACAGAAAGGATTTTATCATAGGTAGAACTCTATGTTTCAGCCTTGTCTGCTGTTCACATTTCAGGTGCAGACAATCGACAGGCAGGCTAGCTCAGCCAACAGGGCCTGAACCCTGGAGATGGGTCCCTACACCTGGGATATTGAATGTAGACCTCCTGGTCTCCAAGTTCAAAAACAACTGGACAGGTTTGTCTCCAGATGCAGGGATCCTTTGTCAGAAGCAGTGGATGCATTGGAGGCTCTGAGAAATCAGTAAAGTCTGATCTGTACCTTTCCTCCTCTGAAACTACTTGTCTACAAAATTTGCATTCTGGTGACTCTTATAGCTCCAAATGACTGACAGATCTCCTATTCCAAGAGCGAGTTTACCACCATGTGCCATGGTCGCTGGCTTTACTAGCATGGCTGATAAAGCCCAGGCCCTGGCAGACAGGTCATCTCTGATCTGGTTATTCCTACTCTGTTCATAGCTAAAACAAAAAATTTGCCCAGAAAACATTCCAATAGTAGAATCCTAATCTCTCTGCATTTAGGCCTGGATTAGTATTTGGCCTTAAATACCCTCAATGGACAAATCTCAGCTCTTGTAATCTTTTTCTAAAGACCTCTAGCCACCAATTCATTGATTAAGACCTTTGTACAGGGTGTCGCTCATGTGGCTCCTCAACCCCATGTGACTGTATTAGAATTTGGTTCTGCTGGCACTAGCTTCTTGCTCCAAAATTTCTCTTTTGCTCATAACAATCATCATAAAATCTTATGTTCTTAAGGACAAGGTTCCACTATTTCTTGTCAAAGCACACTATGCTAGGATTGTGAGTGCGCCTTGGACTTTTTAACATAAGATATCTGTTACTGCAATTTGCAAGGCTGCCACATGGTCCTCAGTTCACACACTCTCCAAGTTTTACCAGGTTGATGTTGCGGCTTCAAATTATTACATCCTTCAGGCAAGCTATTTGAAATGCAGGCTGCCCCCAGTTCTATTTTTCTATGCGGACCTGTAATGCCCCGTACACATGGTCGGATTTCCCGATGGAAAATGTTTGATGGGAGCTTGTTGTCGGAAATTCCGACCATGTGTAGGCTCCATCAGACATTTTCCATCGGAATTTCTGTCACACAAATTTTGAGATCTGGATCTCAAATTTTCCGACAACAAAATCCGTTCTCGTAAATTCCGATCGTATGTACACAGTTCCGACGCACAAAGTTCCACGCATGCTCGGAATCAAGCAGAAGAGCCGCAGTGGCTATTGAACTTCATTTTTCTCGGCTCAACGTACATTTTGTACGCCACCGCGTTCTTGACGTTCTTGACCAATTTCTTGGAGTTCATTAAAGGACAAAAGCTAGCTTATTTCCCCCTATTTACTATGGCAGCAGAAATAACTGGAAATGTAACATTCTAATTAAAACAGCAGGTGCTGTAAATTTTTAGCAAACAACTGAATATCAGCTTTAAATTCTTAGTTGTGGTTTTTGAAGATATTTGAGGATAAATTGCTTCACAGTAAATGCAGCTAAACAAGTCAATGATGACTGGTTTTAAAATTGTTAGTTTACTACTTAACAAATATATGTAAATATAGTCTGCGCACAGATACACAAAAAAATGTCTAAATCAACACTGGGTAAAAGGAAAAAAGAATATTTCTTTATTATTTTGGCAAGCAAGTGAAATTAAAAAAAAAAAAAAAAAAAAAATGTCCGGGAAGGCAGTAAAAAAAGACGTATGTAGATTCTGTACTTTTTTGTAACCTGTCAAATAACAGGTAGAGAAATCAAGATATTTTATGTCTGAGCTTTCCTCCCCAAAAAAACAACACCAATTCCCACATTAATTGCTTCTAGGAGAATTCAGAGGGGGCAGACCATACATACAAGTAATTTCTTTTTGAACAATCAGTGATGTGAATAATTAGACTGATAGGTTGATCTGGGAATTCCTTGTTTGCAGAATTATATTCACAGGATTAGTTTTCTCAGAAAAGAAGAAATGGTTTGTGGCAACCAGAGAATTGCAAGTGTAAAAAAACAAAAAGACATGGGCATGTAGGCTATGTCCCTTCTTTATATTTCATTGTAAATGTTTAAAGTGCTTGTTAACCCACCAAGTACAACTTTCACTATCCTCTGTTTAATCATGTAATGTGCTCCTGTGTCTGTGCCTTATAAATATAATGAATCTATATACCTGATTTCACATCGCTGATCGGCACATAACCTGTCACCTCTCTCATCTCTCGGCCTGACATAGATACAGGGGGGCAAATGATACAGCATAAGCACTGTGCTGTATAACATGCTTTAAAGGAACAGGAGCTAAAATAATTCCCATGTGAATAGGTTATTGATTTGAAGCATTTTACTATTTATGTAAAAAGATAAAAGAATATTTACACAAAAAGCTTCAAAAAGGTAAAAGGTGATTGCATCAACTTCCTAGGGTTGATTAAAAAAAAAAAAAAAAAAAAAAGAAGAAACTGTTCACTTGGCAAGGAGAATGCTCACACAGAGCTTAAAAATAAGGTGAAATAATATTCACTTCAATCAGCCAATTATATGCTGGCAAAAATCATCTTGTTTTTAAATCTCACTTACACATGATTTGGTAGTTAAACTTAGCTACCAATTTACTATCATTCACTTTGCAAAGTAAATATACACCCTGAAAGCAAATATTTCTTTGCCAAATGAACAACCTCTACTCCTTTAGTAAATAAACTCCAGTAAAAAACAAAGTAATAACCAGAAACAAAGTAATAATAGGTGGTACAATTATGGTACAATGGTACAAAGTACCATTAATCTGTTGCTGCAAGTGCTGCTTGCAAATCTTCATCCTTCCTGTGGGGGTTGCAGTACTCCTGGAAAATATTTTCTTTTCCACATTTCCACGTTATCATTTACCCTGCTTTCTTCATGCATCAGTATTATCTCATCTTTTATTCTCTTTTCAAGCTCGTACTGTTGACGTCCTTGGTCAAAAATATAGGCGCCAGCTCCTCGATAAGATTTATGCACATGCTTATGACGAACATTTTGTGTAGTAACCATAAAGTACAAATAAGCATTACTAGATTACAAGAAAATATTTACAAATTGCTGTGATGTTGTATTTTTTTAATTTGTTTTTTGTTTTTTTACAAAACCATGTAAAGCAGCAGCATATTACTGGAATATGAATAACACAAACATTTTCCTTTCACTCATGGTTAGTGTTTGGCTGAAACCATTTATTATCAAGCAACTGTGTTTACTCTTTTTAAATCATAATGGCAACAGAAACTGCCCAAATGACCCTAATCAAAAGTTTACATACCCCAGTTCTTAATACTGTGAATTTCCCCATTTAACATCAATGACAGCTTGAAATCTTGTGTGGTATTTGTGGATGAGGCTCTTTATCTTCTCAGATGGTAAAGCTGCCCATTCCTCTTGGCAAAAAGCCTCCAGTTCCTGTAAATTCTTGGGCAGTCTTGCATGAACTGCATGTTTGAGATCTCCCCAGAGTGGCTCAATGATATTGAGGTCAGGAGACTGAGATGGCCACTCCCGAACCTTCACTTTATTCTGCTGTAGCCAATGACAGGTCAACCTGGCCTTGTGTTTTGGATCATTGTCATATTGGAATGTTCAAGTACGTCCCAGGCGCAGCTTCTTGGCTGATGAATGCAAATGTTCCTCCAGTATTTTTTGATAACATACTACATTCATCTTGTCATCAATTTTGACCAAATTTCCTGTGCCTTTGTAGCTGACACATCCCCAAAACATCAGCAATCCACCTCCGTGTTTCACAGTAGGAATGGTGTACCTTTCATCATAGGCTTTGTTGACTCCTCTCCAAATGAAGTGTTTTTGGTTGTGGCCAAAAAGCTCAATTTGGTCTCATCACTGCAAATGACTTTGTGCCAGAAGGTTTGAGTCTTGTCTCTGTGCTGTTTGACATATTGTAAGTGGGATACTTTGTGTCATTTGCGTAGTAATGGCTTTCTTCTGGCGACTCAACCATGCAGCCCATCTTTCTTCAAGTGCCTCCTTATGGTGCATCTTGAAACAGCCACACCATAGGTTTTTAGAGAGTCCTGTATTTCACCTGAAGTTATTTGTGGGTTTTTCTGTGCATCCCGAACAATTTTCCCTGGCAGTTGTGGCTGAAATCTTAGTTGGTCTACCTGACCGTGGTTTGGTTTCAACAGAACCCCTCATTTTCCACTTCTTAATTAGAGTTTGAGCAATGCTGATTGGCATTCTCAATTCCTTGGATATATTGTTATATCCCTTTCCTGTTTTATACAATTCAACTACCTTTTCCCGCAGACCCTTTGACTATTCTTTTGCTTTCCCCATGACTCAGAATCCAGAAACGTCAGTGCAGCACTGGATGAAAGATGCAAGGGTCTGTCAGGAGTCCAGAAACTCATTGACCTTTTATATGCACACACTAATTACAAGCAAACAGACCACAGGTGAGGATAGTTACCTATAATAGCCATTCAAACCCTTTGTGTCAACTTGTGTGCATGTTATCAGGCAAAAATCACCAGGGTATGTAAACTTTTGATCAGGGTCATTTGGGTAGTTTCTGTTGCCAATATGATTTAAAAAACAGTTGATTGATAATAAATGGCTTCAGCCAAACACTAACCATCAGTGAAAGAAACATTTTTGTGTAATCATTCATATTCTCTGAAAAATGGCCAAGAAATCATACATTCTGCCAGGGTATGTAAACTTATGAGCATAACTGTGTATTATTGTATGAAAGCTTAATCAGGGATTTTGTTTACGGTAGTTAAATTCCTTTGCAGAAGAATACAATAAAATGTTAGTACTATATTCCTGATGAATCCAAACAAATAAAAGTGCATTTGCCACATCCCCTATCCATGAACCAAAAAAATCACTAACATTAGATGGGTGTGCTCCCCGAAAAATTATACTTCAAAAACTACTGAAGAAAGAACAAGGAGAACATATGCACACTTAAACATCAAAAAAGTTTATGATTGCACACATGGAACAAACCACCCTTCCCCCATTATAGTAAAACAGAAACAAAAATTCTCCCGGGAGACAAATTCGTTGGTAATGCCATAGGACATGTATCCAGGAGGGAACACACGTGTATTTCAAGCCTCCATACCCTGGATTCATGCTAAACTGGACATCTGTATTGTACAAGACAAAATCGACAGATATATGGACTGATCTGCACACCAAAGCAATTCAGCATTTCCCCGCTATGAGGGTTAAAATAAATGCATAGATTCAGGTAACGTCCCATAGCAGAAAGTCTGACAAAGAATACCTGATCATGCTCCCACTGTTAAGCACATATTGGTAGATTGCAAACTGGTTCAATGGTCATACACACTTATTTGCATATCCCCATCCATTTCTCATCCAAAAAAGTACCATTAAACCTATTTTGCCACCAGGATATCTGTATAACTCTGACCATCTCTAAATATGTATCTACACATCAGGGCATATAACATAATTTTTGAATGCTTAACCACTTCAATACCAGGCACTTAGACACCTTCCCGCCCAGACCAATTTTCAGCTTTCAGCGCTGTCGCAATTTGAATGACAATTGCACGGTCATGCTACACTGTACTCAAACGATTTTTTAATCATTTTGTTCCCACAAATAGAGCTTTCTTTTGGTTGTATTTGATCACCTCTGCGGTTTTTATTATTTGCGCAACAAATAAAAAAAAAAGACTGAAAAATTTGAAAAAAAAAACAAGTTTTTCTTTGTTTCTGTTCAAAATTTTTGGAAATAAGTAGGTTTTCTTCTTCAGTGACGGGCACTGATACGGTGGCACTGATGGGCACCGATGAGGTGGCACCAATGAGGTGGCACTGATGAATTGGCACTGACGGGTACTGATGATGGTCACTAATAGGCGGCACTGATGGGCACTGGTATGCGGCACTGATGGGCACTCATAGGTGGCACCGATGGGCACTCATAGATGGCACTGATGGGCATTCGTAGGTGGCACTGATGGGTACTTATGGGTGGCACTGATGGGTACTTATGGGTGGCGCGGATGGGCACTGATAGGTGGGCACTGATAGGTGGCACCGATGGACACTGATGGGTGGCACTGATGACACTGATTGATGGCACTGATGCCCCTAAGGGTGGCATTGCTGGGCATCACTGCTATACAATGGTGCCAATCAGTGCCCATTTGTGGGCACTGATTGGCACAGATTGGGCACTGACTGGGCACATGTGGATGGCCATGGGGTACATACCTGGCCATCCACATGTTGCCCCCTTCCCTGGTGGTCCTAGTGGCGATCCCTGGTGGTCCACTGTGGTGATCTGAGGGGGGGCTGCGCTGATAAACAATCAGAGAAGACCCCCCGTCAGGAGAGCCGCCGATCGGCTCTCCTCTACTCGCGTCTGTCAGACGCGAGTGAGGAAAAGCTGATCAACGGCTCTTCCTATTGACATCGTGATCAGCCGTGATTGGACACGGCTGATCACGTGGTAAAGAGCCACCGCCGGAGGCTCTTTACCAAGATCGGTGAAGCGGTGTGTCAGACTGACACATTGCTCCACCGATCGCCGCGATGCGCACCCCCGCCCATTCAGGATAAATGAACTACCGCCCGGCCGTCATCTGCTATGGGCCGGGCGGGAAGTGGTTAACTCCTTAGGTGGCCCGAGTTAGAGAACACCCCAAGTTAAATTCTGTATTCAACTCTTTAGGGTACTGCAGGTATAAATCCAGAAGCATTCCTGTCAGGGAAATCGCCGTAGGACTGGCGATCCTGCCAGTAACTGTCATGGTCACGCCAGGCGAATCCCCGGGCACATGCGCGCACACAGGTGCGCAATGATGGGTGCACGCAGGTGCGCTACGGCAGGTGTGCACAGACGTGCACCAGCGCGAGCGAACAGTGACAGTGATTGGCACCTTCTGGCGGCCTATTTAAGCCTGCTGCAGATGTATGCAGGTTGCTGGATTATTCTCAGCTTCCTGTGTCCCCTGTACCTGCTGCCTGTATCTGATCATCTGATTCCTGCTGACTACTTGATTTGCCTGACTCTTCCTGCTCTCCGCCTGCACTCACCCCCGGTTTGGACCAGACTACGCTCCCATCTGCACGCCTGTACCTACGCTTGTCCGCACGGTGTTTGACCCCTGGCCTGGCTATCGACTGTTCCTCATTTATCCTGTTGTACCTCTTCTTGGACTGATCCTGTCGTGTGTGTGACCCCTGGCCTGGCTTGACCCTGTTCCTAGTTGCTCCACTGGGATCCTTCCACGCATGGCTGCCCAATCTGCTTTACCAGCGCACCCCAGCTGCCCTCAGCAACCCAGCTACCCAGCAAACAGCATTCGACAATCTGTGCACTTTTGGGCACCGTACTCCCTGTCACTTAGCCGCAAGGGGCGTCCTCTCAGCAATCCGGCCTCACACCTAGGACTTGACAATTCCTGTGGTAATAACATGATCAAAGTTACCATGTTTTGGACTATTTTGTAATAAATAAATTCACTTCACTTTTAAAGGGATTGTAGAAAGTTATTTTATCTTAATGCATTCTATACAGTAGCCCCCCTCAGCCTTCCCAATACTTACCTGAGCCCCATCTCTGTCCAGTGATGTCCACGAGTGTCTCGACCATCCATGACTCTCTCTCTGGATTGGCTGAGACACAGCAGCGGCGCCATTGGAACCTGCTGCTGTCAATTTAAAGCCAGTTAGCCAATCAGGAGAGAGGGGGGGCAAACCACAGCTCCATGTCTGAATGGACACACTGATCTGTGACTCGGCTCGGTGCCCTCGTAGCAAGTTGCTTGCTGTGAAGGCACTCAAAAGGAGGGAGGGGCCAGGAGAGCGGAAGAGGGACCCAAGAAGGAGGAGGATCTAGGCTGTTCTGTGCAAATCCACTGCAACAGAGCAGGTAAAGTATAACATTTTTATTTTTATAGAAAAAAAATGAGATTTTACTAATCACATTTGTGATCCATTTGATACTACCCAAATTGTTCACCCAAATGGCTTTTGTTTTTTTCTGACTAATTTCTTTCAGATATTCCCCTATCCAACTTATCAACTGTCTTTTCATCTTCCCAGTATATGACAATCCACAGGGGCATTCAATCTTATAAATCACTCTACTTGATACACAATTAATAACAGCATCATTATGTTGTATAAAACATACCAACATCTTCTACAGATTCTGTCAGCTTCTGTCTCAAATGTGTCACCTTGTTCCACATAGTGGCAGATGTCACAACCACTACATCTATACATTCCTTTCAAGCCCTTTCTATTCAATATTACATCTTTAGAGCCCTAAAACTAATTTCTCACTAGACTATCACTCAGATTTTTTTTTTTGCTTTCATACAAGGGTGGGGGCCAACTATTTTAGCTATATCAGGGTCCATCTGTAGACTCCCCCAATGTCTCTTTAGAATCTCCTTTAGATGTCCTCAATGAGTACCATATTTCGTAATAAACCATGGTTGGTCTTCTGATTTCTAGATCCAACATCTCCATTCTTCAGTAGGTCAGCTCTATTTGCATGTAATGCTCATCTAAAATCCATTTTAATACACTTATGTGAATAACCATGTGCTTTGAATCTTTCAGATAGATCCTTGGTTTCAGCCTAAAAGCTCTCCATTTAGGAGCAATTCCTTCTAAACCATAGGAATTAACCCACTGGAATTGATTATATTTGCTTTGGTAGATGGCTTCAAGGAGGGTGTTTGCTAGGCATGGGCTTCCTATACATACCTGTGCCAAGTTTCTCATCCTCCCTCTAAATTTTAAGCCTTTCATGCAGTGGCCACTACAGTAGACAGATATTTAAAAGTTTTTTTCTTGTTTATGCATGGGTTCTGATTGTATAGTTGTGCAGATAAGTTCCATTATGGCACCCAATCGAATGCCCCTGACGACGTTTGATTGGACGAAATGCCGTGTTGGGAGGAGTTCTGACGTCACGACACTGCAATGTGTCAACCGCGGCCATCTTTGTGGTTGGAAACAAATGCTGCTTAAACAGACTGCTGTTTTTTACATGCTCGTTTTTAATCAGATGAAATGTGAGTACCCAGGATTTTTCTTTGAATAAATATGACCCTGGTTTTATAATACTACACCATGAGGAGTTCCTTATTTTATATTTTATATTTTATGCATGCACCTCTGATTATTTGGTGGAACTACAAGACCCAGCCATCTGTGATTTCCATTAATGGTTTTTGTGGCTCTGTGGATTTATCATGCCTGTTTGACCACCTGTGATTAAGTGGTCCATTCTTTTTGGTAAGAGGCCTGGTGTGTTAATGTTCGGTGGAGGATAAATACGTATCCACCTAATTTGTATTCCTGTCTACACTGTGGGTGATACCAGCATTTTCTCCTGAACAAGGACTTTATTTCAAACATTATGGACTTTTTATTTGCAATACTACATTTATAGCGCTGCATATCATTATATTTTTCATGTTTCTTCAATTAATGCTTTGAACGCATGCAGTCCAATCGAGTGGACATGTGAAGAACTCCTTGAAAAATGAACGTTCAAAAAAAATGAAGTTACATTTTTTCTTTTTATGCCCAAAGTGTAATAAAAACACTGAGAAAAAAAAAAGAATGACTTTCACAATTCATGCATGAAAAGGGCAAATTAAAAATTGTGGTGTAAAAATTGCACGCTTGCCATATATGTTAGAAATGTATTCAAATCATTCTTATTAAGCTCCTGAATGAATTCCCTCAACTGGGTCTCACTCCACTTCCACGCGAAAAAAACACGTCATTCACAAAGCATAGCCATTGGGAAATATGCTCTTTGAAACCCCTGGATTGGTACATCACCAACTCCTCCCACCAACCCAGATGCAAACATTCATAGGCCAGTGCTGCCATGGCCATGCCCCATTTTTGCCTAAAATACCAACCTTCAAAATACAAAAAAAAAATGTCTCAAGATGAAATCCAAAAAGGCCATTGATAAACTCATAATGATCGTCAAATCCTTCAAACCACCAATCCAGGAGGTTTTGGCATGCAGCCACACCCACAGAATGTGGTATGGATGTGCATAAAGCTCCACATTTAGGTCAACTAACCAGCAATCATCTTGTATTGAGATGCCTTCAAGTTTCTTTAGGACATCTCCTGCATCTTTTGGATAAAAATGTAAATGTTGCACAATGGGTTTTAATTTTGTATCCAAAATCCTGTCCACTCCATTCGTTGGGCTCCCCCTGCTAGAAATTATAGGAAATCCTGGTGGCATTTCTGTTTCGATGCACCTTGGGTAGAATGTAGAACATACAGTGGGGACGGAAAGTATTCAGACCCCCTTACATTTTTCACTCTTTGTTATATTGCAGCCATTTGCTAAAATCATTTAAGTTCATTTTTTTCCTCATTAATGTACACACAGCAATCCCATATTGACAGAAAAACACAGAACTGTTGACATTTTTGCAGATTTATTAAAAAAGAAAAACTCTCCAGTTCTGTCAGGTTGGATGGTAAACGTTGGTGGACAGCCATTTTTAGGTCTCTCCAGAAATGCTCAATTGGGTTTAAGTCAGGGCTCTGGCTGGGCCATTCAACAACAGTCACAGAGTTGTTGTGAAGCCACTCCTTCATTATTTTAGCTGTGTGCTTAGGGTCATTGTCTCGTTGGAAGGTAAACCTTAGGCCCAGTTTGAGGTCCTGAGCACTCTGGAGAAGGTTTTCATGCAGGATATCCATGTACTTGGCCGCATTCATCTTTCCCTCCATTGCAACCAGTCGTCCTGTCCCTGCAGCTGAAAAACACCCCCACAGCATGATGCTGCCACCATGCTTCATTGTTGGGACTGTATTGGACAGGTGATGAGCAGTGCCTGGTTTTCCCAACACATACCGCTTAGAATTAAGGTCAAAAAGTTCTATCTTGGTCTCATCAGACCAGAGAATCTTATTTCTCACCATCTTGGAGTCCTTTGGGTGTTTTTTTAGCAAACTCCATGCGGGCTTTCACTGAGGAGAGGCTTCCATCGGGCCACTCTGCCATAAAGCCCCGACTGGTGGAGAGCTGCAGTGATGGTTGACTTTCTACAACTTTCTCCCATCTCCCGATTGCATCTCTGGAGCCCAGCCACAGTGATCTTTGGGTTCTTCTTTACCTCTCTCACCAAGGCTCTTCTCCCCCGATAGCTCATTTGGCCAGATGGCCAGCTCTAGGAAGGGTTCTGGCCTTCCCAAACATCTTCCGTTTAAGGATTATGGAGGCGACAGTGCTCTTAGGAACCTTAAGTGCAGCAGAAATTATTGTAACCTTGGCCAGATCTCTGCCTTGCCACAATTCTGTCTCTGAGCTCTTCAGGCAGTTCCTTTGACCTCATGATTCTCATTTGCTCTGACATGCAATGTGAGCTGTAAGGTCTTATATAGACAGGTGTGTGGCTTTCCTAATCAAGTCCAATCAGTATAATCAAACAGAGCTGGACTTAAATGCAGGTATAGAACCATCTCAAGGATGATCAGAAGAAATGGACAGCACCTGAGTTAA
Source organism: Aquarana catesbeiana (assembly GCF_042186555.1). Taxonomy (NCBI): domain Eukaryota; kingdom Metazoa; phylum Chordata; class Amphibia; order Anura; family Ranidae; genus Aquarana; species Aquarana catesbeiana. The sequence goes on from NC_133324.1 coordinate 778,479,752, forward strand.
ATATATGAGTGTCACAGCAAAGGGTCTGAATACTTAGGACCATGTGATATTTCAGTTTTTCTTTAATAAATCTGCAAAAATGTCAACAATTCTGTGTTTTTCTGTCAATATGGGGTGCTGCGTGTACATTGAGGAAAAAAATTAACTTAAATGATTTTAGCAAATGGCTGCAATATAACAAAGAGTAAAACATTTAAGGGGGTCTGAATACTTTGTCCCCACTGTAGGTTGGATTTTCAGTGGGTAAAATAAGTATTAAACACCTCACCATTTTTCTAGGTAAATATATTTCTAAAGGTGCTATTGATATGACATTTAAAACCCATGTCGGTAACAACCCATGCAATCCACACATACAAAGAAAGCAAGACATATACATTCAGAAATGAAGTTATGTGTAATAAAATGGAATGACACAGGGAAAAAGTATTGAACACCCTAACTGAAATGTATTTAATATCTGGCACAAAATCCTTTGTTGGTAATGACCGCTTCAAGACGCCTCCTGTATGGAGAAACTAGTTGCATGCATTGCTCAGGTGTGATTTTGGCCTATTGTTCCACACAAATCTTGAAGGTTCCTTAGGCCTCCCTGGGCCTCTTCTATGAACTCTGATTTTTAGTTTTTTCCATTTTTTATTGGATATAAGTCAGGTGATTGGCTGGGCCATTCTAGCAGCTTTATTTTCTCTTTCTTTGAAACCAATTGAGAGCTTCCTTGGCTTTGTGTTTGGGATCATTGCTTTGCTAAAACGTCCACCCTCATTTCATTTTTATCATCCTGGTAGATGGCAGCAGATTTTTATCTAGAATGTCTTTGTACATTTTGCCATTCATCCTTCCTACAATGATATGAAGTTTGCCAGTACCGTATGCTGAGCAGGCGGTGCGGAGGATGGTCTATGTGGACAGCTTTAACCCAAATGCCTGCATACTTAGATGTGCCTCTTAATCATCAACCATATGAGAGTTGCTAAATGTTGTACCTTCAGTAAATGTAACCATATTGCTACACTTAGAGGTGCCTCTCTTCTCTTTTATACTCCATTGTGACATGACACTACTCTTATATCAAGACATCGCTTGTTTATCAAGTCAAAATTTGTAAAAAAAAAAGAATTTGCTGGTCTTGCAAAACGCTCTTAAACCCAGTTACTCTCAATCCAAGGTTTCTGTATTTTTCTTTTCAATACATTTTTATTGAGAAATTTTCACAAAAACACACAGAAGTATCGAGTGCGCAAGTTGTAATCAAGGGAGGTAATTTACATCACATATAAAAGGAGAAACTGGAGGCTGCTCAGAACTTGGTACTTTTATAAACATTTTCTGGAGCTGTGATAGCCTCAAACCAATTTGGCAAGCAACTATAGCCATAATAGAAGAATCTTCCAAACAAAAAATCTCCCTTACCCCACAAATATGTATTCTATATGCCAATGTACCAAACACACCAGTTCCTTGCATCAGACTGCTGCATTTGTTGATCAGTTCAGTTCGATGATAGCACTTAACTGGAGAACTAAAATTGTATCATGGACGCAGGTCCTGTCCCGGATGGAAATGGTTAGACTATCCGAAAGAATCCACCATACGCTTTATGATAGCATGCATATCTTCAATAAAAAAATGGAACTATTGGATCTTACCATAATCCTCCTCTGATACAAAATTTCCCTGATTTATCTTTTGAGAGATGACATTACAGTTACTTCTAAAACACAAAAGAGGACTATAATTCCTACATCTTAACCAATAATTAGAATGATATACCTCTCTATATGTAAAAAGATTCCTCTACCAGCAATTTTTTATGATCAATTTTACCCATTTACTCTATTACTCATGCATAATCCATATACCACATTGTACTGTTGTATGAAACCTCTTTTACTCTATTGAAAATGTTTGTTCAAACTTTCAAATAAAAATTGTGTAAATAAAAAGGAGAAACTGAACAAAAACAGTCAACACCACCTGGTGCACATCTTCAAGGTAGACTCAACTCTTTTTAGTAAGTTCAGGTTAGAAAAGTTTAGGTGTCTGCAGAATGTGTAGGAAGTAAAGGTGTCAAATGGGAAATTCTAATCATATTAAGATTGCGGTGGTCAGCAGCAGTAGTGGGAGTCATAATGTTATAGCTCTCTGACTAGAATGTTGAAAAGGAGTTATCATGAGTGTGGGCTGCAGGTCTACAGTTGGCTACATTAAATTGAAAGTGTGTAAATGGACAAGGTCTTAGATTGTTGGGTTATGGGAGGATTTCCAGCATCTAGTAATGCTAAGTCTTGCTGCTAGTAAAACAGGAGTGGTATTTAGATTGAGTAATGCCAGTCCTGGGCAGGGAGAGATGGACACGTGGGAGATATCAGATAGGAGTTAGAAGGTTGAGGTCCAAAAGGTAGTGTATCTTACTACAATCCCACAAAATATGGACAATGTCCCTATTGGATCTGTAGTTTCTCAAGCACATAAAGGGAGGTATTGGCTTCAAACTTTGAGATTTTAACTGGGGAAAATACCAACGTAGGGAGAGTTCCCACAGGGGGTGCAGCAAGTAGCTCTATATATTGAACTGAATGCTCTTAGAAACTGTAAATCAGCGTACCAAGATTCTAGATCAGATTCCCATTGGGCAAAGGGTTTAGATTTGACAGATGTACGTTTTTGCTGCAGAATGGTGTAGAAAAGCGAAATGCCTTTTTGTGTGATAGACTTGTTATTTAGATATAGCCATGCAGGTTGAGGCAATTTACAGAGTAGTGCTCGATTATTAGAAAGGTAATGGGCTATACATAGGTAATTATTATTCTGAGCAGGCTACTTGTGATTCTGCATGGAGGTTTTCAAAGGTTTTAATAGTGGAGTTGTCAAATAGGTCATTAATGTAGTGTATGCCTTTGTTGGTCCAGGGGGATGTAAATATCATGAGTTTAAGGGTATAGGACTGTGATAGGTATCTTGGGTGATAGTTTTTGCCAGGCTTGCATGAAAGCCAGCCTAGGTGATAAACAAGTAGGTGTGGGCACTCCTAGTGGGGTGCTGAATAGCCACGTGCCCAAATTTGAGTGCAGTATGAGAGCTGATTCTATGGATCCCCAAAAAAGAAGTGAAGTAGTGGGTGAGGGAAGAAACCATCATTTCAATTTTGCCAGAATGGTGGCTGTGTAATAGTCACCAAATCCTAGAGGCCTGATCCTCCAACCGATTTGTGTTTAATAAGGTGGGATTGTGAGCAGTGAGGCCTCTTTCCTTGACAGAGATATTGGTTAGGTATTAATTTAAGAAATTAAACTAGCTCCGAGGGATAGGTATGGGAAGTGTTCTGTATAGATATAAGAGTGGAAGGAGCTTTTTTAAAAAATTATATAAAAAGAATCTGGGTACAGCGTTTCACAAGGAAAACTGTCTGAAGGCTAAAAAAAACTGCCTGGCAATGAAGGGGGTATTATAGGCTGGTACACAAGTTCTTAGGCCCCTTTCACACTGGGGCGGGGGTGACATTGGCGGTAAAGCGTCGCTATTACTAGCGGCGCTTTACTGTCATTTTAGCGGCGGTATTCGGCCGCTAGCGGGGCGGTTTTACCCACCGCTAGTCGCCGAGAAAGGGTTAAAAACCACCGCAAAGTGCCTCTGCAGAGGCGCTTTACCGGCAGTATAGCCGTGCTGCCCCATTGATTTCAATGGGCAGGAGCGGTGAAGGAGCGGTGTAAACACCGCTCCGAAGATGTTGCTAGCAGGACTTTTTTTCCTGTCCTGCTAGCGCACCGCTCCAGTGTGAAAGCCCTCAGGCTTTCACACTGGAGACACAGAAGCGGCTGTTTCCGGTTGGTTGGCAGGTGCTATTTTTAGCGCAATATTGCCTGCAAACCGCCCCAGTGTGAAAGGGGTCAAAATACAAAACAAAAAAAAACATGAAAATATCAAAAATTAGAGATTATAGAGCATGCGAATTAGGACTATTGTGCACTGACAATAAATTCTTATTAATAAAATTCTATCTATTCTATCTGCCAGGTCCAAGGTTGGTAGAGCGAATTCCAAACTTCTGTGTGATCTTGCCACACCCTGTCAAAAGAGATCTTTTAACCAACTTTTAGATCAATCACATATACTTAGAGATAAACTCCTGCTCCCTGGTGCCCGCTCCAGTCACTGATTCTTTGTTGACTGTGCATAAAATACACCCAAGTTAAAAGGGGACAGATGCAAAGAAGACACCTAAAAGAAGAATGACAGCACTGTAACTACAGTTCATATTGTCCCATACCTACATTTTCATGGGTCCATCCTGCAACGTCTCATTGTGGCATCTGGTAATGTTATTTGAAATTGATGTGCAATCTTAAGATGTAGGTCTAGGCAAAATGTATTGTCCTAGTTTTGATGGAGTGGGGAAGCAGTAGAACCCCATCAGGTTTTTTTACTGCCATCTGGGACTCCTATTTATAATATGTAAATATTGAACGAAAACATTATTTTATACTAACATATATATATATATATATATATATATATATATATATATATATATACTGCATGATTAATCGTTAAAGAACCGAGACCGTGATTCTACCCCCCCTCCCGATCTTAACACAGCATTTTCTCGATTCAGTTCAGAGAGTTCTCTGCTCAAGCCCACAGCTGTCAAAATAAATAAATAAAAACAGGCAGCCTGCCAAGTTTATCACAGCATCTTAAGCGGGGATAAATAAAAACATAGTAATATTTCCTTCTTTCAGATCAAAGGAATGAACTTCGGTCTGTAGATGAGGGCAATTAAACCACAAAAAGACCAAATCTTTTTCTGACACTTGTTGCTTACAAGTTAATATCAGTATTTTTTGCTAGAAAATTACTTAGAACCCCCAAACATTATACATTTTTTTAGGAGAGACACTAGAGAATAAAATGGCAGTTGCAATATTTTATGTCACACTGTAGTTGCACAGCGGTCTTTCAAATGCATACACACAGTGTCTCACAAAAGTGAGTACACCCCTCAAATTTTTGTAAATATTTTATTATATCTTTTCATGTGACAAAACTGAAGAAATGACACTTTGCTATAATGTAAAGTAGTGAGTGTACAGCTTGTATAACAGTGTAAATTTGCTGTCCCCTCAAAATAACTCACACAGCCATTAATGTCTAAACCACTGGCAACAAAAATGAGTGCACCCCTAAGTGAAAATGTCCAAATTGGGCCCAATTAGTCGTTCTCCCTCCCCGATTTCATGTGACTCATTAGTGTTACAAGGTCTCAGGTGTGAATAGGGAGCAGGTGTGTTAACTTTGGTGTTATCGCTCTCGCTCTCTCATACTAGCCGCTGGAAGTTCAACATGGCACCTCATGGCAAAGAACTCTGAGGATCTGAAAAAGAGAATGGTTGCTCTACATAAATATGGCCTAGGCTATAAGAAGATTACCAAGACCCTGAAACTGAGCTGAAGCATGGTGGTCAAGACCATACAGCGGTTTAACAGGACAGGTTCCACTCAGAACAGGCCTCGCCATGGTTGACTAAAGAAGTTGAGTGCACGTGCTCAGCCTCATATCCAAAGGTTGTCTTTGGGAAATATACGTATGAGTGCTGCCAGCATTGCTGCAGAGGTTGAAGGGGTGGGGTTATCCTGTCAGTGCTCAGATCATACACCGCACATTGCATCAAATTGGTCTGCATGGCTTTCGTCCCAGAAGGAAGCCTCTTCTAAAGATGATGCACAAGAAAGCCCGTAAACAGTTTGCTAAAGAAAGCAGACTAAGGACATGGATTACTGGAACCATGTCCTGTGGTCTGATGAGACCAAGACAAAACAAATTTGGTTCAGATGGGGGGTCAAGCGTGTGGGGTGGCAACCAGGTGGGGAATACAAAGACAAGTGTGTCTTGCCTACAGTCAAGCATTGTGCTGAAAGTGTCATGGTCTGGGGCTGCATGAGTGCTGCCGGCACTGGGGAGCTACAGTTCATTGAGGGAACCATGAATACCAACATGTACTGTGACATACTGAAGCACAGCAGGATCCCTTTCCTTCGCAGACTGGGCCGCAGGGCAGTATTCCAACATGATAATGATCCCAAACACACCGCCAAGATGTCCACTGCCTTGCTAAAGAAGCTGAGGGTAAAGGTGATGGACTGGCCAAATATGTCTCCAGACCTAAACTCTATTGAGCATCTGTGGGGCATCCTCAAACGGAAGGTGGAGGAGCGCAAGGTCTCTAACATCCACCAGCTCTGTGATGTCTTCATGGAGGAGTGGAAGAGGACTCCAGTGGCAACGTGTGAAGCTTTGGTGAACTCCAAGCGGGTTAAGGTAGTGCTGGAATATAATGGTAGCGACACAAAATATTGACAATTTGGGCTCAATTCGAACATTTACACTTTGGGGTATACTCACTTTTGTTGTCAGCGGTTTACACATCAATGGTTGTGTGTTGAATTATTTTGAGGGGACAGCACATTTACACTGTTATACAAGCTGTACACTCACTACTTTACATTGTAGCAAAATGTCATTTCTTCAGTGTTGTCACATGAAAAGATATAATAAAATATTTACAAAAATGTGAGGGGTGTACTCACTTGTGTGAGATACTGTACGTACATATGCACATACACTGTATGTGTGAGTTTTATTTCATATTATTAAATACAGTAGTTATTGTTCCTATGCTCAATTCCTCTATAACCCTAATTCACACTTCTTTAAACTGTAGCGTGGCTTTTTACCTTAGTAGATACTCTGGGATTTTTAGCCTCAGGAAGACTGTTAGGCATACAGGGTTAATATCAGAAAGCCATGATGACCAGAAGTTCTGAAGGCAATACATTTACTCACAGATGGGAATGATCTGTGACTATTGACAAAATGATCCCAAACACTCTTTCTGTGTGTCAGCTCTCCTAGAATGGAGAATTCAGAAGAATGATAAAGTATTAAATGCACACTAATTTGTTGTGTTTGTTGCCTCAACAATCTACCTAGTGGGGTCCCCTGCCAAAGTGGGCCCTAAAGCAAACACGTGGGCTGCTATGGCTACAGTAACACCTCTAAAGAATGGCATGCATGTAGTAAACAGTGTATCACTGAACAGTACACATTAAAATCCTTCTAAATGCTTTATAACTGTCCAGTTTTTTTTAGATGTAAGCAAGCAGTAAGACAGCTAATAGACATGGATGTAGCAACTGTATTTGAGCTTCTTGTGCTTAAAAAAGAATGAAAATCTGGATTACTAGAAGCTACAAATATGATTTAATAGTGCTGTGTTAAAGGGAGGATCCTGGGCAGCTAGGAATGTTTTCTGTTTATTATAAGGGACTGGCACATTTACAGTGATTGAACCATGATAGAAGTTTTACACAGGCAGTCTGACATTGATGAATATTTTGTGTACATAGTGCAAATTCTGAAAAGATGTCTTGCAAGATAATTTTTTTCTGTAGAACAGCAAAATGTGCTTTACACATACTCAAAAATCGATCTGCTTTATCAGGGTTTTTCAAACTTTTTACCTTGGAGGAATCCTTGGCAAAAAGTTTGAGATCACAGGGAACCCCTGAATTTTTTTTTTCTTTTACAGATCTACAGCTCACAGAACAATGGATTTGATCAGTGGACTGTAGATGTAACACTTATTGTGGAAATAGCATTACATTTCAGGGTTTCTCAACTGAGATTCCCCTGAACCCTAGGGTTCCATGAGAACTCCCTGGGGGTGCAAACCAACACTGTGGCAGAGGTATATCCACCCAATGTTGTTTTCAGTGAGCACTGTCAGTGCGCATTGATACTCAATGCCTCCTCTGTAGCTGCGTGAACTCAGAGGGAAGTGCTGGGAGAAGTGGACAGAGCAGGAGCACCTCACTGAAGCAGGAGGTTAGATGCTCTGTATGGCATTTCTAAATTCAGACTGAGGAGAGAGGGAGCAGAGAGCAGGAACACGTGGCTGAAGCAAAGAGTGACATCTTGTGTATGGAAGTGCTGAATGCAGACTTCAGAAAGAAGGAGCAGAGAGCACTTGGCTGGATCAGACTGATTGTAGCAGGAGGTAAGAACATAATAGCTTTTTGTTATAAGCAAAGCTGTTATGATTTCCACAGTCTGCATTCGGCGCTGCCATACACAAGATGTCACTTAGGGTTTTAGCCACATGGACCCAATCTCTGCTCCCCCTCTCCACAGTCTGCATTCAGCACTGCCATACACAGGATGTCCCATCCTGTTTCAGCCACGTGCTCCCACTCCCTGCTCCCTCTCTCCTCAGTCTGCATTCAGTGCTGCCATAAAGAGCATCTCATCCCATACACAGCATCTCACCTGCTGGCGGTCTCTCCACTCCTCCCGGTGCTGCCCTGATTACTGACCGCCATGACTTACCTCCAATAGCATCATGGTGCAGTGATATGAAGAGATTGTGAGCCAGTGTATTGATCTGGCTACCAGGAGTGTGCTTCAGTTATGTGCTTCTGATTTATTCACTCCTCCTGGTGCTGCCCTCTGATTTCACAGGAGCCAGAACTACAGAGGAAGCAATGGGTATCAATGCATGCTGACAGCACTCACTGTCAGTGCGCATTAAGAACATTGAGTAAATATACAGTACATCTGCCACAGTGTTAATTTGCAGCAGGACCCCTTGGGACTTTTTGCAGAACCCCAGTTGAGAAACCCTGTTTTATTTACATATTCTTAGATGTTCACTTAACCACTTCCATACCGGGCCTATTCTGGCACTCCTCTCTTACATGTAAAAATCATAATTTTCTTGCTAGAAAATTACTCAGCAACCCCAAACACACATAATATATATATATATATATATATATATATATATATATACACACACACACACACACACACACACACACATATACACACACATATATATATATATACACACACACACACACACACACATATACACACATATACACACATATATATATATATATATATATATATATATATATATATTTTTTAGCAGACACCCTAGGGAATAAAATAGCGGTTGTTGCAACTTTTTATCTCGCACGGTATTTGCGCAACAATTTTTTCAAACACTTTTTTTTGGAAAAAAAACTCATGATTTAAAAACAAAACAGTAAAGTTAGCCCAATTTTTTTGTATAATGTGAAAGATGATGTTACTCCGAGTAAATAGATACCTAACATATCACGCTTTAAAATTGCACACACTGATGGAAGAACGCCAAACTTCGGTACTTAAAAATCTCTATAGGCGACGCTTTAAATTTTTTTACAGGTTACATGTTTAGAGTTACAGAGGCTAAAATCTAGTGCTAAAATTGTTGCTCACACTCTTATGGCCCGTACACATGGTCGGATTTTCCGACGGAAAATGTGCGATCTGAGCGTGTTATCGGAAAATCCGACTGTGTGTGGGCTCCATCCGACTTTTTCCATCAGATTTTCCGCCACACAACGTTTCAGAGCAGGCTATAAAATTTTCCTGACAACAAAATCCGATCGCGTCAATTCCGACCGTGTGGTGACAATTCCGACACACAAAGTGCCATGCATGCTCAGAAGAAATTCCGAGATGGAACAGCTCGGTCTGGTAAAATTAGCGTTCAGAATGGATAGAGCACTTTCGTCAGGCTGCAATGTTTAAAATTGTTTAATACAGCGCACTCTCTTCTTCTTTATAATGCTAGAAAAATTAAGTAGTTTTGCTGCTCATATTCACACAGACTTCTCACAAACTTATTTATTTATTATGTATTGTGATTCCCTCAATATATTTTGATTTGACATTTTTTTTTTTTTTTTTTGAATTTTTTTCAAGGCTGAGGTTTTTGTTTTTTTTTTACTCCAGAATATTTTTGTGTGTGTTGTGTGTCAAGTTACCACAACACCATTATTATCTTGTATTATTTAATCTCAAGGAGATTGTTTGGTGTTTGGTGTCACAAACAAACTGTCCTTTTTGAAGGAAAACACACATAGGCGAGTATAGTTGAAACAAAAATTCCCTTATTAAGGGCTCAGAACCAAACAAAGAGGGAGGCAACGCTGGAGAAACATCATAAATTAGCGAAGCCTTTGACCCCCAGGGCAGACATCAATTATTTTACTGCAAAATTGGTGGCCTGAGGAGTCCATATGTAGGGGAGTGCAGTCTGGTCCAGAAGTCCCAGAGATCATGAAAGCAGCAGATGACATGTATGTTCCCAGGCTGTGGTGCTACAAGAGGCTGCATATTTTGCCAGACCAGACTGAGCCCAGGGCCATCACTCTCTGGTCTTCCTTCCACGCTTCCTTCCATGCTGTGGCTCTGGTGTTGGAGATGTGGCAGGAGGAGGAGTAGGACCTGGAGGAGGAGGAGGAGGAGTAGGACGACCTGGAGGAGGAGGAGGACTATGTGTGAGGTCACAAATGTGGGTTGCACATGTGATTTGGCCCCTCAACCCCTTATTTAGAGCTTCCAAAATTAAGAACTCACACAGGAGTCGTTGGCCCTCCTCCATCTGCAACATTTTGCATGCAGTTAGGTCAGCAAAGTCCTCCTCCACACTGTGGGGTGTTCTGAGGGCCACAGTAGCCTTCCAAAATAGGCCTATTGCAGCCTCCTCCAGGTTACTCCTCTTCCTGCCACTTTGTCTTTAAAGGTGTAGGGGAGGGACCTGGATATCAGGCAGTCTGCTTGGCCCGGCCACCTCCTGGCTGAGACTTCCCTGTGTATGAAAAATGGACATGGTTTTAGTTTTTGCATCATCAATCACAAACATAAATTAGTACTCCAAACTAACATCTATTTAACATCATTGATTGGACAACCAGCAATATTTAGAAGAATGCTATACCTGGCTCAAGCTGGGCTCCTCCACATGTTGCTGCCTGGAAGGCCCAGGTTGGACATCAGAAGCCTCAGCTGAGGTGGAAGGAAGCGTGGAAGGAAGAGTGGAGAGTGCTGGCCTGAGTTCAGTCTGACCTGCCAGAAAATGCAGTCTGTTACAGTACCACAGCCTGGGGACATAAATGTCATTTGCAGCTCCTGATCTCTGGGAATCCTGGACCTTCTTGTGCTCCCTTAGATAAGTGCTCCTCAGGCCACCAATTAGGATCTTCAAATAGATGATGTCTGCCGTGGGGATCACCGACTTCACAAATTGCAGCAATTTATCCAGCGCTGCCTTCCTCTTTGTTTGGTTCTTATATTCAGGGTGGTTTATCTGCCATAGACACGGCAGCTCCCTGAACATAACTATGAAGATTGGCATAAAGTCATGATCCTTCAAGATATCCATTTTAACTGCAAGACACAACACAAGACAAACCCTAATGTCAGCCTAAAGTCTTCTAAACTTGTGCAAATACAGGCCTCAATCTAGAAGCAGTATAGGCCCAATGTTAAATCTTACCTTCGCTATCACGATTGGCGCCTCCGTTACTCCTTACTCCGCTCACAGGTCGTACTTACTACGCACGCGTGTTACGTTTTATAGACACTGCGCATGCGTGAAACTCCGCCCCCCCGACGTTCTTTGTAGTCTATTCCCCGCCCCTTCTCGTTCGGCGCAGTGGGGAAGAGCACATGGCAGAGACAGAGCAGGTGTCAGATAATTACAGCAACGAGGAGGAGGAAAGCCCGGAGCCTGAAACATCCCGATCCAGAAAGAGACGATTTAAGGCATCAAATATGTCCTTTGGGGAGATGTTGGAGATGGTGGACATCCTGAAGAAGGCCGACTATAACGGGAAGTATGGACCTTACCCCAACCCCAATGTCCGAAAGGCCAAGATCATGGTGAAAGTGGTCAAGAGTCTGCACCGAAATTTTGGGGTACGACGATCGAAAGATCAGCTCAGGAAGCGATGGTCGGACCTCAAATTAAGAGAGCATGAGCAGTACAGAAGGATCCGGAGAGTGCTGCAAAAAAGTAAGTAGTTGTCCTGTGTTCCTATTCTTTATTTTTCTTACGTTTGTGCTGCTCCATGTGCTTTTCTTAACTGTTGTACAGTTTAAAATGGCAACTTTCATGTTCATGGGCACATTATTCGTTCGTATAAAACATTGTTCGTTCGGCCTAGAAAACACCATTGTTTTGGCCATATGCATTTGCCAACATTTTTTATGGCCTACTTGTCTGAAAATAATTTTTTTGTGTAGATGGGTTTGTAACTAGAACGAAATGCAAACTAGATTCTGTGTAAGGAGAGGACACTCAGCAGTTTTCACATCTGGACGCTGGAGCACTAGTGTGGGACACAAGAACACCCTTTTTATTAGGGGGTCCACACAGGTGCTCCAGTGTATACTATAGGGGTGTCTCCATCTGTGAAGCTTGTACTAAACAGGTAAAGTATTGAAGCTTGACAAAGGACAATAAAATTTCAACATCTTGGAACTCAGCCAAAATAGACAATTGTACCCCACTTCCAAGCAATGTTTCATATTCCTATTTCTGCCATCAATTATCTGTGTGCTAAGTATACCTTTTTTTTTTACATAGGGGAGAAAAGACTCGGAGGACACCCCTCATTCTAGGAGACCAGAGACCCCCCACTTCATGAAGAAGTGGAGACCTACCCAAGCCAAGCAGAGCAGGAGGAGGAAGGAGATGTGGTGATAATTGTAACAACAGGTGAGTGTCTGCGACCACAGGCTCAGATATGAGATGGATGCCGGCAGATTTATAATAAATAGTGTGTTTTTGTTTCTATCTTTTTAGGTGATCGTGATGTTGTGGATCCAGATTATTTTACCTCTGAAAGTGCACAGATCCTGATTGGGTACATCATGGGGTGTAATAGGGACTTGGAAAACATCCAGAAAAGCATCAATGATGTTCAAAAAAAGATTAAGATCATTGATGTTTTAGGGAGAGTTTAAAACCAAGCAAAATCCCTTTTTTTGGACTTTTTGTGAGCTAAAAATTTTTACCATTTTTTGACATATTTGCGAAAAGCCAAATTTTGAAGATGCACACAGTGTGTCAACATGTGCTATCTGCCATTACGGCAGATCAATGTATGCGTTTTGGGGGTGCAACCCCTTCCTCAATAATAAAGTAGCTGTGAGGAAGGGGTTGCACCCCAAAAACACGTCCCTTGATCCCCCGTGATGGCAGCTAGCACATGTTGACATTCGGCAATTGGTGTGCATCTTCAAAATTTGGCTTTTCCAGGGGTGACTTCACCCCATATGAACGCAATATCAAACACAGTTTGTAAATACTAATGTCTGATATTGCCTTCAAGTTCTTTGTAAGTTCAAGATTTATGTCTTTCTTGTTGATTTGAAAAATGCCTGTTTTATCTTAAATGGACATTTCTACTTTTTCTAATGTGACTCCAAAAATTGTTATACAACAAACATGCTGGTTTGTTTTCAAAACATTTTCTAAATGCACATGTGATTGTGCTGGTATTAAAAAGATTGTTAATCAAAAATGTGTGGATTATTGTTTCAACGCTCCAAAACTTTTGTTGTGCTCTAATTGGTGTTTTCAGTGACAATGGGGGTTATTTCCTAAGGTAAAATCCACTTTGCACTACAAGTGCAGTTTCAAGTGCCCTTGTAGTGTAAAGTGTCTTTGCCTTTAGTAAATAACACCCAACAATGCTTTGTAATGTTACACAATCACGCCATTTTCAGGACTCACCACATTTCTGTCAGGGTCAGCTAAAAGAAACACAAGCAGTAAATGTCACCAAAGATTTTAGTAGTTAAATTATTTTTTATTTGAAAAAGGTTTCAGACATTGTCTGGCATATTGATAGCCCCCCTACCCGCAAAGTAATCAAGGTATCTTAGCCGGACATCACGGGCACTCGGGGGGGGGGGGGGGTTGGGGGGCAAGCTAGGATGGCCACTTTCAAGCGCCGTCAGGGTTGGTTCATTTTGAAGTCCAGCCTCAGGCCCAACTGAGCCAGCATAGTTGGCAGAATGTTGCCGTTGTGTAGAACACAGCACGCCAGGATGATATGATTCAGTTTGTACTCCGCCATGTGTATGGGTGTAAGAAATAGGCGGAACTGGCTGGCCATGATTCCAAACGTGTTCTCCACCACTCTTCTGGCTTTGGCCAGCCGGTAATTAAAAACCCTCTGGTCCGGGGTGAGGGTCCTCATCGGGAATGGCCACATAAGATGGTCCCCCAGCGCAAACGCTTCATCCGCTATGAAGACGAATGGGAGTCCTTCCACATTGTCTTCTGAAGGTGGCAAGTCCAAGCTGCCATTCTGGAGACGCCTGTAAAACTCCGTCTGGGCGATGACTCCACCATCGGACATCCGGCCATTCTTCCCCACGTCCACATACAGGAACTCGTAAGTAGCTGACACCACCGCCAACATCACAATACTATTGAACCCCTTATAGTTGAAATAGTATGACCACGAGTTGGGTGGTGGGAGGATGTGGACGTGTTTCCCATCAATTGCCCCTCCGCAGTTAGGAAAGTCCCACCCAGGCCATAGTCTGCAGGTGCCCCGTAGAAGACGTCACGTATGACGAAACATGTAGGGCGTGGCCTCGCAGTGCTTGCCATCACGTGTTCCGAATTTCCTATTTGCACGGGCGTTCAGCCTTTGTTTTATGCCGGCTTTTTTTAGAGAAATATTTTTTCCTATTGGAATCTTTTATATGTACATCTGTGGTTTATTTTAACCAATAAAACCCCAAACGTTATTACACTATGGGAGTTCTTCTCCTTTTGTTTTTTTCTTAAATATGGACTCTTCCACTCCTGAGTCCCCCCTCTGATGTTGGAGCAGTTGGATTGACCGGACCACATTGGAGTCGGTGGTACATGCTGACAAGACCCGGATATCAACATTCTGTCCCTGCAGAGGGTTATATCTGCAAGCCTATACGACCTTGCCATAGAGGAGGTCCAACGATTGGGGTAAGCATACATCTATTACCCCTTTTTCTGCAATCAATGTACATTCGATAAGAGTCTCTTCAGCTCATTATTTCTCATGATTTTGTGATGAGATATACCAAGTGGACTTTTTCTTTCTACCTATATTTTTTTGAACCCAGTCATGGACTGATTATAAGTTTTTTTGATGTGTGATTACTTATTTTCAGCATATGTTAATATTTTGTTTGATCTTTGAGTAATGATTTTATGCACTTGTTGTTGTTATCATTTTTGCTGGGATTCACACATACATTGTGTCTCCTAGGCACTCTTTCCCTAATTATATTATTGTTAGCGCACAAAATTTTTATTTATATGCTTATCACTTCATGGATATTTGGAGTTTTTTTTGCAGCTGCACCTTGTGAATTTTATCTTTTATCACGTTTTGCTCATTAGCGCAGGTTTTTTCCACCATTTCTGAAATACATGAAAAAATACAAAACATTTTGTCACTTTTTTTTTTTTTTTTCAAAAACTAGGATACAACCCTGGGAGTGCACTAGACCCTCCTTAATATGTGGGGTCTGAGCCTCCCTCTCCCTGACCACCCAGGGTGTCTGCCCCCCCATTACAGGAACTATACATGGAGGGACAATCCTAGATAAAGAGTACCCTTCCCCAGGGCGCTCTTACCTTAGGAAGGCTAGAGGTAGTGTCCGTTGGCTGAGCATCCGCTTCCGACATGACTGCAGGTAGTTGCTACTACCGAGTCCCACGCTGCCTGTGCGCGTCCCAGACTCATCTCCAGCCTGTGCCTGGCTTCCCTATCAGCTCCGCGACCCGGAACCGGAATTCACGGGTTAAAGGCAAGCATTCGCCCTTCCGCCAGAAATGACGTCGCCCGGCCCGCCTAGTTCCAAAAAAGGAGCGGCTTGTACAGTGTACAGGAAAAGGCAAACGCCTGCTTGCTGCGGCCCTGTAGCCGCGATAGGGGTCCCCAGCAACCTGAAGCCGCACTCAACCAGGAAGGGGTAGCAACTGAACGAGGGGTAAGTACCCCCCTTGCTACTAGGAAGCCCCTGCTCCCCTTACCGGATCAGAAAAACAAAACACAAGCCACAGTCACCCTGACTGACTGGCCTGGCTCCTGCACAGTGAGTGTCTCCCCACTGGAGGAAACACTAATACTGAGGTCTGGCAGGGGGAAGTAAGAATTTATGGGCTGGCGCAGTGTTTCCTAGAGGAAGAGGAGGAGACTATCTTTCATGGTGGCTGTCCTGAAAGACGAAAGGGGAAAATTAGTCATTTTGCACATAAACAGGGAAAGCAGATTAGACACAAACATTCTTGGCCAACATCAAGATAACATTTATTTGAGGGAGTTTTTAAAGACCAAAGTATAAGGTACACCTATCAGACTCCCCCCCCCTCGTGGGCCATGTCTAACATTTTGGGGGGGGGGCTCTTGGACAGGTAACCCTCTCTACTTCATTGAGAGATGAATGCCTAAATAATGTGTATTACTTTGGCCAGCCCCTCCTTAGTTACACTATTGACAGCCCACTGGACAGGTAAGAAGTGTCATAATACAAAGATATCAATACACATTGTACAAATTTGAGCACATTTGGAAATTCTGCTATTACCTATCAAGATAATAATAGGATACAAAAACTTTAAACAGTACCATTTGAAAGTATTCAGGCAGGCCATTGCACTACATGCTTTGGGGAATTCATCCATACATCTGACCACTAAAGAGATGGCTATAGTGTGTATGGGTTTGGCAAAGTCAGCAGATAGAGGATTGAGGATAGATAGAGAATTGGTATCAGCTGACTTAGCAGTTGGGGGGAGGGAGGGTTCCAAATGATTTGGGGACCCCCCAAAAAAAGCCTCTGGCACTCTTCCTGAATTTAAAGCACAAATCACATTTAAAAACATTTTAGGGGGTGTTTGGGGTAAAGCACTACTATGGAGCTGATAAAATACTTTGTTAAGTGATTACATGAGGTGAATATAGGGCCAGGAGACCATGCTGGGGAGGTAAGTGAAGGCAAATATGTATGAAGGACAAAAAAAAATGACAGAAAAACCCAGCATGCATGAGGACAAAGGGGACATTCACAGCATATGACAATCATGGTAATTAGGGAATGATGAAAGAAATACAATATATTATCAAACATTAAATACAATAAAATGTGATATTAAAGGATACAAATCTTACCTTAATATACTCCTTCTGCAGGACCTGGATGATGGCAGAACAGGTCTCTGGGATAATGCTCCCCAGAGCCTGGGGGGAGATGCCTGTTGAGAATTTGAGGTCCTGCAGGCTTCCCCCCGTCACCAAGTACCGCAGGGTGGTGATGAGCCTCTGCTCCAGAGTGATGGCTTGCCTCATGCAGGTATCCTGCCTGCTAATATAAGGGGTCAGCAAAGCCAACAAATGGTGAAATACGGGGTCTGTCATCCAGAGAAAGTTCCTGAAATCATCAGGATTATTCTCATGGATCTCACGGAGCAAAGGCATATGACAGAACTGGTCACGCTGAAGCAACCAATTCTTGGTCCATAAACTCCTCCCCACCCTGTTCATGGACTGGACTTGTGTCAAGGTAAGGACCCCAACACCAAGCCCCCGCACAGCACGAACTCTACGAGGAGTACGTATACGCAACATGGCTAGAAAACGGTCGGCTGCTCACAACGAAGTAACAGAATGCACTGAAGAACAGCAAGGCCTGTGAAGAGCGACCTGAAAAACCGTAACGAACGAGCAAGAACACAATGACAAGAGTCACTCGTAACTCGCTGCACGCACTGAAGACCAGATACAAACCCACAAGCACAAACTGAACAGCAGAAAACGATCTGAAAACCATGAGTCTGAAAAAGCGCGAATAGTCTCTCATCAAACTTTTACTAACACGAGATTAGCAAAAGGAGCCCAAAGGGTGCCACGCTTGGTTCTGAACTGGCCTTTTCTAGTCTCGTCGTACGTGGTGTACGTCACCGCGTTCTTGGCGATCAGAAATTCCGACAACTTTGTGTGTACGCAAAACAAGTTTGAGCCAACATCCGTCGGAAAAAATCCATGGATTTTGTTGTCGGAATGTCCGATCAATGTCCGATCGTGTGTACGGGGCATAAGACATGCGGCAATACCTCACATGTGTGGTTTGAACAGCATTTACATATATGGGCAGGACTTACACCTGCGTTCGCTTCTGAGCATGAGCTACCGGGGACAGGGGCATTTTACTTTCTTTTTAATTTTACTTTATTTTTTTTACTTTTACACATTTTTTTACATTTTTTTTATCACTTTTATTCCTATTACAAGCAATGTAAACATCCATTGTAATAGGAATCGTTCGTGACAGGTCCTCTTTATGGAGAGATGTGGGGTCAATAAGACCCCACATCTCTCCTCCAAGCTGGAAAGCATGAGATTGGAAAAAAAAATCCACAATCACATGCTTACCAGCCACGATCGCGGCTTTGTTTACATACGTGTCTCGGATGTGACGTCATAACGTCACGCCCGGGCCTCCACCTGTCATAGAGAGGACTGGTGACCATCCGGTCACCGGAAATCTTTATGGTCGTCATCCGACGATAGCCGATTCTTTCTCTGGGTCCCCAGTGGCACGGGAGAGCCCAGAGAAGCACCGGATGGCGGCGGAAAGGGGGGAGGATGTCCCCTCCCGTCGCCTGTGAGAACGATCACGCGGCGAAACTGCCGCTATAATCATTCTTATGGTGCACAGAATCGCCGACTGGAAACAAGGATACAGGCATCATTCAGATATTCCCACTGAAAGTCAAGGATGTCATATGACGTCCTTGGGCTGGAAGTGGTTAAAAATGAATAGCATGTTCAAAATGCAGCTTTATGAGAAAATACTGAAACAAGTGATATGAAAGTGAGCCAGACTTCTTGACTTTCCCTTTTTGGAAACACCTACATATTCATGTGGACTGTTCACAGGGGTTGCACAGGGGTTGCGGTCACATGAAAGCAAAAACAAAACTAAAAAAATAAATAAATAAATGCTTTTTCTTTTTTGATCAGTGTTAGTTTAATAGGATGATTATTTTGGTAAAAAGCATTGCAAAGTTTTTTGAAAATAAAAGTTTCAATTGTATTCTTTTTTTAAATGTGACATTTAAAAGAAAAAAAAAAAAAGGAAAAAACAAAACATATAAATGAAAAAAGCTTAAATATTAAAGATCAATAAAATAAAAAATGAAATAAATGCAGGAAAATAGTAGTAGTGAGAAGAGGAAAAAGCAGTTAAGGGCTGATTAGAGTAAACTATGGATTAATAAGGGATTAAAGAGACAAAGTTTTTTTTTTTTTTTTTAACTTGTCAGGTTGCTTTAACCCCTTGACGCCAGCCATGCACAAATATGCGACCTCTCAGTGGGTGGGGTTTGGTGCCGAGTGGCCGCATATTTGCGTAAATTAGTGTAAATACAGCTGTACCAAGAGTGCATGCCACCAAAAAAAACCTGATCATGTGACCGCCGTGACAGCCAATCACGGCAGTCACAAAATCAAACCCCACTCTGGCTCCTGGCATCCTAAACCTCTTAAAGGTCTATGAGGTGTCGATGCCAAGGGGTTAGTGGACACCTGCAGATGAATGAAACAGAGTAGATACAAAAGTAACATTGTTATTGTGCAGCACTGTGACTAAGTGGTCAGCACTTCTGCCTGGCAGCGCTAGGGTCATTGATTTGAATCCCAACCATGACACTACCCGCCTGGAGAGTTTACATGTTCTCCCTGTGCCTGCGCGTGTTTTCTTTGGGCACTCCCATACTCCAAAGACATGCTAGCAGATTAATTGGCCCTAGCATGTGTACGAATGTGAGTTAGGGAACTTAGATTGTAAACTCCTTGAGGGCAGGGACTGATATGAATGTACCATATGTATGTAAAGTGCTGTGTAAATGGTCAGTAGTAAATATATACTATGTATCTAGTTAATCTGCATCTAAAAAACATTGATAAAAGGAAAAGTCTGCATTCACACAGTAACTCACAGCTTTGATTAATTAAAGCCGGGAATAGCCGAGGAGTAGGAGAGGGTGCTGCAACCAGGAGGAAGGACTGTACCTTGATTCATTTTTTATGGGTGCGTCTAGCAAGATTAGAAAAAAAAAGTAGTTTCTGCCACTGTACTATTACTCTAGAACACAGAATATGTTTACAGAACAGGAGGGTATAGGGATGACCTTATCGATGTATTGTTCATTGTATAACCATGGGGCGGGGTGAGTCGTGGACAAGGATAGTTTTTGTGCAGTATAGTCTGCAAAAGATCATGAACCTGGCTGTGCTTTTTAGCTTAGGTGCCTGGCTCACAAGACTGACCAAACAGAATACTTTGGCAGAAAAAATAATTCACACAAATGCATTCTAACTATGTGTTTATCTGAACACAGCTTTCAATAGAGCTTCACAGTATGAAAAATTAATTAGATTTCATCAAACTCTGAAATTTACAAGTAGGATACCTTCTCTAGTGAAACAATTCTGTATATGGTGCTGAGTTTCGCCTACTGATGGTTTTTACCATTTACTATCTAAATCTTGAAGTAATTCTACAACCTATTTACAGTTTTTCATTTAATAATAGGTTATAACCAAACTGCTGGGCACCTGTTCGGATGCCCTTACATTCTCATAACCTCATGACACCCCTCCCAAGTTTATCCCTCTCCTTACCTACAAGTGATCTGTGTTTGGATTGTTACCCTACTTTTGTGTGCCTTTTCTTTTTTTCGTTAAAAACCTGTACTAGTCGCACTTATACGTGTATACTTGCCTTGTAATTTCTTTCAATTAAACATTTGAACAAGAAAAAAAAATAATTGATTATTTTATTTAAAAAAAAGACATGAAAATAAATACCATCACAAGAATTCCCCACAAACTTATTAGAGGCATTTTCTTAAAACATGAAAATAGACAAAGTTAAATATTTACATTGTAGAGTTGACTTTTTACTACGTCTATCTACTAATTTTATTTAAAAACAATTTAAGTATAAAATGCAATAATACATTTTCCAAACAATTCCCTTTTAGCCGCCTTGGTCCCAGGATTACCCTTTTTTACTCTGAAACCAAAAAATTTAATTTCAGGCTTGTAGAAAACATTTACTTGTCACCTGGGGTGACAGGACACAATAAGCAAGAAATAAAGAATATAATAAAGATTATACTGATAAGTACATTTGCTCCTTTCTGTACACCGCTCTGTACTAGCTATACCCGAAAAATATTATAGTGCAGAATGTTGTTTTGCACGGTAATGCTTAAGAAGGGTGTCTTCTTATTGCCAACTATATTTCTATGCCTTTTTTCCTAGGTATGCCCTTGTGAGCATTTATTCCTGTATGTGCCCTGTGCAGCACCCTACCAACTGTCCAAATTAGTCCCAACTGGTGGTTACCCCAGTAAGCTGTAGATACCATTTACTGCCTTGAGGTCTTGTTATGGCAGGATCATTTTATGTGGCATTAGGGTCACTTGATGTGGCATGAGATTTGTCAAATTTTGGTCCTCAGTATCAACACTAGAGGAAAACCTAGAAGTTATGTGAGGATAGTGGAAGTATCTGCATCATTTAGGCAGAGCCGTATCCTTTTCAATGATGTTTGTATATAGGATATCCCGACAGAAATGTGTTGGTTTGGCTTGTGCTTGGATGCTGAATGACATGGGAAATATGATGCAATTCATTTTCAAGTAAAATGGGGAAAAAAAGGCTATAGCCAAAGTGGTTCCATCACACTGTGTAGCTTACAACGGTGAGGGGGTGGAGGCAGCAACACCTATGTAAAGTGTCACTAGCAAAATCCCTCAACGCAGTCAATAAAGGAGAAGTTTACCTTTTGTAACACATTTCATGTTTAACTCATATTTAGGGTGGAATATGTAACATGTTCCAGAAGCTGCAGCCTCTCTCCCCCCTCCCCCCCATGACAATGAGCAAGGGATTTTCTTCCTATGCCCACTGTCACTATTTGGGCTCCACCCACACAGCTGCGTTATTCATTCAGTTTCCTGTGAATGCACAAACTACAACTACCATCAGCTGATGGCTTGTAGTTCTGAATACAGTAAACTGAGGTGGCTGATGAGTGGCCTCATAGTTCATTCACAAGCCCTGCAGCTGTATGGAGGTATGTGCTGAAAGCTGCAGGGCTTGCCTGCAGGAATCTGGCATTGCACCCCTGATCCACTGATCATGAGTGCAATGCTTTCCAAGCTGCTAAGGGAAAAAAATAATAAATGCACACTTTTTTTCCTGCAAAAATACATGCATTTATTATTCTTTCCCAAAAGGTGAACTTATCCTTTAAGGGAAAGAGAGCTTCAAGGGCACTTAAAGTGATAAAGTCTTGTTTTTTATAAAAAAACAAAAAAACAAACATGTTATACTTACCTGCTCTGTGCAGTGGTTTTGTACAGATCAGCCCCGATTCTCCTCTTCTCTGTTCCCATGCTGGCGCTCCTTGCCCCTCCATCCTGCTGGGTGCCATGCATGCTAGAATGCATGAAGGTAAAAAACCTTGTGCCTTTACAACCACTTTAATTATATGTTACTATGTGTGGATAGCTCCTGGAGAGATTGAAGTGTGACAGTACACACCTGCATAAAATTACAAATCATTGTTTTAGAAGTGATTGACCACACAAAGCACTTTGCTGCATCAGATATTTATAACAGTAAATACTGGTGATTGGTTAGCAACCCTTCTAAAAATTGTGACTGTCATAAATCCAAACTTCTGTACCTGGACTTTGCCCAGCTCAGCAGTCTCATGCTAAATTTGCAAACTAGCTTACATGTCTTTTTATTGCTGGTTTTCTCAACTTTACAATATCGCAATGAATATTTACCCATAGGACGTTTATCAAATACCCCTGTTAAATAACAGTCACATATCAGTTTCTCATTTACGCCCTGAAGTCTATTGTACCCATACCCTCTATAGAGGTGTTCCCCAAGCAATCATTTATATGTTTAAAGCAAGAAATTCTAACTAAATTCGTTTTACTCCAAAGGGTTAGCAACTTTTAAAGTAGCGTTGGGTTTGATAAATTAGTATGTGATCACTTTAAAATTATGTAATTTTGTATTTTTTGATTTTTTGTAGTTTTTAGCATGCTTGGTCATGGAAGATAAATAAAAAAATAAAGTGCAACTCTTTAAATAAAAATCAATTAATTTACATATTGAACCAACAACTATATTTGCATATGTAACTTACCAGATTGACTTCAATAGTTTTCTCCCAATCTTTCTCATTATTAACACCAGCATTATTTACCAATATGTCCAGCCTTCCAAAATGTTCCACTGTTCTCTGAAAGGCATCTAAAATAAGAAAAGAAAAAAGGTTAATATCAAAATGTACAATGACTAAAAAGTTATTGAAAAGGGCTACACTCTCAAATCTCTTAACATATTGTAAGTATATCTCAGGTATGTCTACATTGTAGATCCACAAAAGAAAATGGTTGAATAAACATGTGATGATAAATGGTATAAGGAGAAAATTGTATTGTGTGGTGTATGTAAAAAAAATGCATAAGGAGGCATTCTTTTCAGTTTGAACCGTATGTTAAAAAAAAAAAGGAATTTAAATGATATAAAAATCTAAACTTTATCCGTAAAAACGTAACTTGACCCCCATCCATTCCCACATGGCAGTTTTGTTACATGAGTTTTTATTAAAATAAATCCCTGTTGGTGTTCGCTTTCAACATATGTTCAGTTTGAATTGACTGGGTTTGCAACAGGTACTTCAACTTTTGTAAATTGCTTTTTCATTTCCATCTTGAGTACATTTAACATTGTCTTGTTGGAAGCGCAACTATATCGTACTTTTAAAAATATACACACCTGCATCATTTGAAAAGAAATACAAAAGCCGCCCATACTAATTAAAAAAGAGATGCCATACAGAAGTATGCATGGGGACAGGGGGAGGGAAGAAATACTTCAAGACTGGGGTGGGAATAAAAAGGATAAGTGCATAATGTTTAAAATTGCACTTATCCTAAAAAAAAAAAAAAAAAGGTTGTTTACTACAGTTCTAGGTCTTCAGGACTTATTTACCAATTTTAGCAAAGTATTTGCTCTTCATTTGACAGAATTTTGCCCCTAGGGACTCCAATGTTCCATGTCATGAGCCCTAATTACTTAATCTGTTCAGGAAGAAAATTTGCAAATAAATATTTTCTCTTGTATGAATGAAGTATTAAAAAATGAAGACATTGGAACTAGAATATAAAAAATCTTCCATAATTGCACATCCAACTTACTTTCATGAATCTTTGTGAAATTCTTTCATACTGGGCTAAAGGTTCCAAGGTGAACACTTACCTTTATATCTGATAGGGTTTTTCCAAAAACCCCGGAGGTTTTGGGAAAAAGAAGATTCCTGAGGAATAATTTTTTTGTAACCGTAACCTTTCTTTCATCACTTAACTGGTAAACGAGAGGACATGTGGCTGATAATACAGGGTATAAGGCCATATCTCAACATAGCAGTACACCTGTAGGCTCACTTCTTACAAGTGTATGTTGCTGTTCCTTGGATCAGTCAGCCTGAATTAGCCCTATCTTTGTGCTAGAGAAGAAATTCAATTAGCTAAAATGTTGAAATACTAAATGGTTAGGGTTTGGTTACACATTGGCAAGGTCAGATTAATCAGTGCCTAAGGCAGAAATGTTTTAAGTGGAAAACAGATGTCTATGTCATTATTGTGTAACATTTCTTTCTTACGTAAACTTTGAAGCTACAGTGAAGAAGAGATTAGTGTTTAGTTAAAAATGGCAACATGTCCCCAGGCATGAATAGCAAGACTGCCTTAGTGCTACCATGACATTATACAGAACGGATGTACTCTGAAATTAGCTATACTGAGGCTCTGTCATTTTAGTGCAGTTGCTAAGAAGCTCCAAACCTTTCAAGAACGTGGGCATGATCCCTACTAGAGTGCTTGCAACCTTTGATATGTGGATATATTTAAAATAATTCTGTTGTTATCAGAGTGCTCTAGAAAGTATTTGAATTTTTAGAATTTGAACTCATAGCAGTTTTACTAAAAAGGCTGTTATCCCCTTTACTATTTCTACATTTGTAACTTTTCTTCAAATTATTTTTACTCTCTGCCTGAAAATCCTTTAAAATATTGTTGCATTGTTTGTCGAGTGATTTATAGCTACTTTATAAACAAAGAACTTTGCACTGCCATGGAGAAACAGTAAAAATGCATAGCCAATCACCTTCTTTTCTCACTTATTAGTACCTCTTAGCTGTTCCTGGTCTGTGACATCACACTGGATAAACATTGTCCTGTGACTTCCAAACTGCTCATCCAGGGAAGATTTGCACTCTTCACCAGCTACGTGGTTCAGGTCCACCATTACAAGCTGTTTAAAGAGAAGATCACGTCAAATAAAAATTTTAATTATAAAAACAGGTGCAATAGGCATCAAGCTAACTTACTTTACATGTTGGATAACACACATCGGGGATACCTGAGTATCTCTACTTTTGGATCTTTTTTTAGATCCCACACGCAACAAGATTTAAATTACCAACTGTTGGGAGCTTTTTGAATCCTTATCTACACTGAACACGATCGGTTTTCATCTTCAATGACTTTTGTTCTGAATACAGACAGATATATGTTTCACAGGAATTTTATATTGAAGCCTAACTTTTGATACCAACATCCAAATAAGTAGTTTTGATTTGACCACATTATGGCAACTCTACACTCGAACGCATCTTTTTGTTTTGCCACTAACATGACATTACAGTGGTAAACCACCTATAGAAACATGATGTGAAAATATTTGTACAGTATAATCTTGTTGGTAACCTTGCCAGTGTCTTCATAGGCTTCTTTAGTTTAACAGGACAATCTGCTACAACTCTACAACTACAACCAATATGTGACGAACGCGGGTGTCAGATCCCTGCCCTCCTCGCTAACTTGCAACGAAGGACCGGCCAACCTCACACCACGCTGTCACTTACGTAACAATGCCTCTCAGCTGCGCCAAGCACAAAGATTTTCCAGCTTGCGGGACCACAATCTAGGTGTGAGCAGCCTGAGAGTGATTGTCACTGGGCTAATTACACAATTAACCCTTTAACTGCCACCACCCCCGTTAAAAAGACCGAGCTGGGGGAAGACTCGTAATTTTAGCAATACCAATTATAATTTTAGAATAAGCGTCTGTCACACACGCTGCCACCACAGACAGGTCTGCTCAGAGTCAAACTCTACAACAGTAGCGCCCTTCAAGAGGCAGGTTCGTTTATAGCTTGCATTAAGAGCTTTAGAGACAAGGTTAACACTTTTCAACATAAACAGGGTTTATTATGAAAAGGTCAACTCCTTGAGAAGCCTATATGAGCAGTAGCCTAGGTTTTAAATGCACATAACTGCATGTGCTGTGCATGAGTTTGCATGTTAATGTGCCATTTTTTTGTAATTTTTGAGAAGACAAAGTTTAAAAAAAAAAACAACACCTCTTAACATAATAATAGGTCGAAGTCTGTTGGTAGAACCCAAAATTGCATGCATCATGCAAACTTTCCAAGACCAGATGCAACGAGAAAAAAATATTAGCCAACAGAACAAGGATATAAAAAGGTAAAAATCTTAAAGCAAGAAATACAGTCTTCTACAAACACATTTCCAGTATGTTGTAATCATACTACATCTTTATAACACAAAAATATACTAAAAGATTTGGATTGCATTATGTTCATACAGACATTTAACCACCTGCCGACCACTCACAGTAAATATATTATGAGCAGGCGGCAGGTGCTTCTGGGTTTGAGGCC
The DNA here is from genome assembly GCF_042186555.1 of Aquarana catesbeiana. NCBI lineage: Eukaryota > Metazoa > Chordata > Amphibia > Anura > Ranidae > Aquarana > Aquarana catesbeiana. Next base: position 778,506,495 of record NC_133324.1, read on the forward strand.
TGCATGTGTGCGCCCCCTGCCGACCCGTGCTGTACTTGGACAAAGCATGAGTATGGCAGCAGATTTCAGCCAATGATTTTGACTGAAACCTGCTGATTGGCTGTGTCCAATCACGCACAGAGTTCTGTGTTTACAAACACACAGAAATCTGTGTACAGAAAACAGTGATTCGGCCATTTCTTGTCCCTGAAGCAGGGAGAAAAAACAGCTAGATTAGTAAATAAAAGCAGCACACTTTTTTTTAACCCTAGACATGTAGCAGAATAAATTTTGATCTACATTTATGAAGTGCTAATAAAGAATAAATAAAAAATAAAAACCCAGTAGTGATCAAATACCACAAATAAAAAGCTCTATTTATGTGAATGATATACGTTTATTTGCGTTGCATGACCACTCAAAAGCCACTTAAAGTAGCACAGTGCTGAATAGCAAAAATGGTTTGGTCATGAAGGGGCTAAAGCCTTCTGGTGGTCAAATGGTTGACTTAAGGTCACACATTTTTAAGTGATTTATTTCTTGCTTTAAGCAACTTTGCATGTTACCATTTTTTCAGTGGGAACTAAAAAAGGCATTACTATAAAAAAAGTATAACGCTGCACTACTGTACATTTATTAATCAAAGCTGCAAGACCTGAACCGACACTTGCACTGATAGATCTATTTTAATTTGTATGTATCTCCTATGGTGCTTGTGCCTCCTAAGGTTGCACCTTGAAGTTCTACTATTTCATTTTTTGTTTCCGTGATGGGTCAATTCCACATTTTGTGCACGTTTCCATGCATTACTTAGCCCCAGCTGTCACTATATACGCCCCATTTTCTGTTCTAAGATGCCCTTGTACAGCAATTCAAAACCAGACTTGCTGCACAGCGCCTGCAGTGAGGACATGTGCAACACAACACATGCTTTATGACATATTTCTCTTTAATCCAAGAATATAATGTTTTAATTTAATTAGGTTATATTATATTGTATGGATACAAGTGGTTTATAACTGGTTCATCAGTCTGGATCACAGTGCTTATTTGGCTTTACAGCAATACAAGACAGGGGTTTCGTGCTTGGAAAAGATCCACTATCACACCTGCTGTTACTTAAAAATATTGATGCTAGGAATTTATGAATGCCGACAAGCGGACATAACTCTTTCAGCTAATGAAAATAACTTGCCTAGAAGCTAGATTCCTGGGCATCAACACAATTCTGTGTCTATTATTAGTAGCCATAAAATATAACAGATTTGACATCTTAAAAACACATGCAATGGACACTAAAATGAATAGCAAAAATACTGACACTAAAATAAGAAACACAATGCTTCCCCAATGCTATTTGCAGGAGTTATAGAAAGGCCAATGAAAATACTGAATGATAGAAAAGCCAAATTATTTTTTAGATGAGCCATATGCCATGCCACGATAGTAATATGGGAGATGCCATTGCTAGTTTGTTGGGAAGATTGTGTGTCACCCTTATCCATACTTCAGTGTTTTACTGGTTTACTGACCTGGAACAAGCATGCAGCCAGTGATATATATGTATTTTGTCAAAGGTGACGTTAAACCTAATTGTTAAAGGAAGGATGAAGATGACAGCCCTGGAATTAGTATCTTTAAAACAAAGACAGCAATGACAACTTTCATATTACTATCATAAGAGGTTGCATTTAAGAAGAACTGCGTATTATCACTTCAACTACATAGGTCACATACTCAGGATATTGCACAAGTGTCTGATTAATGCTTAAAACATTAGTTCAGACCACTAAGAACTAATAACGAAAGTGCCCATACACATTAGGCAGCCTATAACATGTGTCATGATGAGGAATGACTTATTAAAAACAGTGACCAAAGTTTAAAGGGTTGTAAAATATGGTAATTTGCTTATTTCTGAGCTAACGAGAAAGTGCAATGAAGGCCAAGTTAAAATGTCCAACTCCGCTTATCATACTTTCAGCAAAGTTTCAGAATTACACCTGCAGCCCTGAAGTAATGCAAGCCGCTCCTGTTCCAACATAAAAGAATGACTTTGGCTCATAGGGCTGGTTCTTGGAGGACAAAGCATGGTGATAGGCATGATGAGACATGTTGTCCCAAAGAATGTCATCACAAGACATGCTCAGTGTGCACTTCTGGGCAAATTATGGTGGGAATCACTGCTAAGTGATCAATAGACATGTGCGATTCATTTTGTATCTAAATCTCTGAATCACGGAGGCGCATGCACGGAGCCCAGCGAGATGGCCACTTAATCTCCTGAGCTCCGTTCGTCTGCCGCTCCCTGCACTGAGCGGCATCACCCGGGAGCCACCACAGCGGTGCCAGCACACAGGGGAAACAAGCGGGCAGACACTTATGGCGGCAGGAAAAGCTATAAGGGGCTTAAAGGCACAATTGAAGCCTTTGGGCATTGGGACATCTCTCTTCTCTCCATGGCAGGACGCTCTGCAGGAAGAGGTATGTGGCAGAGTCCCCATCCTCACATCCACAGGGATCCCATTATCCCCAGCCACCACAGTGTCTCTTTTGAATCAGACACTGGATGAGATGCTGCTGTCCCCCTCTGCTGCAGCCTCCCCTGGGCACAATGTGGCTTACCAGAACAGGGAACCTCACGTCCCCCAGCACCATGATATTTCCCTCATGCTTAACAGATTTGCAGAACTGCTGGACAGGGGACTAGCACAGACTGCAGCCAGGATTACTAATGATATTAAAATGGATCTTTAGCTACTAGGCTCACGTATTGAAACCATTGAAAACAGAGTGGATTCCACAATAGACATGGTTAACCAGAACACTGATCGTATCCAAGATTTACATGACCAACTAGAAAATGCTATGGCCAAAATTGATGATCTTGAAAATAGGTCCAGAAGGCTCAATTTCAGAATCAGAGGACTGCCTGAGACCATTACGGATATTCCGGAAGCAGTGCACTCCCTCATTAAGAGTCTCAGTCCTGATGTCAGAGCCCATAAAATGGAGCTCGATCGGGCTCACAGAGCACTAGGACCTCCCTAGGACGCTCTGCAGGAAGAGGTATGTGGCAGAGTCCCCATCCTCACATCCACAGGGATCCCATTATCCCCAGCCACCACAGTGTCTCTTTTGAATCAGACACTGGATGAGATGCTGCTGTCCCCCTCTGCTGCAGCCTCCCCTGGGCACAATGTGGCTTACCAGAACAGGGAACCTCACGTCCCCCAGCACCATGATATTTCCCTCATGCTTAACAGATTTGCAGAACTGCTGGACAGGGGACTAGCACAGACTGCAGCCAGGATTACTAATGATATTAAAATGGATCTTTAGCTACTAGGCTCACGTATTGAAACCATTGAAAACAGAGTGGATTCCACAATAGACAGGGTTAACCAGAACACTGATCGTATCCAAGATTTACATGACCAACTAGAAAATACTATGGCCAAAATTGATGATCTTGAAAATAGGTCCAGAAGGCTCAATTTCAGAATCAGAGGACTGCCTGAGACCATTACGGATATTCCGGAAGCAGTGCACTCCCTCATTAAGAGTCTCAGTCCTGATGTCAGAGCCCATAAAATGGAGCTCGATCGGGCTCACAGAGCACTAGGACCTCCCTGGCCAGATGGTCTGCCCTGAGACATTGTGGTCAAACCACATTATTATAACATTAAAGAAGAAATCATGCAGAAAGTTTGCTCTGCCCCGCAAATCCAAATTATGGGCCACCCGGTCCAAATCTATGCGGATATCTCTCCATACACGATCCAGAAACGGCGAGCACTCAAACTTCTCCAGACAGTACTGACGCAGAAAAATATCAAGTACTGGTGGCTGTTTCACTTTAGTCTGAAATTTGAGTTCAAAAGCAAACCCTTCAATTTTTCCTCGTTCCAGGAAGGAGGACATCTACTGCAAAAATTGGGACTCATATCTACCGATCTGCCCTCGCCAGTGCAGACTTCATCCACAAATCTGTCTAAGCGAAAACCGCCATGCAGCCCACTCACATCTTTATGGCAGAAGCCTAAAGCCGTGTACACACGACCGGACTTTGACCAGACTTTGACCGGACTTTGACCGGACTGGTCCGACGGAACAAATTCATTGGCAATCCGACCATGTGTGGGCTTCATCGGACCTTCAGCTGACTTTTTTTATCGAAAATCAGATGGACTTTAGATTTAGAACAAGTTTCAAATCTTTCCGATGGACTCGAGTCCGGTCAAAAAATCCGTTTGTATGCTAGTCCGGACAAAAAAGGACGCAAGGGCAGCTATTGGCTACTAGCTATGAACTTACTTATTCTAGTCCCTTCGTACGTCATCACATTCAAACCAACGGACTTTAGTCCGTTCGTCTGTGGGCAAGTCCGGTCGTTCAAAAAGTCAGTCGTAACTCCGTTGAAAGTAGGTCGGACCTTTGATGCTGAAAAGTCCGCTCGTGTTCACGCGACATAAAACCAAAAAGGCCAAAAGAAGGCTTACCCCCCTGATATGGTGAACAGCTACACTTCTGTTTTCAACCCCCCGTCACTGGGACTGGGTCTACTTGGCCCTTTTGGCATTACTGCCCACCTGGACTCACAAGTCAATTGACCTCCTGGAGCTCCTATCTCTACCTCACCATTGGACCCTGTTGGTCCCCCGCATTCCTACACTCTGCATACAAAATGTTGGACTGCATCCTGGCCCTTTCTAGGATTCCCTCTACATCAGCCTCGGACACTATCAAGGTTCCTCTGGACTTCCTGGACCCATCCCTTGGACCACTCACCGGGGATCTACTTTCACCCTCCTCTCCTCTCTAACTCCAGATGGCCCCTATTATTCTATGTGGCATGTGATGCTATACAGCACACTACATCAGCTAGATCCTAATTGATGGTTTATATGTAATAGTTCTTTAAGGTGATGCACTCTGTTTAACATTAGTTCATTATTATACATTTGGGAGTACCGCAAACGGAGCAGTACCGTTGCACCTCCTCCTGTACTCGGTGCTGCAGATTTTTTGCCCTCCTGGTCAGGACTTCCCCCACCGGATGGGGATACTGTTTTTTTCCCCCAGGGATGGGTGGCATTTTTCCCACACCCATTCTGGGGGCTCTCCCTTTAGACTTCTCTTACCTCTCTCTTTTCTGTCTCTCTTTGCTGGTACTAATCCTATCCTTCTAATGACGTGTGTGAACTTGCGCCCGCACAGGATCCTGGAGACTGCTCCCCTCGCCGACACCATCCCTCCGGACTCTGGTTATCCCACCGGACAGGTAGCTGATTGGAGATCATTGGCAATGGCCTCTATGATGCTCCATGGCTGACCACATCACACCCCGACCCTCCATGTGCATATGGCGTCTCAAAATGTTCAGGGGATTAACCCACCCATTAAACACCGGAAAATATTCCAGTCCTATCATGACCATAAAATAAACATACTGTTTCTTCAGGAAACACACTTCCACAAGACATTCTCCCTCCTTTATACACTCTAAATTCCCCAGGTTTTATCTAGCAAATTCTGACAACAAAACCAAAGGAGTGGGCATATTTTTCTCTTGCAATATCCAGTTCTCTTTTCTTTCAGAGTTTAAAGACCCAGAGGGTCGGTTCTTACTTGTGAATGGTCTCATAGATGAGCAGCTCTACTCTATCATCTCATATTATGCTCCAAATAGGGGGCAATCAAAATTTTTCCAAACCTCTTTCACACCCTGAGCCCACTTACCGAGGGCCTGGTCATGTATGGAGTAGACTCTAACACTGCTTTTGATGCAGGATTAGATAAATCCCGCCCCCCAGGCAAGGACCATATCCGTCCCACCAGGCAGAGCCTCAATGTAGCCAGACAAATTTTTCACCAGGGGATGGTGGATGTATGGAGAGAAATGAATCCACATGCGCGGGACTATACACAATTCTCTAGCCCTCACAATACCTACAGTGGGGACGGAATGTATTCAGACCCCCTTAAATTTTTCACTCTTTGTTATATTGCAGCCATTTGCTAAAATCATTTAACTTCATTTTTTTCCTCATAAATGTACACACAGCACCCCACATTGACACAGAATTGTTGACATTTTTGCAGATTTATTAAAAAAGTAAAAATGAAATATCACATTGTCCTATGTATTCAGACCCTTTGCTGTGACACTCATATCTAACTCAGGTGCTGTCCATTTCTTCTGATCATCCTTGAGATAGTTCTACACCTTCATTTGAGTCCACCTGTGTTTGATTATACGGATTGGACTTGATTAGGAAAGCTACACACCTGTCTATATAAGACCTTACAGCTCACAGTGCATGTCAGAGCAAATGAGAATCGTGAGGTCAAAGGAACTGCCTGAAGAGCTCAGAGACAGAATTGTGGCAAGGCACAGATCTGGCCGAGGTTACCAAAAAAAAAATTCTGCTGCACTTAAGATTCCTAAGAGCACAGTGGCCTCCATAATGCTTAAATGGAAGACGTTTGGGATGACCAGAACCCTTCCTAGAGCTGGCCATCTGGATATTGGGGGAGAAGAGCCTTGGTAAGAGAGGTAAAGAAGAACACAAAGATCACTGTGGCTGAGCTCCAGAGATGCAGTCGGGAGATGGGAGAAAGTTGTAGAAAGTCAACCATCACTGCAGCCCTCCAACAGTCGGGGCTTTATGGCAGAGTGGCCCGACGGAAGCCTCTCTTCAGTGCAAGACACATGAAAGCCCGCATGGAGTTTGCTAAAAAAACACCTGAAGGACTCCAAGATGGTGAGAAATAATATTTTTTGGTCTGATGAGACCAAGATAGAACTTTTTGGACTTAATTCTAAGCGGTATGTGTGGTGAAAACCAGGCACTGCTCATCACCTGCGGTTTAAACTTACGATGCTTAGGGGGTTTTTCACTGTCAGGGCTGTAAGAATGTGGAACACTCTTCCACAATCGGTGGTGTCGGCAGGAAGTATGGATAGTTTTAAAAGACTCCTGGATGTGCATCTTAGCGAACACAATATACAGGGATATGGGAAATTATTTTTTTCTACACACAAACACACACACCTACACAGGTTGAACTGCGTTGACTGTTGTCTTTAGTCAACGTTACAAACTATGTAACCAACTATGTACTTTCAGACAGGAGCACAACTCTAGTCAACATCGTCCAATATTTCCCTTTGTGGGTTGGACTAGCAAGGATGACTCAGAGAAATAAATTCCCAAAATAATGAGTTAACACGTTAAAACGATTATAGGCTATCTTCTGAAATAAATACCGAAAATATAAATCAATTTGGAACAACGACTATACAAAATGAATCCGAATATACAAAACTATTAACAAAAACAAATCATTCTAACATAACGAATATGATGAAACAAAATGATTTGCTTAACGAATGAACACCAAATGAAGAAAATTTGGTAGGTCCTGCACTCTAGTGATCAAAGCCACGGCTGTGATTACGTTACATTTTTAAATATAATGTTTTACTAGATCAAAGACTGCAAGTAGTATTTAAGCATACCCGGAGCAGCGCAGTGGCTAAGGGGTTAGCACTTCTGCCTGGCAGCACTAGGGTCATCGGTTCAAATCCCAACCACGACACTACCTGCCTGGAGTCTACATGTTCTTCTTGTGCCCGTGTGGGTTTCCTCCAGGTACCCTGGTTTTATCTCACATTCCAAAGACATGCTGGTAGGTCAATTGGCTCCTGTCTAAACTGGACCTAGTATGTATGTGTGTGTGTGTGTATAAATGCGAGTTAGGAATCATAGACTGTAAGCTTCTTAAGGGCAGGAACTGAAGTGAATGTATAAAAAGTGCTCTATAATATGAAGGAGCTATACAAGTACTGTACCTGTAATAAATAAATAATAATGTTATAGTGTATTTTTGCTGTCTTTGTATCATTGGGGAAATTTCCCTTCACTTCCTGTCCCAGGGACTCAAGGAAGTTAGAGGAAAAATTCCACAGTGAGGAAGATCCAGTATTAGACAAGTGTCCCTTAAACAAGTGTACCCATTGGAAGAATTCCCATTAGCCCTTGTCCTGTCCAAAAACTCTATATTTTGGATTTCCCCTTCATTTTTTTTCTTAGTGACAATGGTCACCAGTACAAATAGAAGGGTTAATCCCCAAATGGGGACATCAAGAAAACCTTGACAAAGGTTCTAATCCTTTCTCACTCTATTCAAACCACCAATGTTGTAAACAGTGACCCTCTAGTTAACCACTTACTGACCGGCTCACGCCGATATACGTCGGCAGAATGGCTCTGCTGGGCAAAACCCCGTATGGCCTAAACTGATGAATAAATTTGCTTTTAAAAAACATTTTTGGGGATATTTAGTATAGCAAAAAGTAAAAAATATTTTTTGAAAATTATTTTCATTTATAGCGCAAAAAAAAACCCAAAAAAAAAACAAAAAACGCAGAGGTAATCAAATACCACCAAGAAAGCTTTATTTGTGGGAAAAAAGGATGCAAATTTCGTTTGGGTACAGCATTGCATGATCGTGCAATTGTCAGTTAAAGCGATGCAGTGCCAAATTGTAAAAAAGAGCTCTGGTCAGGAAGGGGGTAAAATCTTCCGGGCCTGAAGCGGTTAAAGTAATAAATGCACACAAAAAAACCCACCTGCAAGACAAAGGCATAATGAGCTAGTATGCATTGCATACTAGCTCATTATGAAATACTCACCTTAGATCGAAGCCCCTGCAGCGGTCCCTATACACTGCTCTGGGCGGCGACATTGCTCCCGTCATTTCTGGGTATCGCGGTCTCCGGCGCTGTGATTGGCCAGAGCCGCGATGACGTCACTCCCACGCATGCGCGAATGAGCCACCGGTAACGGCACGTCAGTGGAAGCAACGGCACAAATGAGCCATTGCTTCAGTGCGCATGTGCCTATGATGTTGGCACATGCTGATACAGGGGATGTCTCCTAAACGGTGCAGGTTTAGGAGATATCCATGGTAGCTACAGGTAAGCCTTATTATAGGCTTACCTGTAGTAAAAAGTGGATTACAAGGGTTTACAACCACTTTAAATACTTGCCGACCCCCTTACGCCAATGTACATCGGCAGAATGGCACAGGCAGGCAGAATCACGTACCTGTACGTGATCTGCCTCCCGCGGGCGGGGGGTCCTATCAGACCCACCCCTAGTGCCCGAGGCGGTCGGCTTGTGTCTGGGAGCGATCAGACGTGAGGGGGAGGCCATCCATTCGTGGCCCCCCCTCGCGATCGCTCCCAGCCAATGAGGATCTTCCTCTGCCTCTGTAATGTAAACAGAGGCAAAGGAAGTGATGTAATCTCTCCTCGAGCCAGTCTTTTTTGTTCTGGCGCCGAGGAGAGAAGACATCAAGTAAGTGCACCAACACTACACGTTCAGTAGAACACGCAGGCACACTTTTCACCCCCCAGTCACCCCCCGATCACCTCCCTGTACCCACTGTCACACTGACACCAATAGCAGTTTTTTCTTTTGCATTGGTGTCAGTTTGTGACAGTTATAAGTGTTAGGGCAGTTAGGGTTAGCCCCCTTTAGGTCTGGGGTACCCCCCCTTTAGGTCCAGGGTACCCCCCTAACCCCCCCTAACCCCCCTAATATCCCGTGATCACCCCCCGTCGCCAGTGTCACTAAGCAATCGTTTTTCTAATCGCTGTATAATGCCCCGTACACACGGTCGGATTTTCCGATGGAAAATGTCCGATCAGAGCGTGTTGTCGGAAATTCCGACCGTGTGTGGGCTCCATCGGACATTTTCCATCGGATTTTCCGACACACAAAGTTGGAGAGCAGGAGACAAAATTTTCCGACAACAAAATCTGTTGTCGGAAATTCCGATCATGTGTACACAAATCCGACGGACAAAGTGCCAGGCATGCTCAGAATAAATAAAGAGATAAAAGCTATTGGCCACTGCCCCGTTTATAGTCCCGACGTACGTGTTCAGAACGATTGGATTTTCCGACAACTTTGTGTGACCGTGTGTATGCAAGACAAGTTTGAGCCAACATCCGTCGGAAAAAATCCTAGGATTTTGTTGTCGGAATGTCCGAACAAAGTCCGACCGTGTGTACGCCCTATTAGTGTCACTGGTGACGCTAGTTAGGGAGGTAAGTATATAGGTTCGCCGTCAGTGTTTTATAGCGACAGGGACCCCCATATACTACTTACTAAAGGTTTTAACCCCTGATTGCCCCCTAGTTAACCCTTTCACCAGCGATCACCGTATAAGTGTTACGGGTGACGCTGGTTAGTTAGTTTTTTGTAGTTTATTATAGTGGTCAGATAAGGCCTGCGTCGCCCCAGGCAGCATCAGGTTAGCGCCAGTACCGCTAACACCCATGCATGCAGCATACACCTCCCTTAGTGCTATAGTATCTGAACGGATCGATATCTGATCCAATCATATCTATACTCCCCAGCAGTTTAGGGTCCCCAAAAAAACGCAGTGTTAGCGGGATCAGCCCAGATACCTGCTAGCACCTGCGTTTTGCCCCTCGGCCCAGCCCTGCCCAGCCCACCCAAGTGCAGTATCGATCAATCACTGACACTTACAAAACACTAAGCACACATAACTGCAGCCTTCTCAGAGTCAGGCCTGATCCCTGCGATCGCTAACAGTTTTTTGGTAGCGTTTTGAATCAGTCGCTAACAGTCAGGAGCTTTTTTGACTGTGAGTCTCACTAGTGTACCCCTAAATTTAGAGCCCAAAATGGCAAATCGAAGGTACACTAGTGAAGAGGCCTACACGTTTCTGAGCATGACAGATAGTGAAGAGGAAGTCACTCATCTGTCAGATTCAGGCTCAGAATACGAACCTGTAGAGGACAGCGGCTCCATGACAGATAGCTCTGACGACGGAGTTGTGGTCCCTGCTAAGGTCAGGCGTACCAGACCCCAATCTTCTTCTGTCCTTGAAGTGCAAGAACCGCAGGTACCTCGTTTGGAGCAGAGAAGTACTAGCGCCGCTATTCCTTCTGGTGAACTGGCAAGCACCAGCGGCCTAGTACACCCTGGTCGTACATCCAGCACTGCAGTATGACGTGGTGACGTGGCGAGTCCCATAAGTGCAGTTCAAGCTGGCGAGGTGGCAAGCACTAGTAGTGTCCCACTGCCACCAAGAAGACGAACACAGGCCCGTCGTGTCCATAGTGCCCTTCCTGCTGCATTCGCCAATCCGAATTGGGAACCCACCACTTCTGCAGCACCCGTACTTCCCCCATTCACTGGCCAACCCGGAATTCAGGTGGAAACAGTTGATTTTACGCCACTGGATTTTTATTCGCTGTTTTTCACCGAAGATCTCTATAGATCTATTGTGGACCAAAGCAATTTATACGCTGGTCAACACATCGCCGCTAATCCCCAGTCCTCCCTTGCCAGAGATTGGAGACCAATTACGGTCTCCGAATTTAAGATCTTTCTGGGCCTTTCCCTCCTCATGGACATAACCAAAAAGAGTGAGTTGTGGTCATATTGGTCCACTGACCCAATTCACCATATGCCCGTGTTCTCTGCTTCCATGGCCAGGGCACGATACAAGCAGATTTTGCGGTTCATGCACTTCAATGACAATGAACTCTGTCGTCCTCGTGGAGACCCTGGATATGATCGACTCTACAAAATTCGGCCCCTCGTAAACCACTTCAACCAGCGTTTTGCAGACTTGTTTATTCCCCATCAAGTTGTCTGCGTTGATGAGTCCCTGATTAAATTTTCTGGCCGCTTGTCATTCAAACAGTACCTTCCCAGCAAGCGTGCCAGATACGGGGTCAAGATGTATAAGCTCTGTGACAGGGCCACAGGCTATACACGTAGAGCCGACAAACTGCCCTGACTACATAGGAAGTGCTAGCAAGATAGTGTGGGACTTGGTGTCACCCTTATTCAGAAAGGGGTACCACTTGTACGTGGACAATTATTACACGAGCGTGCCACTTTTTAGTCACCTTTTTGATCAACAGATTGGAGCATGTGGCACCGTGCGACCTAATCGCCGGGGCTTTCCCCAGCGGCTTGTAGATTCCCATCTTAGGCTGGGGGAGAGAGCCTGCTTGCAGTGTAATAACTTGCTCACTATGAAGTGGAGGGACAATAAGAATGTTTTTGTTTTTACCTCCCTTCATGCAGACACGATGGTCCAAATTACTACGGCGACTGGTGTTGTGGAGAAACCCCTTTGTGTCCATGAATATAACCAAAATATGGGAGGGGTGGACCTCAACAACCAGTTATCTTGACAGCAACAGCGTTTGCTCCCATGATACATAAAGCCGTGACTCCAGCGCTGTCGGAGGAGATTTCTCCACCATGCTGCCCCCATGCTTCTGCATATATATATTTTATGCACAGGTTGCGTTAAATGTTTTATTTTTTACTATTTTTTTTTGTATTTGCTTTGCAGGTATGGTAAGTCTTACTGTTATACTGTAACATTACTTTGTTTTAATGTTAACCATCATTTGCTTAGCAGGTACGCCATTTCAGTTGCAGCGCGGATTTATTTATCTTGACAGCAGCAGCGTTTGCTCCCACGATACATAAAGCCGTGACTCCAGCACTGTCAGAGGTGATTTTACCACCACAGTTACATACTTTAGCATATATTTCGAAGCGTGGGGGCAGCAGAGGGCGGAGGAGCGATTTGCTCCTAACTTTTGCAGGAGGATGCCCCCATGCTTCCGCATATATATACGGTGCATGTATGCCCATCATTAGAAGTGGGTGGATGAAGGGAGGTATTCCAATGGTGGGCATAGCCACCGATCAATCTCTTTTTCGTTCAGCCCACAGGCTGCATGAAAAAAAAAAAAAGTTTACAATATATGCCCAACAAGGACCAGCAACGTACTGGTATGTTGCTGGACTTTGAGTGGTTATACCATAATGATGCCTGCAGGTTTAGGTATCATCTTGGTATCATTCTTTTCAGACGGCTTTCATGTAAAAGCAATCCTAGCGGCTAATTAGCCTCTAGACTGCTTTTACAAGCACCGTCTTCCATGTTTTTCTCTGGCTCTCCTGTCCCAACAGGGAACCTGAGAATGCAGCCGGTGATTCAGCCAGCTGACCATAGAGGTGATCAGAGACCAGAGTGGCTCCAAATATCTCTATGGCCTAAGAAACCGGAAGCTACGAGCATTTCATGACTTAAGATTTCGCAGGATGTAAACAGCGCCATTGGGAAATTGGGAAAGCATTTTATCACACAGATCTTGGTGCGGTCAGATGCTTTGAGGGCAGAGGAGAGATCTAGGGTCTAACAGACCCCAGTTTTTTTTAAAAAAGAGTACCTGTGACTACCTATTGCTATCATAGGGGATATTTACATTCCCTGAGATAACAATAAAAATGATTAAAAAAAAAATAAAAATGAAAGGAACAGTTTAAAAATAAGATAAAAAAGCAAAAAAATAAGAAAAAAAAGCACCCCTATATATAATGTTTGGGGGTTCAAAGTAATTTTCTTGCAAAAAAAAATATTTTTTCATGTAAACAAAAAGTGTCAGAAAGGGCTTTGTCTGTGGTTAGAAGAGTGGGTGATGTGTGACATAAGCTTCTAAATGTTGTGCATAAAATGCCAGGACAGTTCAAACCCCCCCCAAATGACCCCATTTTGGAAAGTAGACACCCCAAGCTATTTGCTGAGAGGCATGTAGAGTCCATGGAATATTTTATATTGTGACACAAGTTGCGGGAAAAAGACAATGTTTTTTTTTTTTTTTTTTTGCACAAAGTTGTCACTAAATGATATATTGCTCAAACATGCCATTGGAATATGTGAAATTACACCCCAAAATACATTCTGTTGCTTCTCCTGAGTACGGGGATACCACATGTGTGAGACTTTTTGGGAGCCTAGCCGCGTAGCGAGCGAGCCTGACCCCGAAAACCAAGCACCGCCTTCAGGCTTTCTAAGGGCGTAAATTTTTGATTTCACTCTTCACTGCCTATCACAGTTTCGGAGGCCATGGAATGCCCAGGTGGCACAAAACCTCCCCAAATGACCCTATTTTGGAAAGTAGACACCCCCAGCTATTTGCTGAGAGGTATAGTGAGTATTTTGCAGACCTCGCTTTTTGTCACAAAGTTTTGAAAATTGAAAAAAGAAAAAAAAATGTTTTTTCTTGTCTTTCTTCATTTTCAAAAACAAATGAGAGCTGCAAAATACTCACCATGCCTCTCAGCAAATATCTTGGGGTGTCTACTTTCCAAAATGGGGTATTTTGTTGGGGTTTTGTGCCATCTGGGCATTTTATGGCCTTCAAAACTGTGATAGGTAGTGAGGAGTGAAATCAAAACTTTACGCCTTTAGAAATCCTGAAGGCAGTGCTTTGTTTTCAGGGCCCCGTGCGCGGCTAGGCTCCCAAAAAGTCCCACACATGTGGTATCCCCATACTCAGGAGAAGCAGCAGAATGTATTTTGGGGTGTAATTCCACATATGCCCATTGCATGTTTGAGCAATATATCATTTAGTGACAACTTTGTACAAAAAAAAAAAAAAATTGTCACTTTCCCGCAACTTGTATCAAAATATATGTGAGCAATATATCATTTAGTAACAACTTTTTGTAAATTTTTTTTTTTTTTGTCATTATTCAATCACTTGGGACAAAAAAAATTAATATTCAATGGGCTCAACATGCCTCTCAGCAATTTCCTTGGGGTGTCTACTTTCCAAAATGGGGTCATTTGGGGGGTTTTGTACTGCCCTGCCATTTTAGCACCTTAAGAAATGACACAGGCAGTCATAAACGAAAAGCTGTGTAAATTCCAGAAAATGTACCGTAGTTTGTAGACACTATAACTTTTGCGCAAACCAATAAATATACGCTTATTGACATTTTTTTTTACCAAAGACATGTGGCCGAATACATTTTGGCCTAAATGTATGACTAAAATTGAGTTTATTTGATTTTTTTTATAACAAAAAGTAGAAAATATAATTTTTTCTTTTTCCATTTATAGCGCAAAAAATAAAAATGGCAGAGGTGATCAAATACCATCAAAAGAAAGCTCTATTTGTGGGAAGAAAAGGACGCAAATTTCGTTTGGGTACAGCATTCCATGACCGCGCAATTAGCAGTTAAACCGACGCAGTGCCAAATTCTGGTCAGGAAGGGGGTAAATCCTTCCGGGGCTGAAGTGGTTAAGCCTCGTACAAACGATCAGATTTTCGGATGACCGTTCGTCCGTTTTTTGTTGCATGCTAGTCTCATGTCAAAAGTGAAGAGGTTACTCACCATGCGAAAATTCTCATACAACAGAATTCAACTTCATAAGTGATGTAATGTGTTGAATAGTTTTGTATGTATTCTTTCGTTTCTGAGCATGCGTAGCCTTGCCCTTTCGATTTTTTTCCAGACGAAAACTAATTAAACGAAAAGCGGACGTTGAGTTCACGTACAACAAAAATGTTATAGTCTGCACATCCAACAATGCTTTCGAAAGCACCGTACTAACGATCTGAAAAATCGGCAGATCGTTCCAATGAAATTTTACTTCCGATTTTCATATCGTGTGTACAGGCCTTAGGAAAGGTGTCCACTCGTGCAAACCGTAGGGTCATGAAAGGTACATAATTCATACCAACGTACCACATTCCTGAAGTTCTGGAGCCTTTTTTATTTTTTCACATATCTGAAATTGTTGTAATTAGAAGTCCCCTTGCAAGATGCATGTGGGTAAAGCACAGGAACTTCTGTTCCTACTAACAAAAGTTTGGAACATCATCTTATACATTTGCCAAACTCTTTTATAATGTTGTTCTAGCTTTGTTATTACATGCAGTCAAGTCTAGCTTACTCTGCAGTCCACTTGAAAATTGAAGATATGTCAACACTTTGCTTTTATCTCTTCTTAAACTGTATTTGTGTTTCAGTTTTCCATTTTGCTCAGTTTTTACGTGTTGTTTTTGTATATTTCCTCATGTTAACAGATAGGCGCACATTCCTTCCTGGAGTTTAGTCTTGCCTTTAGGGCTAAACAGTTTCTGCTTTTATTCTTCCAGATGTTATAGTAGTGAGATAGCATTTATTTACAGAAAATGTCAATGTTTGGAAATCTGGTAATGATGATACTTTGGTACCCAATGCTAAAAACAAATATACAAATAGACTATGAATGACGTCATTGTGTGCAGGCAGTTACTGAAGGTGTTAAAGGCAGGAAGACATGCTGAGGTCATACACCATGAAGCAAAAAGCAGGCAGCTGCTGAGGTCAAAGCAAAGTACACAGAGATCTCAGGATTACTGCTGAGGTAATAAAGACTTTATACTCATAACAGTAAAGAGATTGGCTGACGTTATAGTGTACCTGAGGTTATTGTGTAGTAATGGTACACTTACAGAATCTGAAGTTCTTGAGAACTACAATGCGTAAGCAGGATCTCTAATTTGTACAAGCACAATCACTAAGTAGCTGTTAAGGTCAATGCACATGAGACTGAAGGGAACAATGATGAAGGTTTTGTACAGTAGTACATCGAGTGACAGGAAAAGGAGTTACACACACACACACAGTAGCCAGAGAGTTTAATGATACCAGTTCGGTGATCGGTAGGAAG
The DNA here is from genome assembly GCF_042186555.1 of Aquarana catesbeiana. Taxonomy (NCBI): domain Eukaryota; kingdom Metazoa; phylum Chordata; class Amphibia; order Anura; family Ranidae; genus Aquarana; species Aquarana catesbeiana. The sequence continues at coordinate 778,523,055 of NC_133324.1, forward strand.
CATGTTAAACTACTTCTGAATAACTTTGCATGATGACTAAATCTATCAGCACTGTGCTCAAGCTCTATAGGCTGGAACAGTATTGGCCACTGCATGGGTGCCCTGAGTCAGCAAAGCTCACATGATTTTTAAAATCCAGTGCTTTACTTATCTCTGCTTAATAACCATCCGCAAAATTATTCTCAAGGTATCCTTTTTTGAGCGACAAGCTTTGCGCGTTGTGATTTTGCCATGATTTATCACCCACCAATCGTACTAAAAATCAAACAGCAATTGGGGTACCATTAACAAGTAATGGCATTGCAATTGTGTCCTGCATTTTGTCGGGATTCTGGAATCACGGGCGGAATCGCGGAATTTCCAAACTCTTAGGTGGGAATGGAGTGTGAACAGAGCCTTAAAGTAGAGTTTTTTATGGGTCATGCATTTTCATTTAAAGTGGCAAAGGGGTATTTAAACCTACAAGTAAGCCTATAATAAGGTTTACCTGTAGGTACAGTAAATATCTCCTAAATGTGCACTGTACAGAAGAGATTTACTTTAATAGCAGCTGGTGACGTCACTGGTGCAAACACACTACGCTCTTAAAAGGATGGCATTCCGTCCATTGAGAGAGCTGTGCTGTGCATGCATGGGAGTGCCTCTAGAAGGAAGACCGGCTGAGGATGGAAGCCTTGGCAGTGGTGACAGCAAGCTGCCGGAGAGCTTTGTTTTAGGGTAAGTCTGTCATAATGTGCTAGTATGCTATGCATACTAGTAAATTATGACATTATCCTGCAGGGGCTCTTATTTTTTTTTTTTTTTTGCGGATTACTACTGCTTTGATGTTCCCATAAGAACTGGTAATGGTCATGTTTATACTGCAGCATACAGTATGCTGTAACTACATAATATAGTTAGGGTTAAAAAGCTAATGTCCACCAAGTTCAGCCTCTAACAACTCCTGCAGTTTTGAGCCAGAGAAGGGAAAAACAAACCCCCTGGGCAAATGTTGCTAACTGGGTCACTGAGGATAACAAAAAAAAAATCCCTGGATGGAAATATTGCTCCCTTACCCTTTAGTAATTGTACTCGGAGTCAATCTGTGGATAGTGTAGGAAAGGAACAAAGAGCAACAGAGAACATAGACCTGAAGTGTACCTGGGTCACGTGGTCAGTATGCCTAAAAGGGGGCATACCCAAGTATGAAATGAAATGAAAATGAAAAAGAAAAAAGGGAATGGGTGGGTGGGACACGAGATCCTACGACCACAAGGAAGGAGGCAAAGGAGGGCAGGCTTTATGCAGCCTGACTCCTACAATTACAGCTGACCTGCGGTCAGCCTTACACTTGTACTCAGAGTCAATCTGTGGATAGTGTAGGAAAGGAACAAAGAGCAACAGAGAACATAGACTTGAAGTGTGCCTAGGTCACGTGGTCAGTATGCCTAAAAGGGGGCAAAAATAAACCCAGTAGGATGAAAGCTTTAACAGCCAGATTTATTACCCACTGAATAAACTTACAAACTGCCAAATTGACAACCGCTTGTGGCATCTCAGAAGTGGCTCTGGGACATACCCAGAGAAACAAGATGACCTCCACCTACCCAAACAAGGGCCAGGGCCCCCAGCACGAATTCATAGAAGCTGCTCCTATCTAGAATGAATGCCAAAGTATGCCTTAGGGTCCAGACCCCAATTGGCCAAAAAGGGGGCGGCAATGAAGTATGCAATGAGCTACGGAGAGGGGAGCGCTAGGAAAAGGCAACCAAGGACCACCCCTGGGTATATCAGATATGGCACAGCCGAGCTGGTTTAAACCAACACCGGGCACCACGCCTTGCCAGGTTCCAAAAACCTGATAGTGCCGCCACCCGATTGCCGCGTCTTGCGAGCATGCAGATGTAAACAGAAAAGGCTGAGGTGCAAAACCAGTTGATTTGGCCAAAAGAAAGAGAGACTCTGGGCCAGAAGAGCAACTCCCCTGGCCTCAGGACCCCCAAAAGGCCGGGTATAGCGCTGCCTTGAGCACCAAGCTTGTACCCAACGCAAATGAGACCTTGAGAGCATGACAGATACGACACGAAAATATGACCCATGGCGAGAAGTCTGCTGAGCACAGCAGGAGGGCTACTCTTCAGGATCCCTGAGGACGGCTTAATAGAGTGCGTAAAAAATAAAGAAAGGCCTGTCGGGGTCTACCAACAAGATGAAATGCCGAGTCCCAGCCAGATACACCCTGATAGTGCTGTAGGCTGAAATGAGTTGAAAATGGCAAAAAACAAAAAGCAAGTAGGAACTGGATGTTAACCATCAGGACTGGGAAATTTTGACTGGAAAACATCCCAAGCAGTGTCATGAGCCTTCCTGGTATTCAAAATAAAGACTCAACGATCAAGGCTGTTGCGACAGCCAAATAGAAACCCAATCCAACACAAATGCTGGAACCGAAGAGAAGGCGTGATGCCAGCATCTGCGTCCGAGACCTGAGCCTACTGGTACTGGCCTAGGCACTGAGAAGGTTCCAGAATCCACTAAAGCCCCTGAGCCCGTAGAGGCTGCTGGAGCTGCCATAGGCTGACTTACCAATAGTTCGATACTATTGCCACTCCTGGCCGGATGTAGCTAGGACATCAAAGGTAGTGTGCATTGGGACAGGAAAGAAACCGCAGTCTGCTGGGTAACCAGCTCCGCACTTGCGCATGACGATCAAGGGATCAGTAACTTAAAAAGCTGGGTTTCCTGCGCCGTAACCGGGAAAGCAGTCCACTGCGTAGAAATACTGCCATCGGGTCAAGAGTTGAAGCTAGCCGAGTGTGAAAAATGAAGCCTTGGGACGGACCAGGTTCTGAGACAGGGTGAGCTACTTGATGAATTGATGAACAACGTGAGAAACATGAGAAACGAGAGTAACATTGGGAAAACATGAGAAACCTAGGAAAACGAGAGAAACATAAAAGATGTGAGTTGGCATAGAAACAACAAATTGCATGAGAAACGTAAATTGCATGAGAAACGTAAATTGCATGAGAAATGTGAGTTTGAATGAAATATGTAAGCAGCGTAAGAACAGATGAGGAGACTTGCCACCGAACAAGCCAATTAAAAACGATCACCTCAATCTGTTAACCCATAGACGTGAAGGGTAACCTGCAGTGGAAGAACATGGACAACCCAGCTGTGTAAAAGTGACCAGAGAACATTACAGACAATCAGCCCATGACATAACACCCCTACTACCTGACAAGTATGAGGATGTGGGTGCACACATGACAAGACCAACAGCTCATGAATGTGAACCTAATGACAAGGCCACCCTATTGAACGCAGCAAGCCAGCCCGAGCAACCTGCAGCGCCAAGACAGGAAATGAAAAATGAACACTCAGGGCTAAAGTCCCCACAGACTGTGGTGGGTAGTAGTAAAAGGTGTAATGGTGAAGAGGACGTATGAACTACAGGTGAGAAGATTGTGGGACGACAATCAATTAAAAACGAAACCTCAGCCTGTATTGGATCTGTAGACGTGAAAGATCCTGGATGCAAGCACTAACTAACGGAAATGCAGTGAACGAAAGACAATGACATGAAGTGTGAGAAACATGGGAAACGTGGGAAACGTAAGGCACACGTGAGAAACGTGAGAAACGTAAGGCACACGTGAGAAACATAAGGCACACGTGAGAAACGTGAGAAACGTAAGGCACACGTGAGAAACGTAAGGCACACGTGAGAAACGTGAGAAACGTAAGGCAAACGTGAGAAACGTAAGGCACACGTGAGAAACGTAAGGCACACGTGAGAAACGTAAGGCACACGTGAGAAAAGTAAGGCACACGTGAGAAACGTGAGAAATGCAAGGCACACGTGAGAAACGTAAGGCACACGTGAGAAACGTGAGAAACATAAGGCACACGTGAGAAACGTGAGAAACGTAAGGCACACGTGAGAAACTTGAGAAACGTAAAGGCACACGTGAGAAACGTAAGGCACATGTGAGAAACGTGAGAAACGTAAGGCACACGTGAGAAACGTGAGAAACGTAAGGCACACGTGAGAAACGTGAGAAACGTAAGGCACATGTGAGAACGTGAGAAACGTCAGAAACATGGGAAACGTCAGAAACATGGGAAACGTCAGAAACATGGGAACACTTGAATTTGCATGAGAAAACTGTAAATTGCATGAGAAACCATAAATTGCATGAGAAAAGCGAAAAATTGCATGAGAAACTGTAAACTACATGAGAAATACCCTAAAACTGCATGGAAAAAACTCTAAAACTGCATAAGAAATCGTAAACGACATGAGAACGTAAATTGCATGAGAAATCGTAAATTGCATGAGAACGAAAATAGCATGAGAATGTAAATAGCATGAGAACGTAAATAGCATGAGAACGTAAATAGCATGAGAAACCGTAAAATTGCCATGAGAAAACGTAAAATTGCCATGAGAAAACGTAATTGACATGAGAAATCGTAACTGACATGAGAAATCGTAACTGACATGAGAAATAGTAACTGACATAAGAAACTGTAAAATTGTATGAGAAATAGTAAACTGCATGAGGAACCGTAAATTGCTTGAGAACATAAATTGCCTGAGAAAAAACATAAATTGCATAAGAAAACCGTAAAGTCGCATGAGAAAGTAAATTTGCATGAGAAACCGTGAATCGCACGAAAAAAGCGAAAAATGTCATAAGAAAGCGTAAAATTGCATGAGACACTGTAACCTACATGAGAAAGTTGTAAAAATGCATGAGAAAGCCCTAAAACTGCATGGAAAAACTGTAAAATTGCATGACAAAACCGTAAAATTGCATGAGAAATCATAAATTGCCTGAGAACGTAAATTGCATGAGAAAACCGTAAAATCGCACGAGAAATCCATAAAATCGCATGAGAAAGTAAATTGCATGAGAAACAGTAAATCGCATGAAAAAAATGAAAAATTTCATAAGAAAGCTTACAATTGCATGAGAAACTACATGAGAAAGCCGTAAAATTACATGAGAAAACCATAAAATTGCATGCGAAAACCCTAAAACTGCATGAGAAAACTAAAAACTTGCATGAGAAAACGTAAATTACCTGAGAACATAATTTACATGAGAAAAAAACATAAATTGCATGAGAAAACCGTAAAATCGCATGAGACCAAAGAACCTAATAAGATGACTGGCGATGAGCAAGTGTCATGTCTTCTGCCTGAATTAACCCCTGAAGACCCACACTATAGACCACGTGGAGCTCAGGGGATGGGGACCACCATGAGGCTGAGGAGGGAGGAGACCCTGCCCATGCATACCTATGCTGCAACCCAACAGTGGTGACAGCGGACCCAAACACCAAAAACACTAATGCAGTCATGATCATCCCTAGTCCTGCCAACTCCGACCCCCGCCCCTGACAACAGAGACCCCCAGCCCTGCAGGCAGCAGCAGAGCCAGCCAGAGTGCAGCCTGACAGCATCGTGCATGCGAGTGACCTGCACACCTGCCCAGAAACAAGCTCAGCCCTGAGAGAGCCAGAACCTACTACGTGGAGCTCAGGAGGACGTGGAACCTTACAGCATAAAGATACGATGATTTCCTGCACAAAACTGAAGCCCATACATACTATGTGCAATGACCTACACTATTTCAAACTGGATAAACATGGGTCACTGCTAGAAAAAAGATGTTTCATTGGATTGCTAACCTGTACTCCTGGAATAAAGACGTGCTATGCAGTGCTAGTGACAGAGGCGGGACATTGTGTCATATGAGACTCTGCCGTCATCTCCTGAAACCCCCCCCCCCCCAACACACTCCCCCCAACCTGCAACCCCAAAACATGGTGCTACCTGAACCCCAAGCTGACCGGAGTAAAGTGAAAACGGAGGGAAGAACACTACCCCTATCCCTGTGCCCGCAGCGCACAAGACCCTGCCGCATGGTAACGCTGCCGAGACCTGCCATGAGCAGAGAGAGCAGCCGCCGAATGTCCTCCTCGTTCAATCCGTGACCCGGAAGTGACGTCAGAGTCGCCCGGAAATTACGCTGACACGAGATCCTACGACCACAAGGAAGGAGGCAAAGGAGGGCAGGCTTTATGCAGCCCGACTCCTCCTAAAATTACAGGCTGACTACACTTGTAGCTCTGGGCCTTTTTTCTAGCAATTCTGAAAATTATGATATCAGCAAATTATGAATTGGCTTAAAGACTTTCAGCCATTAAAACGACGTTGCCTTATAAACAAATATTTTCTTATGTTTAAATGCATTTTGACATTTTAATTGCTGCATTGCAGTTTCCTTCTCTTTCTCGCCTATGTGAGAATGATGTTGTGGCCCCCACTGACTCCTGGGCAGTCTATGCAACACATCCAATTGACAATTTTTTGCTGATGAGCACATGCACACTGTGAGTTTCTGCATGTGCGCAGATGTGGTGCAGGTCTTTGGGAACCAGCAGTTCTTCTGCGCAACTGCACATGCACAGGGGGTTTCTTTTGCATGCTCAGGCACAGCAGGTATCAACATCCCAAGTACTAGAGTGTGTGCAAATGCATGGGAAACCCACATGCATGTACAGATAAGCCACAGATCTCTGTTGGGTCCCATATACCAGGAAGAGACCTTCTCCACCTATGGGCCAGAGATGGCATAGTGGGAGATAAAGGGCAGGACCAGTATATCAGGGGACAGAAGTTCCTCCTTAAAATCTCATAGTACACTTGTCTCAAGTCACATAAATCAGCAAATGAGTCAATCTACAAAATAAAAAAGTAATAATGGAATGCTTGGGCTAATTGTACAGGAACAAATGCAAAGTTCTGCCAATCAAACCAACCAATCAGAATGAGCTTAGCTCAATTCAGAACAGTATAAGGTACAGTGCCTTGAAAAAGTATTCATACCCTTTGACATCTTCTGCATTTTGTCATTTTCCAGCCAAAAACGTAAATGTATTTTATTGGGATTTTATGTGATAGGCCAATACAAAGTGGCACATAAATGTAAAGTGGAAGGAGCATAATAAATGGTTTTCAAAATCTTTCACAAATAAATATGTGAAAAGTGTGGTGTGCGTTTGTATTCACCACCCCCCCCCCCCCGACCCCGAGTCAATACTTTGTAGAACCACCTTTTGCTGCAATTACAGCTGCAAGTCTTTTTGGGGATGTCTCTACCAGCTTTGCACATCTAGGGAGTGAAATTTTTGCCCATTCTTCTTTGCAAAATAGCTCAAGCTCTGTCAGATTGGATGGAGAGCATCTGTGAACAGCAATTTTTAAGTCTTGCCACAGATTCTTAATTGGATTCAGGTCTGGACTTGACTGGGCTATTCTAACACATAAATATGGTTTGATCTAAACCATTCCATTGTAGCTCTAGCTGTATGTTTAGGTTATTTTCCTGATGGAAGGTGAACCTCCGCCCCAGTCTCAAGTCTTTTGCAGACTTTAACAGGTTTTCTTCTAAGATTGCCCTGTATTTGGCTCCATCCATCTTCCCATCAACTCTGATCAGCTTCCCTGTCCCTGCTGAAGATAAGCATCCCCACAACATGATGCTGTCACCACCATGTTTCACAGTGGGGATGGTGTGTTCAGGGTGATGTGCAGTGTTAGTATTCAGCCACACGTAGCGTTTTACTTTTAGGCCAAAAAGTTCAATTTTGGTCTCATCTGACCAGAGCACCTTCTTCCACATGTTTGCTGTGTCCCCCACATGGCTTCTCGCAAACTGCAAATGGGACTGCTCAATGCTTCCTTTTAAAAATGGCCTTTTTCTTGCCACTCTTCTATAAAGACCAGATTTGTGAAGTGTACAACTAATAGTTGTCCTGTGGACAAATTCTCCCACCTGAGCTGTTGATCTCTGCAGCTCCTCCAGAGTTACCATGGGCCTCTTGGCTGCTTCTCTGATTAATGCTCTTCTTGCCCGGCCTGTCAGTTTAGGTGGACGGCCATGTCTTAGTAGGTGTGCAGTGCCATACTCTTTCCATTTTCGGATGATGGGTTGAACATTGCTCTGTGAGATGTTCAAAGCTTGGGATATTTTTTTTATAACCTAACCCTGCTTTAAACTTCTCCACAACTTTATCCCAGACCGGTTTGGTGTTTTCCTTTTCCTTCATGCTATTTGTTCACTAAGGTTCTCTAACAAACCTCTGAGGGCTTCACAGAACAGTACATACTGAGATTAAATTACACACAGGTGCACTCTATTTACAAATTAGGTGACTTCTGAAGGCAATTGGTTCCACTAGATTTTAGTTAGGGGTATCAGAGTAAAGGGGGCTGAATACAAATGCACGCCACACTTTTCAGAAATGTATTTGTAAAAAAATTTTTAAATCATTTATCATTTTCCTTCCACTTCACAATTATGTACCACTTTGTGTTGGTCTATCACAAAAAACCTCCAAAAAATGCATTTACGTATTTTTGGTTGTAACATGACAAAATGTGTAAAATTTCTAGGGGTATGAATACTTTTTCAAGGCACTGTAGATCATGAATTACACTGGATGCTGCAATTTGCACTTACTGAATATGCTTGTAGGTACTGACAGATGGGGAATAGTTGAAAATAGTTGACACAATTGTAGTATTAATTATTAAAATAGAAAGCAATTTGTTTTTTGTCACAGTCTGTTATGTGACACATTTAATCAATTACATATCAAAACAACCAATATGCCCAACTTCATTTAATAAGGAGTCTCTAATTACACTTCTACAGGGGTAGAGGGCTGCCTGAAATCATGATACTGTAGTTCACTAGAGGGAAGGAATGACTTCCTCTTTGTGCACAGTATAAAAGCTGAACAACGGCCATGTCTCTATTGCTCACTAAATCCCCATACACACAATCTGATTTTCCGACGGGAAATGTTGAACGTCAGGATGTTGGTGGAAAATCCGACTGTGTGTATGCTCCATCGGACAATTGTTGTCGGACTTTCCGCCAAATGTTGGCTAGCATGTTCTCAAATTTTCCACCAACAAATGTGTGTTGTCGGACTTTCCGTTCATGTGTACGAGACATAAGGGGTATATTCAGAAAGACGTAAATGCAAAAATGTCACTATTCATAATTTCGTGGTGAATCTGTACTTATAAAAGGTGTTTCAAAGCTCTGTACACCAAGCATGGATAACTGCCCATTTGGCTCTTGCACACACTTATTTCAAGCACAGAGTACAAAAAACATGGATATACTGAGATAACAAAAAGATATGTAAGGACACAGATAAATCTCTCGTCTCTCATTTCAATCACAAATTTCATTCATAAACCAAAAATGTTATTTCTAAGAAAAAAATCATATAAATCAATTTGAACGTTATCAAGTATAACTAAAAAGCAAATTGCGAATACAGAAATAGACCAGAGATATAATAGGGGGAAAAAAATGATAAAAATTATGTTAAAACAGATTAACCAAAGTTGCTAAAAATAAATCAGCAGTTTTTATATTTACAATCCGAAGCTCACATTTTACAGTTCTGTATAAAATGAATGCGTATTGACTCATTATATTTAGGTAAAAAGATATATTTTTCATCATAAACATAAAACTCTTAAGCATTCAACACTTCTGGGAATGTCACATGCCTGTTTCCCCTGCTGTGTGTTGTGGCTCCATTCTCCAATCTCTATGCCACTGCTGTGTTCAGTGGAGACATAAGAGTCAAATAAAGTAACCACGACACGCAATGGGTACCACAGGCATCAGACATTCACATTAAGTCGAATGTTGAAGAGCCTTATAGAGAGAAACTGCAGCACTGGAAGGGAGGGAAGGTGGAGGACAAGGGGTGTGTATACTACCTCTTTAATTACAGGAAATGGATCACTTTAAAATGTGGCATCTTGCACGATCATCTTTTAATATATCTTTTAAACAAAGTTTTACAGTAATATGTCTTAAAATTTAGCATGGAGTGTTTTTTTTTGGTAATGCAAGGATTTTTTTTTTAATGGATTGCCTATTACAACTTTCCAACACTGTTGGTGGAAAAAAAAAAAAAAATCATATGGTAAGACTTAAACACATTCACTAGAACTAAACACATTTTAATATTATCACTTTACTCTATAAATCAGGAGTCTCCAAACTATGGCCCTGAACTACAATTCCCATCATGCCTAGTCATGTCTGTGAATGTCAGAGTTTTCAATGTCTCATGGTATGTGTAGTTCTGCAACAGCTGGAAGGCCATAGTTTGGAGACCCCTGCTATAAATGGTCAGAAAGCAATTTAAAGCCAACCTGACCTGGCCCGTAACAAAGACAAACCAATCACCCCATCACTTGGTGATAAACCCCATGGCTATCATTCAACTGTCAAATACAAGAGCCTCTACAGCCCACTAAAGCCTGATTTACTGTAAAGGATAGAGCTTAAACTTGACTTGAGCTCATGCTGGGACCCCATGTACCTGCAGGCACCACAAGCTTGCAGGCAGCTATAGTGTGTTTGCAGTACTGAAAATATGAATGTGTTATGAAAAAAAATAAGTAGATGGAGGTGCATTTTGTAAAGAACTATGATACAAAACAAGTGTTTGACATTTTATTAAATTATAGTTTGCCAACTAATGCAACAGATGGTAAAGGAGACTGTTTTTTGTTTGTTTTTTCAATCATTTTCATTAGTTCATTGAAGGTCAATGGCATTTAGGCAACTAAAAATTACTAGAACTATAGTACTTGCATTTGCAAAGCAAATTAACTTTGTTTCCAAAACTAGGGTGATTGAACTGTTGGATTATAGTAAATAAGAAAATGTGCAAATCACTAGTATTTTGTCTGTGAAGTTCTCATTTATTCAGGTCATTGTACAGTATATCTAGTAGTGGTTAGTCACATTCAGCTGGACTTATTCTGTAAGGTTGAAGGCGTTTCATAGCTTATCCAAGGCACTTCTGCAGTTCTAATGATTGTCAGGAAAATACCCCAGCACTCAAATCCACATTGATAGCTCAGACACTTAACCAATTAAATTACCATTATCATGACATTAGAACTGAAGCAGTGGCTTGAATAAGTGACAAAATATTTTCAACATTACAAAACAAGTCCAGTTGAATGTGACTAAGTACTGTTAGATATCATTACTATTTTCTTTGATTGCTCTTACTGATAATGTCAATATTTATGGATAGTTATACTTAACTGTGACTTATTTAATTTTTTTCATCTTAGGGCTCATATGCCACAAAAACACACAGCATGCTCAAACCTTATTTTATTTCAAGGAATCTTTGCACACCATAACTAGAAAACAAAATAAAGGTTCCACTGTGTCTTTAAGAGTGAATTCATATAAAGCATCACCATTCTTCTTACTATAAAACCCAACAGATTAAAACAATTTACATAACCTGGGAGGTGACACCACTATTTCAATAGTGCAACAAACCTAACTTCAAAGCTACATATGCAATCAGCGGGTTGCACGGCCGCTATTACAATACATCAAATAAAGAACAAGCTAAGCACACATTCAGGAAAGCAGCAGATTTCAATGCCTGAAGAAGTCACTGGCAGTCCTCTGTTATATTCTACTATCCTGGTAAAATTATAATGCAAAGAATACATTTTTAAAGTAAAATCCAACACTGGCTTTTGTCAGCATTGCCTAAATGGCAGGGATAGGGATGACATCAGTGGCACTGGTGATGGGGGGACAGGGATGACAGCAGTGGCAGTGGTGATGGGGGATAGAGATGACATCAGTGGCAGTGGGGATAGGGATGACATCAGTGGTAGGTGGTGAGGGGGATAGCTGGGGATGCTGCCATGGAAACAGAGGCACGTGAAGAGCGTGCTCACTCTACATTGGGTGTGCACCTCTTCACCAAGTACACCCACATGTCCAAGAGAGGGAGGGACTGAAGGAGAGGCTGGATTGTGGAGCTGTATCCACCACCTGTAAACTTTTGAACTGAGAGAGAACCGTTAGAGGCTTCTTCAAGACTCTTCAAAACACTATTCTACAAAAGCTAAAGGACTGAGGAAAGAAAGAAATGCAATGGAGGTATGAGGGTAACATGTACTACCTATTTTTGCATTCCCATACTTCTCCATTAATTCCTTGTAACCATGTACATTTAAATATCAATAAAAACTATTGATACAAAAAACAAACAAGAAAAAAAACACGACTATTCTGCATTTATGAGCCATAAGCTTTTGTGGAAGTGTAGTCCTGGTAAAAAAAAAAAAAGTTGAACGCTACTACAAAAATCATTCTACAGCTACAGCTTTCTACAGCTAATGCTGCTGGTGTTTTTTAATGTCCAGTGTGCATGAGGCCGTATTATGTGTTTCAGTACTGACCAAAGGGTTAATCAATGAATCTGCAGAATGCATAAATAAAGTTCAATGTCTGTGTTACAACAGCCAAATTTACAACATATATAGCCATATTCAATGATGGCCAAATCTTACAAATATGGTTAGTTAGATCATTTGTGGGAAACGGAGAACATTCATTAGAGAGCTATACACTCCTACTGAATGGGTCTTCAAATTCAGTTCCCCTCCTGGCTGTTCGGTATCTAAACAGATGTCTCTCGAAAAAAAGTGTTGGCAGTGAATCATACATAAGCCATTTATGAAAAGGTACAGTCTAAAACAGCCTGAATATGTCCACTAATAGGCCCATTTTAGCTGACTGTTCATCTGGATAGTGGTGGAACTCTCTCCCTCTTGTACACAATCTACTAATGCCCAAACAAATTTTGTTTGACAAAATGGAAATCAGCCCATAGAACTAAAACATGCTAGGGCTTGTACCATAGAAGCTCATTCTCCTTTATGTGATAATATTACCTATTTCACTGCAGTGCATCTTGGTGAGCACAATCTATGTAGGATTTGGCCCTCACAATATTCAATCACTATCCAACTAGATCCTGGGACTATCATAATTAATATAAACTGCACAAATACTAGTTGTCTATGGCCACCATAGTAGTTTAGTAAGGTGTAAGTTAATCAAATGCGGATTGTGAAATAATTATCGCTTTAAGCCAAGATCTTGTAATGATAGATTTTCTTTTTGCTTCTTCATAGTACATTTCTCATTAAGCTAATCTTTTAAGTATTATGTAACTTCATACCTCTCTTAAAGCAACATCTGAACAATTACAGTATTTAATAACATGGTGCAAAGGTTACTGAAGCTCAATAAACCACACCAATCATAAAACAATGGGGAGGAATTTTTTTTAAAACTGGAGCAGTCAGAATCTTGACCAACTGTACAGAGCAACCAATCAGCTTGTTCAGTTAAGCTTTGAAAATGAAAGACAGAAGCCAATTGGTTGCCACGCACGGCTGTTCCAGATTCTGCCTGCTCCAGTTTTGATACCTTCCCCTCAATGTATCATTCAGCGGTGCCGCTACACTCAACATATTTGATTCTTACAATGATTTCTTTTTCATTTATATTATTTATCTTACATTGCGCATAGTTTATTGTAGAGTTCAAAGTTTCATTCACATCAATCCATGTACCCTAATGCCCTGTACACACAATTGGACATTCCAACAACAAAATCCATGGATTTTTTCTGACGGATGTCTCAAACTTGTCTTGCATACACGCGGTCACACAAATCTTGTTGGAAATTCCAAACGTCAAGAACGCGGTGACGTACAACACGCACGACGAGCCGAGAAAAATGAAGTTCAATAGTCAGTGCGGCTCTTTTGCTCGATTCTGAGCATGCATGGAACTTTGTGCGTCGGAATTGTGTACACACGATCGGAATTTACGACAACGGATTTTGTTGTCGGAGAATTTTAGATCCAGATCTCAAATTTTGTGTGACGGAAATTCCGATGGAAAAAATGTCCGATAGAGCCTACACACGGTCGGAATTTCCGACAAGCTCCCATCGAACACTTTCTGTTGGAAAATCCGACCGTGTGTACGGGGCATAAGGCTGCATTCACACTAGAGCTGAGCGTCCTTGGTTGTTTTGCAGGCTTTTTTTTTCTTTTTTGAGAGTTTTAGCCTGTTTCTCGGACTTTATGTTTTTTTTTTATTATTGTGAAATATTATTTTAAACTAATGGAAAGCTAACTACTAGGGAATAAAAAAGGGCAATAAGGGAGTTTTTGTGCATTTTTTCAAACATGTTTCAGGCACTCCTTTTAAAATCTATTGGAGCCAAAAACACTTGCATCTAGAAGCTTGTAGCTCAAAGAAGAAATAAAAACAATGGAATTTTGTATGATGAGAATTTTGAAGCTTCAAGATTGTAAATACAAAATGCTCAGGTGTAAATGGGCCTAAAAGCTCACAATCCAAAAAAAATAAAAAAATTTAAAAAATTAAAGCGGTAGTAGAGCCTGCTTTGTAATTTTCACCTACAGGTAACCCTATAATAAAGTTTACCTAAAATTTATATCTCCTAAGCTTGCATCATTTAGGAGATATTCCCTAGTAGTTAGCATACTAGCACATTATGCTAAGATTTTGCAGGCAATTTTTTTTTTCCCTTCATTGCAGCGGTTTACTACCACTTTAATGTGTTAGAAAGTATTATGTAACTACGTGTGTTCCTTCATACCATTTGCCTATTGCTATAGCAATGTTAGTCAATTTGTTTGTGGAGCAGTCACTTCAGGACATTGTGATAATGTCTCTTCTACCACCTAAGCTACTTATAGCCATCTGCCAAAGTGGTAGGACTTGACAGTAAGAGCAGGTGCATCGCAAAGTGGAAGGGTTAACGGTCATAGGAGGTGAGGTTTACTATCACTCAACTCTAAATGCCTTATATTAAAAAAAAAAAAAAGTGTAATATCTACCCATTTTCCTATAAGCATTATATTTTCTTTTTATTAAAGACAAGAGTCATACGGAACAAGCATGTACAGACTATATGTAGTAATTTAATATTTTGGCTTGATACAGCAGTATCACTGACACCAGTTCTTGATTTGCTCAGTGAAAAGATCATTATATTGCTGATTCCGAACTTTAAACCTGAACGGAATCACTTTATAACTGGATGCCAATTGTCCCTGCTCGCTGTAAAACTTTTGCAAACTAAGCTACAGATTCAGGTTTCCCACTACTTCACGTTTTGCTGTTATTCTAATGAAATCTGCAAAAAGTAAAAAATTGAGCCCAATTTATTAAACGCAAAAATATACATTTAATATGTTGCAGCCTTTTTCCCTTATTTACACCTGGTAATTCTGTAAACTTCTGTCAACGTCCCTGGGTCGCTACGCTCACTCACCTGTATGTATGGAGGGGGCAATAGTTGTCAGCCAGGCTTGACTTCAAACATGTCTACCTTTATTCATCTCAATTGCATGGGGGATGGAGAGATTAGCAGTTTACAGAATGGAGATAAAATTGGTTTAGGCTTCCAGATCACCTCACAAGAAATTGCAAAGATATTGAGTTTCTGGCAAGATTAAGGGGTAGTTTCTCTACTTACTGAAAATGTGCTTAACCAGAAAAAAAATACATAAGCTACAACATCTGGGAAATGTTACCTTTGAGGCCTCATGCATGTTGGCACCTTGGGTTGTGTGATGTAAAAGTTGTGTGTTTTTTCCCACCTGGGAGCTACAGGTGCTGGGTACAGCTGCCCATAGAAATCAATGACTGTATGTATCTGTAAGCCGGTGTATACCTTGCTTTGTGCACTGGTGCGCAGTCATGTTTGAACAGAAAGGGGCCATCCCCAAACTGTTCCCACGAAGTTGGGAGCATTAAATTGTCCAGAAGGTGTTGGTTTTCTGATACCTTAAGAGTTGCCTTCACTGGAACTAAGGTGCCAAGCACAATCCCTGAAAAACAACCCTCCTCCAACAAATGATTTGGACCAGTGCACATAGCAAGGTCCATAAAAACATGGATGAGCGAGTCTGGGGTGGAGGAACTTGACTAGACTGCACAGAGACCTGACCTCAACCTGAGAGAACACATTTGGGATGAATTTGATTGCAGACTGCGAGCCAGGCCTTCTCATCCACATCAGTGCCTGACCTTACAAATGCGCTTCTGAGAGAATGGTCAAACATTCCCATAGACACACTCCTAAACGTTGTGGACAGCCTTCCCAAAAGAGTTGAAGCAGTTTTAGCTGCAAAGGGTGGGTGGGCCAGCTAAATATTGAGCCCTACGGACTAAGACTGGGTTGCCATTAAAGTTCATGTGCGTGTAAAGGCAGATGTCCCAATACTTTTGACAATATAGTGTATGTAAAATAGGGAATAATGAATGCCCCCCCCCCTTTGCTTCCTGTCCAAAAAATGCACAAGCAAGTGGGAAGAATCTCTACAAAGTGACGGGAGTTCAACTCTTAGACAGGAGTTCTTACTGGATAATCTTCTCTCTCTTTTGGTTACAAGTTTGAAATGTTGTTTTTTTACTGCCCCCCTACCTTCAATAATAAAGGCTTTTGGTTTTTTTATTCTATTTTTTTTAAACACGTCATACTTACTTGACATGTGCAATGCTTTTGCACAGAGCAGCCCTGATCCTTCTTGAGTCCCCCCCCACTGGTGCTCCTGACCCTTCCCCCTTGCCGAGTGCATCCATAGCAAGCCATTTTCTATGGGGGCGCTCGTGCATGCTTGCTCCCGAGCCACCTCTGTGTTTCCATAAGACACACAGAGTGCAGCTTGACCCCGCCCCCCGCTCACTCCTCACTGCCTGTGATTGATGAACATTATACCCCTATTGCATTTGGTGGGAAGTACCTCTGCAGTCCATTACCTATTCAAAATAAAGAGGTCACATCGGAGCTGCCCAGCAATAGTGTGCAATGCATGTCACACGGTGGTGTGGGCTTAAAGGGTTAAAACAGGGACTGAGGATGCAACACATCACCACTGCGGATCAATCGCATTCCTGAAAGGCGGCAAGGGCTGCCACAAGTTTGAACAAACCCTTACTGTGTTACCTAGGGAGGAACATCTATAAGAAGTCTTATTGTTCCTAATAGTTATATAGGACACAGCAGGGTAGGGTGTATATTTTTATAAAAGTTTATGTTGAATTTCTTAATACCAAGTTAAAAATACTTGTGGGTGTTGGGGTGTGTGTATAGGAAAATAAATACAAAGCAGAAACGTGAAAAAAAAACAGGGAGATGACAATGCAAATAAACAGATTAGAAACCTGGATAAGCTTGGATAAATACATACAGTGTACATATTGTTAGAATGTCAAGAACAGGAAACTGAGGCTACAATTCACACAGGCTCACCAAAATTGGACAATAGGAGATTAGAAAAATGTTGCCTGGTCTGATGAGTCTTGATTTCAGCTGAGACAACATTCAGATGGTAGGGTCAGAATTTGGTGTAAACCACATGAAAGCATTGACCCATCCTGTCTTGTATCAACAGTTCAGGCTGGTGATGTAATGGTGTGGGGGTATTTTCTTGGCACATTTTGGGCCCCTTAGTATCAACTGAGCATTGTTTAAACGCCATGACCTGCCTGAGTATTGTTGCTGACCATGTCCATCCCTTTATGACTACAGTGTACCCGTCTTCTGATGGCTACTTCCAGCAGGATAATGCACCATGTCACAAAGCTCAAATCATCTCACCACTGGTTTCTTGAACAAAACAATGGGTTCACTGCACTCCAATAGCCTCCACAGTCACCAGATCTCAATACAATGTAGCACATTTGGGATGTGGTGGAACAGAAGATTTGCATTATGGATGTGCAGCCGACAAATCTGCAGCAGCTGGTTGTACTTTTTGTGGTTCATCTCAGAGTCTATGAGTCAGCTGACTCCCTGAAACCAGCGTGCTTGTGTTCCTGTCCTATCTCAGATGCTGTTAAAGGATAAATAAGCCCCAGAACAAAAATGTAATATATTGAAGATTACCAGTCTATAGATGTGGTGGCAGCACTTATTTACATTTGTTAGGCTTTTAAGCATGTACAGTAAATACCTGTTAATCTTGCCAGAAATGCTGTGCCTTCGTCACTTCCTGTGAGCTGAACTGAAAACAGACAATGTTATCTTCCTTCTGTAAACTACTTATCCTCTAGCCACCCTTGGACAGGAAGTGTGTTATTTTCAGGATTACCAGGTGAAAAATAAAGAAAAAAAAACAATGAAAAGGAAACTAATGCAGCCACCACCTCAAAGGCCAGATAAACCGCAATAGATTACATTTTTTGTTTTTGGAGCTAGATACGCATTAAAGCGGAGTTCAACCCAAAAGTGGAACTTCCGCTCATCCGATTCCTTCCCCTCTCCGATGCGATAGCGGGGACCAGTTAGGATGCGCAGTGCAACTCGCGCATGAGCAGTAGGGAACCGGGAAGTGAAGTCGCAACACTTCACTTCCTGATTCCTTCACCAAGGATGGCGGCAGCTGCCGACACCCGATATCGCTGGACCCTGGGACAGGTAAGTGTCCATTTATTAAAAGTCAGCAGCTGCCGTATTTGTAGCTGGTGGCTTTTAATATTTTTTTTTTTTAGGTGGACTCCCGCTTTAAGGCTGAGTGAGACACGTGAAAATGTGAAATTCACATTACTATAGGGTAAACACTAACAATAAGTGCTTTCATTTTGTTTTCCTTTTGATTGTCACAATGGCTTTCAGATTTCTTTGATAAGCCAACTATCAAAGAAAAAAAAATTGGGGGGGCACAAACAGGAAAGCCCCCCCACCACCACCCATCACCGACTGTGCTGAGTGTGAATGGGGCTCACACAGCCCAGAGCTGTACACATCTCTCCATTCCATTCCATACAAAGACAGCTCTTGCCTGCCTGCCCTGTACAACCGCATCCTTCGTACAACCCCCGACCTCCCGAGACCCCCTTCCCTTCCCCACACCCAGACACTCACCATGCTCCCAGCCCATTAGACAAAAAATCATCTTCCAGCGGACAGAGGAGGGTGGGGCCTGGCAGACTCTGGGGCTGATGATGAAGTCACAGCCCGAGAAGAAGGCGTCTGCTACTAGGGGGACTCCGAGCTTCCGCCACCCTCATCTCCATCCCCGGGGCCCCAGGAGACCGCCAACGCACACACCCGACATCCCTACTGCCATCTCTATCATACGCTGCACTGTGACCTCTATAATACAATGCACTGGTGTTGCTTCTCCTCCTGGCCAAACAGGAAGTGGGTCCTGTATTGATTTGTATTGTAACAGTACTGTCTGCCCTTATGTTGTAAAGTGCTACGCGAACTGTTGGTTCTATATGAATCCTCTATAATAATAATAGTTTCTAATTACTCTTTTAAATGCAATACATGTCCACACTATACTTTACAGATATTTACCTTTCTCATTTGAATCATACTTGCCCCTTAAAAGAGAATTGTGGATAACATTCATGCTCACCTAGGTGGATGCAGCATCAATGTCATGATGCATTTGTCCCTCACCGGTGCTACACCAAGAACTGAGCGATCAAAGACAGGTGATCACTTGGTTCTAGGTCTTCAGTGAGCAGATAGCGGTGACTGCTAGTCACTGGCTCTCTGCTCTGCCCCTCCAGCGCTCAACCTTCTGTTTAAAGCACCTTCCCCAGGGTGAGTCACTTGCTCAGCACTGCTGCCATTTTACAGAAAAGCTTGTATTTTTCAATGAATATAAGTGCGTTGATTTACTAAAACTGGAGAGTGCAAATCTTCTGCAGCTCTGCATAGTAATGGGGCGTACACACGGTCTGACTTTTCGGCTACAAAAGTCCGACGGACGCCGACGGACCAAATCCGGCGGACAATCCAATCATGTGTGGGCTTCCCCGGACTTTCAGCAGACTTTTCCAGTCGCAAATCTGATGGACTTTAGTTTTGGAACTTGCTTCAAATCTTTACATCGCAAATCCGCTCGTCTGTATACTAGTCTGACGGACAAAAAACGACGCTAGGGCAGCTATTGGCTACTGGCTATCAACTTCCTTATTTTAGTCCGGTGAATGTCATCAAGTACGAATCTGTCAGACTTTGGTGTGATCGTGTGTAGGCAAGTCCGGTCGTTAGAAAGTCCGTAGAAAGTCCGTCGGACAAGCCGTCGGACTTTTGTAGCCAAAAAGTCCGACTGTGTGTACGACCCATTAGGCTTCATGTACACTGCTGCTCATAAAAGGACATTTAGGCTTCATGTACACGGGACGTTTCTCAACCTCTCCTGAATGCTGGAACATCATAGCTAGTAATCCACATTTAAAAACATGTGTTTAGCAGCGCTTATAAGCTGTTTAGCCGCGTTTGCGTTCAGAAGCGTTTACTAAAGATAACCTCAGGAGACCCTCCCAAATGATTAAAAAGCACTAAAAACAAGTATTTATTAACCATTTCAGCCATTCTGTACGAGAACAGTGTAAGTAGCAGCTGAGAAAGTAGTGTGCTTGTAGCTAGATGTTATTTTTTGGTTGGTTTGTTAATATGGATGCCATGATGAGCATGTGTGAGGAAACGCTCCTGATGTTGCTTTTGCTGAGGCTCCAAAGACGTAGAAAATTGCATGAGAGGACCAGAGTTTGTCGCTATTGGACACATCCATTGATGGCTCAACGCATGTACACAGGATACTTTTCTAATATGTATGTTCAGCTGCGTAATTACCCAGAGAATGTGTATTGTACAGCATAATTGGCTGATGAGGGGAATATCAGATATAACATATATCAAGCTTGCATACAGTGATAATTGAGTTTTTGGTGTGTTTTTAGCATTTTTCAAGCTCAAAAGTATTAAATAAAATGTTTCCCTTTAAAAACGCTACTAGACGAAAATGCGCCTAAACGTGGGTAGCCGCATTTGGCATTTGAAATGCCTCTAAACACAGCTTCTGAACGCATTTTTTTGGGTTCCAAAAAAAGCCTCTAAAGGCAACTGCCTAGAAATGATTGTAAAGCACCCTGTGTACATGTACTGATAAGATAACAGAGGAGAGTTCAGGAGCTGTTGAAAAAAATGCCTAACTGCTCCTAAACGTCCGTTTACCAGCAGCAGTGTACATTAGACCTTAGGAGCAGTTGGATGTTTTTTTCAGCTGCCCCTGAACTCTCCTCTGTGTTATCTTATCAGTACATGTACACAGAGTGTTTCTAGGCAGTTGAGCTTAGAAGCATTTTTTGGAAAGCAAATAAAATGCATTCAGGACGGATGTTCAGAGGCATTTGAAACCCCAAATGCCTGTAACAGCTTGTAAACGCGGTAATTCACGTTTAGCCACATTTTGTTTACAGGCGTTTTTAATGGAGATACATTTTGACTATTTGAAAAAATAAATGAAAAATGCTCCTAAACGCAAACGTGGCTAAACTGACATTTTTAAATGTCGTTTACTAATATGTCAAGTTAAATCATTTAGGGGAGGTTTTAAAACATCCCGTGTACATTAAGCCAAACTCTACAGACATGCCTGATGTCCTCTCACCCAACATCCTCAGACATTGCTTATCTCATCTAGAGAAAGATTTTGTACAGTTCAAAGAACAGCTGCAAAGACTGTGGTGACAAAAATGTAAATGACCAGCTGAGGGAAGAGCTGAACACACTCAAATTGAACACAAGTCTGCCCTATTAGAAATTTGATCTACAATGCAACAGCTACAACAAGAAAATGCTCAATTGAGAGAAGAGATAATGACACTAAACTCACAAATGATGCTCAACAATAAGGAAAGAGAATTAAAAGGGATGGTCTGTACAGACAAAGTGCCCATCAACACACATCAGACTAGTGAAACTCATCAACTCCCAAAAATTAACATTACAAAGTCCAGCAACAGCCAAGACACCTCCAATAATCCGGAAACCCCAAACAAACTATTATAAAACCACAAGAACAGGCAACAAACTTCTGAAATTGTTTTAATATTAGACTCAAATGGGAAAATACCTTAATACTAAAACAGCTTCTCCCAGGAGCAAGAGTCACCAAAATTCACTGTTCAACAATTAAATAGGCAACAGAAGTCATCAACGATCCATATTTCACCAACCCCAAACATATCATCATACACACAGGCACAAACATCCAGTCCTCCCTTCTTCCAAGGAGGGACATACCAAACAACATAATCAAACAAACCAACACAGAGCTGGCAGACAAAACCAGATCAAAGCCTTCCATTCACCTAGCACAACACCATTCTATAATGCCCCAACACCTTTATGACAACAAAATATCTGAACAAACAAGGGGTCAATCACCTAGCAAGAAAATTCAGACATTGTTCTTGGGAGAACTCACAACCCTGAACCTGGCACAAACCGTTCTCAGACAGACACAATTACAACTGCAAGACCCCAAACCTCACCACTAATCCAGTGCAACAACAATACACCAACAGTGCCACAAAGAAGGCAAAAATGGAGGAAACCACCCGCCCTAAGATGGACGTTAAGATCACCACAGAGCAGAGAGCAGGAGAAGATAAGAACCCTCCTCAGCACATTATACAATAAAATAATGTGACTGAGCTCAAAAAGCAAAAAAGACAATGACAACCTCTCATAATCCGGTTTGTCCCAGGCAATTTACTCAATACAAGGTATACAAACACAAAAATGACATCATTAGTAACCAGTTGCTGGAACATCCAGGGTCTGAAAGCTTCAGCCCTCAGTTCCAAAGTAAATTATCCAGATTTCAAGACTACATGAGACGGACATACAAATCCTCCTGGAAACATGGACCCGGGCACAGGACAAATCACTAGTACCTGCTGGCTATAGGGATTCTCTGTCTCAGCACAGAAGGATAAAAACATCAAACAGGGTCGGTGCTCAGGAGGAATACTAGTCTGGTATAAGGAGGAGCTACATGTAAACATCAATACAATCAAAAAAGGTGAGAGCCACATCTGGATAGGAATAAGCAGGTCCATCCTCGCCTCCCAGTCTGACATCTACCTGTGTGCAGCATACACTGCCCCACCAGAGTCCCCATATTTCCGACCAGACACCTAATAGGTCCTACAAAGTGAGGTCATCCACTTCCAATCCTTGGGACAAGTGCTCATCCTTGGAGATCTCAATGCTAGGACAGGAAGCGAAAAGGACTATATAAGTTCTAATGGCAACACATACTTAGTGGGCCATGCAAATTAAGGTCATGAGTTGATACAGATACAGAGAAACAGCTATGACAGTACAATCAAAAAAAAAAAAAAATGGAAGAAAGTTGCTGAATCTGTGTCGCAGTCTGGGTCTCTACATCCTCACCGACCATACCAAGGGAGACTCTCTAGGAAGGTACAAATTAAACTCCCACATAGGCAACAGTGTGGTAGACTATACCATCACAGATATGAACCCCACACTCAATGGCTTTACAGTCACCCCACAAACACACCTGTCAAACCACAAGCAAGTACTGCTATATATTACATTTTCAAACAAACCACCTCCAAAACTCCACCAGGCTTCTCTCTGCAACCTGCCACCATCATTTAACCTCCCTGGCGGTATAATTATTTCAGATTTTTGATGCTGAAAGCGGTACAATTATTTTGCACAGAAATTTGGCGTTTTATATTGTAGGCCTGTAATTCTTAGGAATAATTGACTTAAATCTGTCCAAGCAAGAGTCTAGTAGACATCCCGGGTCACAAATCACTATCACTCAATTCTTCAAGTGATTCGAATTTATTATCGCTGTTTTCTAGCTGGTCTAAAACCACTTTTGATGTAAAGGGACGGTTTTGGTTGCTATGGACAATTTCCAGTTTCCAGGCAAAAAGAACAGTTTTTATAATATAAAACTGCATGCAGGACACTGGACAGACCACTAGGGACAAAGGGGGTGTGTAATTATTTGATACAGTACTGTAATCTGTAGGATTACAGTATACTGTATCAGTACTGTGTTTTTTACTTTTTGAATTTGGCGCCGAACTCCGTCCCCGTGTGTCGCAACGCTCGCAGGGAACGGAGCTCGGCACTGTGAATGGAGCAAGACACGGCGGCTCGCAGATCACAGTGGGGAGACATCGCAGGATCCAGTGGACAAGGTAAGTAACCACTACAAGGATCCTGCGATGCAATCCCGAGTCTGGCTCAGGGATACCGCTTTTGGTATTGAAAATCCACCCCGAGCCAGACTCGCGAATACCGCCAGGGGGGTTAAATGGTCCAAAGAGTCTACCATAAAATAGAGAGAGGTAACAGACAGACCCGGCATCAAAAAAGAGCTTGAAAACTTCCAAAGCAATGCCTCTGATGTAAGTCCACGAGGTGTGAACCAAGCAGCAAAGGACAAATTATTATACACCATTGCAGAAACAGCCCAGATGAGAAAAGTCAACTACAAGAAACCACCCAACAAAGAATCCAATAAATGGTTTGACAAGGAATGCAAAGTGTTAAGGAACACCTTACAGACAGTCTCCAATAACAAACACAGAGACCCCGACAACACTGACCTAAGGATAGCCCATAACACCCTACAGAAAAATTACAAACAAACATACCCTTAAAAAGAAAAAAACAAAAACTTAATTTCCAACAACCTACAACAGTTAGAAGAGGCACTTCAGGAAAACTCTCTGGGAAATATGGAAGAATATTGACCCAGCACCCAGGAAAAACACCCTCCATATCCAAAATGGCGACATCTGGCTCAACGACTTTAAGAACCTCTACAAAGATTTTCCAGAAGAGGTGCTAACTGTAGAACAAAAAGACATCAATAAAATACTAAATGACATGGAGGAAAAAAATCAAAGACTTCCAAAACCCCCTAGATGTACCGGTCACACTACAAGAAATAATGGAGAAAATTCAACACCTACAAACTAAAAAAGCCAGTGGGATGGATGGAATCCTGCCGGAGATGATTAAACATGGCTCCCCAGATGTACATGCTGCAATCTGTAAACTGTTCAATCTGGACCTGAGTGCTGGTTGCTACCCTAAAGTTTGGAACTAAGGCCTCATAACACCCATCCATAAGAGTGAAGACCAGTATGATCCAGCCAACTACAGAGGGATACGTGTCAGCAGCACACTAGGGAAACTATTTAACAGTATCCTCAAACAAATTCTCAACTTCCTGACACAACATAACGCCTCAGCAGAAGTCAGGCAGGGTTCATGCCAAACCACCGCACCACAGACCACATCTATACCCTGCACAGTCTCATCAAGGACCATGTCCACAATACAAAACATGGGAAGATATTCGCCTGCTTTGTGGACTTTAAGAAGGCCTTTGACTCAATGTGGCACCCAGGCCTGTTTATCAAACTATTGGAGAGTGGAATAGGAGGGAAAACATATGATGTTATCATGAGTTCTTATACATAGAACAGCTGAAGCATAAAGGTGAATGGGAAAAGAACAGAACACTTCCAGCAGGCCCATGGAGTCAGCCAGGACTGCAGCCTAGAGTCCAACCCTCTTCAATATCTACATCAATGAACTGGCTGCAGCTCTAGAATCCTCCCCAGCACCAGGGCTGACTCTACGTGACACTGAGGTGAAGTTCCTGCTGTATGCGGATGAGCTCCTACTTCTGTCACCAACAGAGAAAGGCCTACAAGGCAGCCTGGAAATGCTGGAGAAATACAGTGCCACATGGGCACTACCTATTAACTAAAGCAAAACAAAAATCATGGTCTTCCAACTGTTATATAGCTGAGGGCGGGGCCACTCGGTGACATAAACAGGCGGCCCTGCCTTCCTCTGATGTCACGTGGCATCAGAGGTGGGTGGGGTCACCTGTTTACATTACCAGGTGGCCCCGCCCTCAGCTATATAACAGCTGTCACCAGGAAGAAGCGTCACTTGGCAGGAGCCTCCCATGGAGGCGGAGCTGTTGCAGCTTTTTTTTTTTAATTGGGCTCATTGGCGGCATGAGATGGATCTACATCGTGGGACATTTTTATTTTTTCATTTTTTAATAAAGGACTTGTCCCAAAGTGTCTCCTGCCTTTTTTACAGTTTTTGACACTTTTTTTGCGAAATTGTAGGGGTACAATGTACTCGTTACAAATTCAGATGAGGGGGGAGGCTGGGATCTGGGGGTCCCCTTGTTAAAGGGAGCTTCCAGATTCCGATAAGCCCTCCGCCCGCAGACACCCACAATCACCGGGCAAGGGTTGTGGGGATGACGCCCTTGTCCCCATCAACATGGGGACAAGGTTCTTTGGAGGGCTACTCCAAAGCACCCTCCCCATGTTGAGGGCATGTGGCCTGGTTCCTTTTCAGGAGGGGGGGCTCTCTCGCCCCTCCTCTTTTCCTGCGGCCTGCCAGGTTGCGTGCTCGGATAAGGGTCTGGTATGGATTTTTGGGGGGACCCCTATGCCATTTTTTTAAATTTTGGCTTAGGGTTCCCCTTAAAATCCATACCAGACCTGAAGGGTCTGGTATGGATTTTGGGGGGGACCCCATGCCATTTTTTTTTTATTTGGCGCAGGGCTCTCCTTAATATCCATACCAGACCTGAAGGGCCCGGTATGGATTTTGGGGGGACCCCCACGCATTTTTTTTTTTTAATTTTTGGTTCAGGGTTCCCCTTAATATTCATACCAGACCCAAAGGGCCTGGTAATGGACTGGGGGGGGGGGGACTCACTCATGCCGTTTTGTTTTCAATAAGTTTTATCTACATTGCAGAGACCCTACAATTCATTACAGCCGCGATCAGGTTGAAAAATTACTTTTTTTCCATTAGAAATGTCATTTTGCTGTGGTATTGTTCTAAACTCGAGAAAACTGCGCCACCTTACAGGCATACTATAGACACCCCCCAGGCACGATATTATTTTTGAAAGTTTTTTTTGCATTGATACATGTTCCCTGGGGCAGGACCCGGGTCCCCAAAGACTTTTTATGGCAATAAATTGCATATAAGCCTTTAGAATGAGCACTTTTAGTTTTTCATGTTAATGTCCCATAGACTTTATTGGTGTTCCGCGGCTGTTGGCGATCCATCTATCTATTTTATATATATTTTTTTAGGGTTGCACCGAAGGGGTTTTTTGGTGCCGAAACCGATACCAAAAATAAATCTTCCTTGATCCCAAAAACCAAAACCGATACCGAAAGTGACTTTTTAAAAATATTTTTATACAGGAGATGGTCAGCGACTGCAGAGATGGTAAAGGAGATGATCAGAGACTGAGGAGATGGTACAGGAGATGATCAGAGACTGCAGACATGGTACAGGAGATGGTCAGAGACTGGGGATATGGTACAGGAAATGGTCAGACTGCAGACATGGTACAGGAGATGATCAGAGACTGCAGAGACGGTACAGGAGATGATCAGAGACGGTACAGGAGATGATCAGAGACTGAGGACACGGTACAGAAGATGATCAGAGACTGAGGACACGGTACAGGAGATGATCAGAGACTGGGGACACGGTACAGGAGATGATCAGAGACTGCAGACATGGTACAGGAGATGGTCAGAGACTGCAGACATGGTACAGGAGATGGTCAGAGACTACAGACATGGTACAGGAGATGGTCAGAGACTGCAGACATGGTACAGGGTGATCAGTCTATCAAAGTGTCCGGACAAGGGGGAGGGGCTGTATGTGACGGCGAGCAGCGGGGAACACACAGCTATTGAAATGAAAGTTGTGATGTTCCCGGCGCTGTAATCAAACAGGCAGCGGCCCCCCTGATAGGCGGCCGCCCCTGCCCAGGCCCCGCCCCGTTCGGTATCGGCAAAAATTCTTTTTCGGCTTTTTGCAGAAAAGGCCATTTTCGGCCGATATGCTTCGGCGGCCGAAATTTCAGTGCATCACATATATATATATATATATATATATATATAGTGTGATATATATATATATATATATATATATATATATATATATATATATATATATATATATATATATATATATATATATATATATATATATTAGATAGAGAGAGACATATTTGCACAAGTAGTAAGGAATACAGTTATTAGTTTCTATTCAGGCGGTATGACATTGTAATTCATGTGATATAAATGAGTTTCTTCTGATTCAGTAAAATGAGTTTCCATATAAAACAATGATGAGATCCATGTCCCTGTGACTGTCATGTCTCCACAGATAAATATAACAATATTATTGTCGGGATCCCTCTAGTAACACACGTTTATTAATGAGCAGTGCTCCTAAGTTTGCTCTCTATATGTCAATGGATCAGAGTTTAGGGATCGATGTTCGGTGATCTCTATGAACACAGAAATGATGGGCATGGATCGCTATGACAGACAAGTATTACAAAGCCCGCAGCTGACTCCGTCCATAAGGACTATTCAGATCAGGGACAGAGTAGCAGCAGAATGAACATGTAGGAGAACTTACATTGGCTCCCTTGTGTAGAAGTTCCTCCACCATAGCTCTCCCGATGCCCTGGGCAGCTCCAGTAACCAGTGCCACCTTCCCATTGGCATACATGCTGGTAGTGTGAGTGGTGGTAGCAGTAGTATTAGCGGTAGTAGTGCTCCGTACAGCGGTGCCTGTCGTTCTCCTCTGTAAGACTGAGCTGTGTGCTCTCTCTCTCCTCTCCTCCGATGTCTATAGAAGTGGGCGGGCACAGGGCTGCTTCTAGGTAACCTGGATCCGTCTCCCTTACCTGCCCTTTAACTCTTTCCACTCATCTATCCTCACTCCCACCTTCCTCTGGTTAGATCTCGCCTGTCCTCTATTGTATCAATCATCACACATTATCTTTCATTTCCTCTGCTTCTGCTCAGGCTGATCTGTGATTCAGTCTCTTGTCTCCCCAATGATTATTTCAGCAATGACAGCCAAGACAAAACTGTGCCAACTTTACTGAGCACAGCAGTGCCAGGAGGATTCCAAAGATATTCCAATTCCTAGAGCTGCCTTTTCATGGTGACTATGTATTGATTTACACCGATCAGCCATAACTTCATGACCAATGACAGATAAATGTGACAATAAAGTGTTGTTTCTCTTTCTTTTAATAACAAAAACGTTAAACTTGCCTGCTCTGTGTAATGGTTTTGCACAGAGCAGCCTCGATCCTCCTCTTCTGGAGTCTCCTGCCGATGAAATGGCTCCTCCTGCCTTTGAGTACCCCCCTCTAGCAAGGTTTGGCTGCTCTGGCAGCTGCAGGGGACTGTGCACTAGTCTTTGCTTGGGTGACGGAGGATGAGGGGGATGAGGACAGTTTAGTAAGCCAGTCCACCTTCTCTGCATGCTGTGGCTGGATGACACAGGCAACTAAACTAAACTGAAATGATGCCCTGCCCAAGGATGGACCATATCCACCTTTGCCAGTTGACACGTACACTGCTGGCCCTCTTACTGTTCCATGGGAACTTCTGCCTCTCCTTGCTGTTCTCCCAGACATGTTGGGGGGGGGGGGGGTTGGGGGGGGCTTATTACCAAAATGTAATAAGGAAGGGGAAATGGGTACTTGGATGCAATTTAATCAATAGAAAGTGGTGTTTGGTGCACTTTAACTTGAGTACTCATTACGCAGACACACGCCACTGACCCACCTCAATATACTGCAGTAAAACTGCACTAACACACTTCAATATACTGCAGTAAAAGTGCACTAACACACCTCAATATACTGCAGTGAAACTGCACTAACACACTAATGCACTATCTCTATATTCACACTACACTGATACTTTACACTCACAATAGAATCACAATAGCACACTATAACACACTACACGCTAGTAGCAATGAACAGAGCCCTTTTCTATCTATCTCCACTGCAATATCACACTGCAAATGGCTGCTCTGGGAAGGAATCTTTTATAGTGTGGGGTGGGTCTATGAGCAATGAGCTATGATAGGAGAGAGTCATCATGACTGTGTCCAATTATGGCTCTGACAGTGATTTTTGCCCTGATTGGTCAAAGCCTTGATTGCTTCAGCCAATCAGGGATTCCAATGCACTGTGCATCAAATGCTCCAACAATCTAGGTGTTCGCCGAATAGGCGAACACCTAATTTGAGTGTTTTTTGGGAAATTTGCCTTCACTTCTGACCTCAGACGCTACAGGAAGTTAGAGGAAATCTACCAAAGTGAGGGGGATTTTATTCTTCAACAGATGTCCCAACTGTAAGGTTTCCCCATACCGTTTTTTCTAGGGACAGCTCTAATTTTAGATGTGCCCTCATTTTCCTCTATGGTCACCAGCACAAATAGAGTGTTGAATTTTCCCAATAGTGAGGCAGACAACAATAAAACCTGTAATGACCAACAGTGGTCGATATGTTATAGAGGCGTAACTACAACTTTCAGGACCCAGTACAAGAAACCATGAAGGGCCCCTCCTGAACTCTGGTCCCGGGGCCCTTCCCTCTGGGCCTGGGGTCCTTTATTACGGTCCCACAGCGGCCCCCTTCCTGTCATATTGGGGCCCCCCACGGTGGCAGAACATCAGGGTCCATTCGCAAGTGCAATCTTTGTGACTCTGGTAGTTTCGCCACTGTGTTCACCTGTATTTGTGTACTGCCATAAATGTTATAAATTTTACCAGCATATAAGACCTGCACTCCCAGAATTGGAAAGGTTTTGAAACAGGATGTTACTGACAAGCTTATTGAGTGGACCCTGAGCAGATCACCCATGACAGGAGAACCAGCATAACCATTGCCGACCCCAGGAAAATGAGCCGCAGTGGTGCAGAAGGAGAGCCCTGACAGCAAGTGGCTCACACTGGGGGCACTGATGGAGGATGGAAGGTCAGACTGGCAGCGCTGGGCTAGCGGCAGGGCGGGGCAGGGTGGGGGTTGCTGTTATCAGTAGGCATGGGCTGTCTGTTCGGGACGAACATGAGTTTGACTCTAACATTGGCTGTTCGCCCATTCGCCAAATAGCGAAAAATTTGGGGTGTTCGCGGCAAATTCGAAAGCCGCAGAACAGAAAAGTTTTTTCGGGAGCAGTGATTTTAATAATGCTTAAAGTGAAACAATAAAAGTGAAATATTCCTTTAAATTTCGTACCTGGGGGGTGTTTATAGCATGTCTGTAAAATGGCGCATGTTTCCCGTGTTTACAACAGTCCGAGAACAAAATTACATTTCTAAAGGAAAAGAAAGTCATTTAAAAGTACTAGTGGTAGCGCTGGCAGCTATAATGAATCTGCAATACTCATAAAAGTCATTGAAAAAAACGGCCTGGGGTTTCCCCACAGTGCATTACCAGGCCCTTTGGCTCTGGTATGAATATTAAGGGGAACCCTGAACCAAAATTTAAAAAAAAAAAATGCGTGGGGGTCCCCCTAAAAATCCATACCAGACCCTTATCTTCTTTTTCCTCTTGTTTTCTGATACCCTACCACGCCACCATCCATCTGCCAACCCTTTCCCCTTCACAATGCAAGCCCCCTTCTCTCCTCTAGGTCCTCCCTTCCAGCCCAACCCTCTCCCCCCATCCTGGGTAAACTCCTCTCCCCCCATCCTCCCCAGCACAAAATCCTCTTCCACCCATGCCAGCATAAGTACTCTCCCCAGTTCTGTCACAAATCCTACTACCCAAATCCTCCTTCCCAGCTCAAACCCCCCCCCCCCCAAAACACAAATCCTCTACCTTTCTAATACAAATCCATACTTCTTAAAGAGGAGTTCCACCCAGGGGCTCCATTAAAAAAAAAAAAAATTAAAAGTCAGCAGCTACAAATACTGCAGCTGCTGACTTTTAATTGGATACTTACCTGTCCCTGGGTCCAGCGATGCGGGGGATCGAAGCCCCGCTCGTCCCCCCCCTCCGCTCGTCGGTGCCAGCATTTCAACTGTGGGAGCCGGGCTGTGGATTCACAGCCTGGCACCCATTGCGCATGCGCGAGCGGCGCCGCGCGCCGTGATTGGCCGTTCAATCACCTGGGACCTGTAATGGGTCCCAGATGATTGACAGGAGGGAGGGAGCAGAGCCAAGCCCTTCCTGTGCCGAGGGGGAAGTGATGTCACCAGCCCAGGCAAAGGAAGAGGCAGACTACGAGGGACCACCTAGCAACAGGCATTTAGAGGTAAGTAAAAAAAAAAAAATATTCAAATGTTTTTTTTTTTTTTTTTTACAATTTTTCAGGTATTTTTGTTTTTTTGGGTGGAACCCCACTTTAACTGTTGTGGTTTTGGTGGGATCTTCCTGAGATACAAATGAAATCCTGTGTATCTAGACTAATGCCGCGTACACACGAGCGGACTTTACGGCAGACTTTGCCCGGCGGACTGGATTTCGTCGGACAATTCGATCGTGTGTGGGCTCCAGGGGACTTTGTTTGCTCAAAAGTTGGACGGACTTAGATTTGAAACATGTTTTAAATCTATCCGACGGACTCTTCTTTCTAGCGGACAAACCGGTCGTCTGTGTGCTAGTCCGACGAACTCAAACTGACACATGCTCTGAAGCAATTACAAGACAGAAGCGCTCGGTCTGGTAAAACTAGTCTTCGTCTTGAAGCCTTCTTCTTGAAGCTAGCACATTCCTCTTCTGTGATCTTATAATACAGCGCTTTTTGTAGGATTGATAATGCGAGAGGAATGAAGTTGTTTTTCTGCTTTATATTCACACAGAGTTCTCACAAACTACTTTCTTCATGATTTATCCTCATGCCTTGACTAATATAATATTTGTAAAAAGCCAGATCTCCATAAATAAAAAAAATTTAATTAGATTTTGGACTCATCTTTATTTTTTTTATTGATTTCAACACTCAAGTTACCACAATAACCTTAATATTTTGTGTTGTTTTAATGAACCTTAATGAGGTTGTTGTCCCTTGTTCATTAGACATAGGGGGGTGTATTTTACAAAGGCAAATTCATTTTTCACTACAAGTGCTAATTCTACTTGGAATTGCACAGAAAGAGCATTTTGAAGTGCCTTCACTGTGGTTCCGAGGGGCACATGCAAGGAAGCCCAAAAAAAAAAAAAAAGAAAACTTTTTATTGCACATGGTTTTATGATAAAAACAGCAGAGCTTCCCCTAATTTCAGCTCTTCCCCTCAGATTTACAGCAACTGCACGTCCAACAAGTGCACTTGCTGTGCAATTTCTAAAGTGAACTTTTCATTAGTACTTTTCACTTGATATTCGAAATGATTTAGCCTTTTGTCAAAAACACACATAGGGGTTGATTTACTAAAGGGAAAAAGACTGTGCAGTTGCCCTCTGCAAGAGCAGTTGCTCCAGAGCTTAGTAAATGAGCAGAAGCTCTGCTGACTTCCATCATCCAATCATGTGCAAGCAAAAATGCTGTTTTTATAATTTTCCTTGCACAGGATTGGGTACTCTTTGCAAAGTCAAGGCAGTCAAATAGACTGTGCACCTCTGCAAAGTGCACAGTCTATTTGCTTTTCTTAAATCAACCCCATAGTCTTTTTGACCTGTACCTGCCTACTTCCAAACAAAATGGCGTTTTTGAATCAAAACACATAGGCAATAATGTATAAGGTAACCAAAAAATACATTTATTTTTGTGAAAAAAAAATTAGGAAGGCAACACTGGAGACACTTTTAGAATCTGGGAAGCCTTTCGTCCCCCAGGACACACATCAAGTTTTAGGACCAGAATATTGATATCTTGCGACTAGGGAGCACAGGGAGCACAGTCAGACCAGACAGAAGCCAGGCAATCACTTTTGAGTCTTCCGTGGAGCCTTCCCTGCACGCTTCTCTGCAGCCTTCCCTCCACGCTTCTCTGCAGCCTTCCTCGGAGGTTGTGCCTCTGGGGGTGTACTTGGGGCAGGAGGAGGAGGAGGAGGAGGAGTGGCTTCATCTGCCAGATATGTGGTAGCAGTAAGCTCCCCTCTCAGGCTCTTCTCAAATGCCTTAAAAATTAGACCCTCACAGAGGAGGCGTTGGCCCTTTTCCAACTCCAGCAATCTGCTGGCTATATAGGTGCCATACGCCTCCTCTGCATTGGGTGGTTTGCTCAGGATCTGGCTTGCTTCCCCTATGAGGGCTAGGGATTCCTGCTCAGTTTGTGTCATTCTCCTGGGCCTTTGGTGGAGAATGCGGAGGGGAGGCACCTGACACTCCGTGCGGCTTCGACTTGGCCCAGCCACAGCCTCCTCCTCTCTCCCGCTGGGCAAGGCCTCCTCCTCTCTCCCACTGGGCAAGGCCTCCTCCTGGCTGAGGTCATCCTGTGTCAAAAAAAGGGACATAGTTGTAATTTGTGTTATGCAATCACACACAATTTTCAGCTCATGACTTTCAAATATAATTTACACAAAATAGTAAAGGCTATCTATTTGACACCACCATTATTTCAGCTGATCAACAATATCTGAAGTAGTATATTTTTGGCCACTGCTGTCTAGTGATATGTCTACATATTAATATTTGTGCTGAAGTCATTTTTTAGGAAGCACTTAAAAAATTAACACGTTAACATCATTAATAACATTTACACAATCACAAATTACACAAAAAAGGATACCTGGCTGAAGCTGGGCGCATCAACTTCATCAATGATGAAAAGGCCCAGTTCATCCTGGAACTCCTCAGCTGGGGTGGAGGTGGATGGAAGGCTGGAGGGAAGAGTGGAGGGAAGGCTGGAGGGAAGGGTGGGGGGAAGGGTCGAAAGTGATTGCCTGGCTTCGGTCTGGTCATCGAGGAATCGCAGTTTGTGGTAGTACCACAACTTGGGTACATATACTTGGTCAGCTGCTGCACCGGATCTGAGCGACTCCTGGATTTTATTGTGTTCCCGCTTATACATGTTTCGCAAGATACAAATTTTCTTGTCCACAAACTTGAGGTCTGCCTGGGGGACTCGAGTCTTCACAAACTCTAAAAGTGTGCCCAGTGTTGCCTTCCTTACATCCCTATTATAATATAGTGGGTATTTGACCTCCCACAGGTTTTTCTTTTCCTGATAGAGCTCAATAAATTGTGACAAATATTCTTCCTCTTTAAAGGGATTCATTGTTTCTGAAAGACAAGACACAAGATCCAAACTAATGTCAGTCACAAATCACAGGATTATTTTGGTTCTAGGGGACACATACATACACACACACACACACACACACACACACCAAACACACACACCCCCACTTTAATCCTACCTTCGTTTCTGACGCTCGCTACTTCCGCACGGACATACGTAGGCCATCGTAATAGCTTTATATACACTGCGCATGTGTCATGCTCCGCCTGCGTCGCCCGCCCCTGACGTTCTTTAGTACGATTTGTCCCCGCCCCTTCACTCTTCGTTGCGCAGTGGGAGTAGATAGCTAAAGATGGCGGAGAGAATCAGTGGAAGTAGCGCGGAAGAAGCCCGGAGCTCCAACCATCCACATCCCGGAGGAGATATAAGGCCACCAACATGGCTTTTGAAGAGATGGTGGAGATGGTGTCCATATTGAGAAGGGAGGACTACGATAGCAAAAAAGGACCGTACACACGACCGAATATGCGTAAGGACAAAATAATGTCCTCAGTTGTTACCGCTCTAGAAGCTAAATTTGGCACAAAACGGTCGAAAGAACAATTGAGGAAGCGGTGGTCTGACATCAAAAGTCGGGAGCCAGAACAATATTGGCGAATAAAGAAGCTGCTTAAAAAAAGTAAGTACTTGTTGTGTTTTCCTATTGAGATACTTAACTTGCATGCTGATCCATATTGTTTGACTTTATACAGCATCGTTCGTAAAGACCGTTCTTTGTAAAATACATATGATACTTTAGAAAATGACGTTATTTTTTCGCCAAATACAATGGTACAGGGTTGTACATACATTTATGTCTTGATAATTTGTCAACTTCCCACAATTTGTTGATGTGGTGTAGATGTGTTGGAAAATATAATGCTTCTTCAAAAATGATTCAGTGTAATGTAGGGACAGGACACAGCAGCTGTTTACACATCTGGACTCACGAGCACTATAGTGTACTATGTGACCATAAATACATTTTAGAGGTGTAATACACATAGGAGATCATTGAGGTGTCTGCATCTGTGAAACTTGCCAGAAAATGTGCATTGTTTATAATTGTTGTTCAGAGGGAATGTTCATCCTGTCTTCTAAATTTTTGATGACCAAAAAAGGCAATTGGCCACAACTCCTAACCAACGTTTAAGATTATTTACTAAAATCTAAAATATCACTGTGTTTTAACTATACCTTTTGTTCTATTCTCATAGGGGAGAAAAGACTCAGACAACAGTCCAAGGATCCCAGGACCCCCCCAAGTTACCAGCCTGAGGCAGAAGATACCCCAAGCCCCAGCCCAAGACCACGCCTGGAGCAAGGAGAGGTGGAGGAAGTGTGCGAGGTTTCAAGCCCACCAAGTGAGTGACTGACACCCCAGCTTAAGGTAATGTATTTTGGCATGCATATTGTAACCCTTGTTTTTATTCACTCATTTTAGGTGAGTTTCTGGTTGTGGAAGGCCAAGCGGCAGAGCCATTCACCACAGACAGTGCCCAAAGGCTGATTGGCCAGATAATGCTGTGGAATGGCCAAATAGATAAAATGCGTGACCAAATTCACAGCATGCAACTTCGCCTGGACTCCATGCAACAGGAAATGAAGAACAAGATTGATGTTTTGGGCAGAATATAATAACGTTTGGCCTAAAAACATCAATTATGTTCTTCATTTCCTTGTGAAGTTTGTTTTTTCTACTAAATGTTTTTAGAATTTTTTGGTGATACCCAAATTTTCATTATGATGCACACGGTGTGTCATCATGTGCTATCTTCCATCATGGGTTATCAATGTACTTGTTTTGTGCTTGCAACCCCTTCATCCTAAAAATTATTTTGTGATCATAGGAACAAAAAAAGGGATTGCACACACAAAACACGTACATTGCTCACCCATGATGGGAGATAGCACATGTTGACTTGACCCTTTTGTAATTCTCAATTTTGAGCATATTAAAAAGGAACGATTTCCAAGGGTGATATCACATGCACCGTTCTTTAAATGTTGAACTTTGTAAGTTCTTTAATGTTTGGTTATGTTTATAAAAACACTGTTGTGAATGTAAATATTTTTATCAAGGTCTATTTTTGAAAAAATATGCCTTTAATAGCGTAAAAAAAAAAATATATTTTTACACCAATAAAAATCATTAAAAAAAATAAAAACAAAAAAAATATTAAAAAATGCACCTTTCAATGTGCACAAAGTAAAAAGTTTTTACTAATACAATGTGTGTGGCTGATTATTTCAGGCAAATATTTTTTAATTTTTTGGGGGGCCTGATTAAATAAAGGTAAATGCACTTGCCACTACTACAATTGCACTAGGAGACATACATAACTAAATGCAAACAAGAATAAAAAAAAAAAGATATTTTTGATCAATTCTTTTTATTTATTTTTTTTGGTAAAATTAAAGCTGTTGCTGAATAGCAATGGCCCCCTGACCATTAAAATAATTAACATAACGCTCACGCACTTGACGTGCGGTTCGGGGGGCCAAGCCAATACGGCCAATTTCTAGGCCTGTCATTGTGGTATCCTGTTCCAGTCTGGCCTCAGGCCCAACAGAAGATATATATGTCGCTGAATGTCTCTTTAAAAAGTTATGTAGGATGCAGCAAGCAAGTATGACGTAATTTAGTTTATAGTCCGCCAGATTAATTGCAGAAAGGAATAAACGGAACCAGCTGGCCAGAATCCCAAAGGCATTCTCCACAACTCTTCTTGCTCTGGCCAGCCAGTAATTAAATACCCTCCTCTCAGGGGTGAGTGTCCTTTGGGGGAACGGCCTCATCAAGTGCTCACCGGCGATAAATACTGAGGGGAGTCCATCAACATTCTGGTCATCAGGTGGCAATCCCAGGCCACCAGTCTGGAGACGCTGGCACAGCTTGGTCTGTGCAAAGACTCCTCCATCAGACATCCGGACGTTCTTCCCCACATCCACAAACAGAAAGTCCAAATGTGCCGAGACCACCGCCATCAAAACTACACTATGGAACCCCTTGTAGTTATAGAAATATGACCCCGAATGCGGTGGTGGCACAATCCGGACATGCTTCCCGTCAATCGCCCCAACACAGTTGGGAAAGTCCCAACGGTCAGCGAACTGGGAGGCCACAGTCTGCCATTCCTGTGTACTTGAAGGAAACTGTGGAGTGAAAAAAAAAAAAAAATTAAGATAAGGACTTTGAAACCTAACTTGTATATCAGATTACACAAAAACATTAGTGAACAACAGCAGGCAAACATTATTAATATGTGTGTTTGTAATTGAAATGTTAAAAAACATAAGGCCCACTTATAAGATTAATCACCCCCTCTGATGGCCCATTGATCCATTCGAATGTGGGGGGAGGTGTTCTAATTAGGGCCCAAAACACACCTGACTGTTTTAAACATTTGTGGGGTGGGGGAGGGGTTCTAATTAGGGTCCAAAACACACCTGACTGTTTTAAACATTTGTGGGGTGGGGGAGGGGTTCTAATTAGGGCCCAAAACACACCTGACTGTTTTTAGACATTTGTGGGGTGGGGGGTGGGGTTCTAATTAGGGCCCAAAACACACCTGACTGTTTTAAACATTTGTGGGGTGGGGGAGGGTCAAACAAGACGATGGAGCAGACAATAGACATTGTTCAAGGGACTATAGGCTAGAGATATAAATGGACCCAGGATTGCATGGTGGGGAGGTTATTGAAGGTAAATATGCATGTAGGGCAATAAATGATTAATGTCCAAAAACAGGCATGCATTAAGATAAAGGGGACATTCACAGCATACTGAAAGCATGGCAATTAGGTAAGGAGGACATTTATACAATACATTAAAAAACATTTAATACATATCATGTAATGTTAAAGGATAAAACTTACCTTCATATAGTCCTTCTGCAGGACCTGAATGATGGCAGAACAATCTCTGGGATTATTATCCCCAGAGCCTGGGGGGAGATGCCTGTCGAGAACTTCAAGTCCTGAAGACTTCTCCCTGTCGCCAAGTAACGTAACGTGGCAACTAGCCTCTGCTTCGCACTGATGGCTTGCCTTATGCAGGTATCCTGCCTGCTGATATAGGGGGTCAGCATAGCCAGCAGACGCTCAAAGACGGGGTCCGCCATCCGGAGATAATTCCTGAAATCCTCAGGATTATTCTCACGGAGCTCACGGAGCAAAGGCATATGAGAGAATTGGTCACGCTGGCTTCATCCATGAACTCCTCCTCGCCTTCATGGACTGGACTCGGGTCAAAGTATTAACCCCAACACCAAGTCCCCACGCAGCACGAACTCGAGAACGAGTACGTCCACACGACATGGCTTCAAAACGGTCGGCTGGTCAAACAAACAAACTTATAACAAACGCACTGAAGAACAGCAAGGCCTATGAAGAACGACCTGAAAATCAGGAACGAGCGGACCAGAACGGCCTGCAAGGCAGGTTACGAACTGACCAACACGCACTGAAAAGCAGATACAAACCTCACAAGCACAAACTGAACCGCAGAAAACGATCGAAATAAGCTGAAGTGTGAAAAGCGTGAATCGTCTCTAACCAAACTTCTACTAACACGAGAAAAACACAAGATTAGCAGAAGGAGCCCAAAGGGTGCCGTAGTGGGGCTTGCACTTTTATAGTCCCGTCGTACGTGCTATACGTCACCGCGTTCCAAACCAGCGGACTTTTGCAGTGATCGTGTGTGGCCAAGTCCGTCCATTTTTAAGTCCGGCGCAAGGAGCCAACAAAGTCCGGCGAAAAGTACGCCGAGCAAAGTCTGCCGTAAAGTCCGCTCGTGTGTACGCGGCATAAGGGTCTGTTCATACCAGAATGCCCTGAGGGAAACCTGCATTTTGTGTGCATTTCCCACAATGCATTCAAAATTGCCATAGCGATCTGTAGCGGGTGTCAACTTAATGACTCCTCAAATGCAGGTCGCAAACGCAGTATTTGCCTGCACCAGATTGTATGATCAGAAGTACCATGCAATCCAGTTGCTGTGTGTATTGTAAAGGATCGCATGCACAGCTCTTGGTGCAGACTGACACAATTTTAGCCCATTCAAATGAAAGAGCTGAAATCGCACAGCACCTGGAAGGCATGTGAATCGCACAGGAACGCACAGCACATTCCTTTGTGATCCTTAGTGTGAACCAACCCTAAATCCTGGAGCCCAGTGCCAAAAAAAGTTCTGGCACTCGACTCCACTAACTTGCCTGACAGGGGTGGCAATAGTGTAAGCACCTGGGGTGATTTCCCCAAATCTTGAGAGAGGTGCTCAGGATCCCAGACACCATGATTGTCTCCTCAACAGCAGCCAGCATCTCTTTGAAGAAGGGAGGAAAGTGACAAGTTGTCAAAGAAGACAACTTGCAGTGATTTGGGGGGATAAGAGAATGCTCTATGAGCTAGGGGGCACTTTGGGAGGGGAGAGGACTTGTCCTAGGACTTGTGCTGAATAAAATATCAGACCCCCTCCACAGCACAAGTTTTCTCCCCTCCCAAAGTACCCCCTACTTCATAGCACATCCTCCTATCCCCACAAATCAGTGAAAGTATTCTTCTTTGACAACTTGCACCTTTCTCTGAGTCCCCTTTCCTGTCTGGAAAGGGGTGTCTCCTTCCCCTGAAAGTGCTGAGCATTCAGATTCAGTACAAACCTCAGATTAACATGTCCCGTTCCGTTGATGCTGTGTCCATTCTCCTCCCCCTCCTCCTCCTGTCTGTGACATCCGAGCCGAGGAGGAGGGGGAGGGGACTTTAGTCCATGTGTTAGTGTGAGGCAGGAGAGGGGAGAAAGGGGGGAGAGAGGGAGAGATGCAGCCTCTGCCATACAGAGTAATCGTAGCGCGTGGGACCTGAAACACCCTGCACAAGCTGCGAGCCAGTCACTGGAGCCAAGTGCCGGAAGTGAGTACTAGCTGTGCTGGAGCTCACCCTCCTTGCACTTGCAACATCAGGTGCTGGACCTAAAGTCTTTCGTGCTTTCTTGGGGCTCCCTTACAGTGGAGGAATGCCAGGGCCCGGTCGCAAGTTCGACTGTTGCAACCCTGGTAGTTCCGCCACTAATGTAACTAAGCACAGCTCTGAAGTTTGTTTTCTGGGACTGCTGAATAATCTTTAAAGTGTTTCTAAAAGCTAAAGTTCTTTTTTTTGTAAGTAACAAATATGTTATATTTACCTGTTCTGTGCAATGATATTGCACAGTGGGGCCCCAAATTTCCTCCTCTGAGGTCCCCTGCCAGTGTGTCTGCCCCCATAGCAAACTGCTTCCAATGGGATCACACATGCGGGTTCGCTCCCAAGTTGGGCTGTGTGAATGCATAGACACATACAGTGTGGCTTGGCCCCACAACCGCTTCCTCCTCACAGGATTTGATTGACAGCAGCAGGAACCAATGGCTTTTGCTACTACCTGCGTATCCTGTGAGGAAAGAGGAAGAGAGCAGCACTGCTGCAGTTGGGTGCAGCACTGGATCGAGGTAGGACTCAGCTAAGTATAAGGAGGTGAAGGGGCAATACAAATACTGGAACATTTTTTATCGTAATGCAGGGAAAGCATTAGGGTAAACATGTCTTGCCTTTATACCTACTTAAATACAAACTGTCTTGCACTATTTGAAGCCTTTGTTCTATGAAAATGCACATTATACACAGTTAGGAAGGACAAGCTCTCTTTAAAAAGTCCCCGTATTGTATTGACCCACATACTCTATGCAAAGCCATGAACTGAATTTGCCTTTGTAATTGCACTTCAGTAACAGCATATTTGACATGAGATGTTATATGTGAATAAGGAGTGGAATGCAAGCAATATGTGCAGTCTTCCCTGTGACTTTAACTAATTCTCATTCCATCAGTATATGGCTAATACCTAGTACACACGATGAGAAAATTGGACAAAAAATACCGCTTTTGGAGCGATCATCAGATAATCTGATTGTTAGAACACAGTTTTCGAGAGCCGATCACAACAGTTCATGTGAAAATATCCAAAGGCACAAGCACGAAAATTTTTCTCGTACAATAGCAGAGTGATTTTTGCGTAATTAGTACAGTATTTGTATAAAAAAATGTGTGATCAAGATCACAGATGCTTGGAAATGAAAGAATACATTACAATACAATACAAGACATTACATAACTTGTGAATTTGTATTTTGTCATACGAGAATTTTAAAAAATTTAGCAATCTATCGGTTTTCTATATGAGACTAGCATGCAAAAAAAAAATGGACCATCATTCATCTGATATTCTCATTGTGTGTAATTGGCATTAGGTTGCCCATAGATGGGTAATTTTTTTTTGGCCAGTCAGTGGAAAAAAAAAACAACGGATTCCCCCATCCACGCAAGCGAGGTGGACGGAGGAATCTTCCCTGATGTGCTATTGTTTTCTGACAGTGGAATACATTGATCAGTGCTGAAGCTGATTGGCTGCAGCTGCTGATTGAAAGAAAAATTTCCAACACTATGATTCAAAAGGAGGTGATTGTTAGATAGGCACCACTACTACAGTAATCACCGTTAGCTTTTTTCATCAAATGCAAAGTGTTTTCTGATTGGAAAAGGTGGACATTGTGGCATCACCTCCCCACTTCCCCACCTCATCCAAACAGAGGATGCTTTGCATTTGTTGAGAAAATGCAAAGTGTTCTCTAAATGACGTCTATGCC
Organism: Aquarana catesbeiana; assembly: GCF_042186555.1. Classification (NCBI taxonomy): domain Eukaryota; kingdom Metazoa; phylum Chordata; class Amphibia; order Anura; family Ranidae; genus Aquarana; species Aquarana catesbeiana. The sequence goes on from NC_133324.1 coordinate 778,565,556, forward strand.
GAGTGAGTGACCTCCTGTGTTCACTAATCAACAGGGCAGCCGCTTGGCAGGGGATCTGGAAACCAGCAGCAATCACTGTAATAATGGTGCCTACTACAGTGATTTCCAGCTTGCATGGAATCTTCCAGGTATGACACATACATACTTACATTGATTCAAGGTGAACCAATGTAATTACACAAAAATATCCATACTTAAGCTTCATCTTTAACACACTTCCTATCCGGGGGTGACAACAGTACTGAGCAGCATTGTCACGCAAGGAAAAGACAGTGTGGGCAAGCAGGGGGAAGTGTTTTGTCATGGGCTTAGCATAAGGGGTCGCAGAGGTCACAATTGCAACCCCGCCCTTTGCTCCAGCAGGCCTGTGCGGACTCCCTGTCACTGTAATGGGCCAATTGGAATTTGAGTCAGAGTGCAGGCCAGGAGAGCTTTTGGTGCCTTTTTTAAGTCCTAAACAGAGAGCTGGAGCATAGCTAGCAGAGGGAGGATGGGACGGGAAAATGTCAGTGCTGAGGGTTGAGCGAGCGAGCCAGGAGGAGGAGGAGAGCATTATCTGGGAGCCGGCACCACTGCCTTTGGTGAGGTAAGTCACTGGTCAGATCTGTGCACACTGACACACGCCACCCCTCCCTCCCCACAACATCTGCTGACACTTACAAAAAAATCCTCACACAAATCACCTTACACCTCCTGAGGGGCCCCTGAGGGGCTGCAGGCTCCAGAGGCTGCAGATTTTACTGTGTCAGACTGAGCAGGATGAGCGGGGGGGGGGGATGTAAAAGAGGTTTTATTTCTCTTAACAGTCCAGTTTTGTATTTTTTGGGGAAAGAGGGTTAGGGCAAGGACACTCTTAAGTAGCTGTAATTTCAATTGGCAGACTTCAATAGTAAGAAAGCCATGCAGGGAAAGGCCCAGCAAGGTGCCACATCTGCACATACAGGAATGCTGTCTCCTATGGCAACATTCTTTAACAGTTCCCAACTCAAATGTAACAGTTCCTTCAGCTTCACTACAACTGCCCTTGTAGTTCTTCAACACTTGAGCTCCCAGTCTCTCACTAGTCCCTCTGATTCACCGACTCTGAATCCCTTGAGCTCCTCCAATCTTTGTGGTGGTATCTCCCTCAAGCGTCACCCCTGCTTCCTTGCTGGGTTTCTAGCTTGGCACTCCAGATACTTCTCAAACTTGACCCCTGCTGACCGGCTCAGTCCCTAGCTTGACATACAAGGCTGCTGTAGCACCCTCTACCAGAAGGTAGGTGCTAGTAAGGGTTATTTTACTAGGTTTATTCAGCACAGGCAAATTTAGGCAGGTTTATACTGCGCGCTAGGTCTGTCTGTTTTGATTCTGGGGCTGGGAGTGTTTAGAGTAGCAGTGGGTGTGACCACCTGTGCTTCAGTCTGAGGCGCCTCCCCTGTTTCCAGGGAGAATGTCCTGGAAGAGGAAGGCTGGGCCTACAGCTGAAGTGGCAGGCAGCACATGTGTGAGCTCTGAGCAATCCCAAACTGGCATTGGCAGGGGCGGGCCTTCTATATATGCTGAGGTCACATACTGCTGGCGAGGAGAAGTCGACTGGGTAACGTGAGGAATGGAGTGCTAGACAGCCGCAGGATCACACCCCCACCTGGGGGGGTATGTGTGATCGCAGGAGGAGGAGGTCCGGGGAGAGGTGTGAGGTAACATTGCCTTTACACGATCAATGGCAATGTCCCTGTCACCACACCCAATAAAACAACAAAAACAAAGCTCTCAAATGACTGTTCATTGTCTCTGGAAAGGATGTATGAAGTCTGGCAGTGGGGTCATTTGGCGGAACGTTTGTCAGTAGTGCTTACACCATGGCTACACTGCTCTCTTACTTCTGGATAGGCCCTCACACAGCCTAGCAGCCAGATGCCCCTGGGATAGGCCCAATCTCCAACACACGTCCACACGGCCACCCAGACAGCCGTCCAGGTGGCACAGAACATGGATCACCTGACTCCACCCGAATATATAGGTTCTCCCAGCAGGCCAAGGAATTCAAGAAAACCTCTGACCATTGGCTGAGACACCCCACATACCCATAACTTGACCTTGGGTTGCCCTTCTCATAACTAGTACCACCAAGTGCCTGGACACCTAACGGTAGAAAAGTGCAACAGGGCCAAGCTTAGGGAGAAGTCAATAGATCTCTTTTAACCAGGATAACTACTCCTGGCAAGTAAATTTGTGAGACGCTTCCTGCCTAAACTACCATGTCATTACATGGTGGGGAGATGGGGTCATCTGTCATTACCTGGTGGGGGGAGGGGGGTCATCTGTCATTACCTGGGGAAGGGGTCATGTGTCATTACTTGGGGAGGGGGGTCATCAGTCATTACCTGCTGGGGGGGAGTCATCTGTCATTATCTGCTGGGGGAGAGGGGGGTCATCTGTCATTACCTGCTGCGGGAAGGAGGGGTCATTACCTGGTGAGGAGGGGGGTCATCTGTCATTACCTGGTGGGGGAGAGGGGGGTCATCTGTCATTACCTGCTGCGGGAAGGAGGGGTCATCTGTCATTACTTGGTGGGGGGAAAGGAGGGGTCATCTGTCATTACCTGGTGGGAGGAGGTGGGGGTATCTGTCGTTATCTGGTGGAGGTAGGGGGTCATCTGTCATTACCTGGTGGAGGAAAGGGTGGGGTCATTTGTCATTACCCGGTGAGGAGAAGTGGGGGTCATTTGTCATCACCTGGTGGGGGGAGGTGGGGGTCATTTGTCATTACCTGGTGGGAGTCATTTATCATTACTTGGTGGGGGGGCATGTGTCATTACCAGGAGGGGGAGTAAACTGTCTTTACAGGAGGAAAGGGCCATCTGTCATTACCAGGAGGAGGCGGGAGGTCATGTGTCATTACTAGGAAGGGGGGTGTCACCTTCCCCAACATCCTGCACCTCCACATAACTGCAGCCTGGCCACGTGAAAGGCAACTTGGTTCTATTTAATTAATAAAAGAAGGTTGTGATATCCCCAGTGGTGCGCTCTCTGATCAGCCCCCCGCCCAACACAGTACAGTACCCTCCTCTCGCCTCTGCTCAGCCCTGCTTGTTCACACACAGTGGGGCAGGCAGGCCACACTCTGAGTTGTTGGATAAAAGCGGTGGGCTTGTATGTGAATCTGGAAGTCAAAGGGCCCATCCAGCCCAGGCCAGGACCTCTGAGTTTCCTCTTTTACATACAAGCCCACCAATTTCACCTGGCATCTCAGAGCGTGGCCTGCCTGCCTCACTGTGTGTGCATGAGCAGCCAGCAGCAGGAGAGAGACAGCCATTATACAGCTACCATATCTTGGCGCACGGTAGAAGCAGTGGGTGGTAGTGGGGGGACCCCAGGTCAACTTTTGCATCGGGGCCCACAAGTTTCAGGTTACGCCTCTGTGTTTTGTGATCCCAGGAAACAGCAGGAAGTTATCAGCTCAGATTATTTCTATCTGGATGAACAGCTTTTTTTTATATTTCTCATACAAAAAACACTTTAGTAGTATATTTAACAGACCAAAAGAAAGCATATAAGAGTAATTTATTGTTAGTAAGAGTATTCTAGTGTTTACACTTCAAGATTATATTTAATATATGGAAGAAATTGCATAAGTGCTTTCCTAGCATGCATGTTTACAAAAAAGCTCCCTTTGTCGCCACTGGATATTTTTGCTGATTAAACTTTTTTGCAGAAACGTCAGTTCCTATTATAATGCAGCAGATAGTTGATACATTTTGTGTTTCACAGTTAACTTTGAACTCATCGGATTGAAAATTTAGAAGCAATTTTAATTCAAAATATCTTGGATACTTCTTTCGGATTACCTCTTTTTGTAGATGACACCCTTTGAATCTATAGATTTTCTACTAATATGAATATTAACAGGGCCCTGCTGATATTATAATCATTTTTTTAGGGTGAAAGGGTTATATATTTCTATATATTTCTATATTATAGCCGGGACAGAGGCTGTTGGAGAGGACTGAATGCAAGCCTGTTGCCTCTTGATTATGGGCCCTGGATTTTCAATGGAACAATACTCTTTGTGAAGTGAATTAGAAATCCAGTCTGAACTGTACTAATTGGACTCCGTCGTGTATATATGTATATATTGTATGTTGTTTGATTCTGTTGGGGACTCCTTACTGTAGATTTGTGTCCCTGAAGAGAGAGGGGGGATTCCTCCAGCAGCCCCCTGCTGATAAGAATGATTCATACTGTTGGGACACATCCTGTGAGGAGATGCTGGTGTCATCAATTCCAACTACCTGTGTTTATGTTAATTGAAGGAGCTGATCACATTGTCCTCTATACAATGTAGGAGACAGGACGACTCCTATTGGAGCTGCAGCTATTGTGTTTATACTACTGTGTGAAGCTCGGTGCCCACAAGTCTGTCATCTGGTCTGGGTAAATTTTTTAGTTAATTAGCTCATGTTAATTATGTTAATTAGGTTACAGTTGTATTGTTAGAGGAGGTTCCAACGGCATATAAAGTCTTGTAACTTTGATTCATAATAAACAGTTCTGATGTACTCCAAGACTGGTGTTGTCTAGTTCTTGGGGGTTCCTATAGCCAGATCCATTGGACTCGTGTTCCAGAACTTAGGAAGCGGTATACTGACGGAAGCACTCAAGCGGAGTGTGGGACGTTCCGCGACATATATATATATATATATATATATATATACATATATTTCTTTTTCTTTTGTTTATATGTAAATGTGTTTTTAAATTTTATGAGATAAAATGTGAGTAATTATTGTTGTAGCAAAAAAAAAAAAACACACGTCCACACGGCCACCCAGACAGCTGTCCGGGTGGCACAGAACATGGATCACCTGACTTCACCCGAATATATAGGTTCTCCTAGCAGGCCAAGAGATTCAAGAAAACCCCTTACCATTGGCTGAGACCCCTCACATACCCATAACTTGACCTTGGGTTGCCCTTCTCATAACTAGTACCACCAAGTGCCTGGACACCTAACGGTAGAAAAGTGCAACAGGGCCAAACTTAGGGAGAAGTCAATAGATCTCTTTTAACCAGGATAACTACTCCTGGCAAGTAAATTTGTGAGACGCTTCCTGCCTAAACTACCATGTCATTACATGGTGGGGAGATGGGGTCATCTGTCATTACCTGGTGGGGGGAGGGGGGTCATCTGTCATTACCTGGGGGAGGGGTCATGTGTCATTACTTGGGGAGGGGGGTCATCAGTCATTACCTGCTGGGGGGGAGTCATATGTCATTACCTGGTGGGGGAGAGGGGGGTCATCTGTCTTTACCTGCTGCAGGAAGGAGGGGTCATTACCTGGTGGGGAGGGGGGTCATCTGTCATTACCTGCTGGGGGGAGGGAGGAATCATCTGTCATGACCTGGTGGTAGGAAGGGGAGTGGTCATCTGTCATTACTTGGTGGGGAAAATGAGGGGTCATCTGTCATTACCTGGTGGGAGGAGGTTGGGGTATCTGTCCTTATCTGGTGGGGGTAGGGGGTCATCTGTCATTACCTGGTGGAGGGAAGGGTAGGGTCATTTGTCATTACCTGGTGAGGAGAAGTGGGGGTCATTTGTCATCACCTGGTGGGGGGAGGTGGGGGTCATTTGTCATTACCTAGTGGGGGTCATTTATCATTACCTGGTGGGGGGGCATGTGTCATTACCAGGAGGGGGAGTAAACTGTCTTTACAGGAGGAAAGGGCCATCTGTCATTACCAGGAGGAGGCGGGAGGTCATGTGTCATTACCAGGAAGGGGGGGTGTCACCTTCCCCAACATCCTGCACCTCCACATAACTGCAGCCTGGCCACGTGAAAGGCAACTTGGTTCTATTTAATGAATAAAAGAAGGTTGTGATATCCCCAGTGGTGCGCTCTCTGATCAGCCCCCCGCCCAACACAGTACAGTACCCTCCTCTCGCCTCTGCTCAGCCCTGCTTGTTCACACACAGTGGGGCAGGCAGGCCACACTCTGAGTTGTTGGGTAAAAGCGGTGGGCTTGTATGTGAATCTGGAAGTCAAAGGGCCCATCCAGCCCAGGCCAGGACCTCTGAGTTTCCTCTTTTAATTTCACCTGGCATCTCAGAGCGTGGCCTGCCTGCCCCACTGTGTGTGCATGAGCAGCCAGCAGTAGGAGAGAGACAGCCATTATACAGCTACCATATCTCATGGTAGAAGCAGTGGGTGGTAGTGGGGGGACCCCAGGTCAACTTTTGCGCATTGGGGCCCACAAGCTTCAAGTTACGCCTCTGTGTTTTGTGATCCCAGGAAATAGCAGGAAGTTATCAGCTCAGATTATTTCTGTCTGGATGAACAGCTTTTTTTTATATTTCTCATACAAAAAACACTTTAGTAGTATATTTAACAGACCAAAAGAAAGCATATAAGAGTAATTTATTGTTAGTAAGAGTATTCTAGTGTTTACACTTCAAGATTATATTTAATATATGGAAGAAATTGCATAAGTGCTTTCCTAGCATGCATGTTTACAAAAAAGCTCCCTTTGTCGCCACTGGATACTTTTGCTGATTAAACTTTTTTTGCAGAAACGTCAGTTCCTATTATAATGCAGCAGATAGTTGATACATTTTGTGTTTCACAGTTAACTTTGAACTCATCGGATTGAAAATTTAGAAGCAATTTTAATGCAAAATATCTTGGATACTTCTTTCGGATTACCTCTTTTTGTAGGTGAAGCACTCAAGCGGAGTGTGGGACGTTCCGCGACATATATATATATATATATATATATATATATATATATATATATATATATATATATATATATATATATATATATATTATTTTTTTTTATTTTGTTTATATGTAAATGTGTTTTTAAATTTTATGAGATAAAATGTGAGTAATTACTGTTGTAGCAAAAAAAAAAAAAAAAAAAAAGAAAAACAGGACAGAGGGTCCAAGCCTTCCCATTTTATCCAAAAACTTAGCAAAAAAAAAAAAAGTTTTTGCTTAGATATACTCTAATATATACTGTATTTATCTAGATATATATCTAGATATATGTAGCTTTCATTTAAATAAAACCTGTCATGAAGGTTCTTGTTAAAGAACGTCCTGTTGCTCTCATATGTTGTCACACAGGTGTCCAGATTTCTGGTTAAGGCTTCAAGTGGTTCTTTCAAAAAAAAAACAAAACACAGGCATGAGAAAAACCCACCTTATGAAGTGACATGGTGCCACCAGCAGCATTGCAGTGCATGCACACAGAGATAAAGTGACTACAAAGAGGCTGCAGGAGTTCAGCTCATTGAGATGCAATAAACGATGGAGAAAAGGTAAAAACAAATATTTTGATTAAAAAAAGACAAATGTTTATGATGCACAGTGTCCTAGCAAACTAAATGTCTTTCACTTCAAGTGGTTCCAAAGGCTATTTTTTTTTTTTTTTTTTGTTATTTAAAATAATAAACATGGCTTATAATAATAAACATATACTTACCTGCTCTGTGTGATTGTATTGCCCCTTTTCTCTTCTTTTGGGGTCCCTCACTGGTGCTCTGTGCTCCTCCTCTTCTGTGTATGCCCCCATAGCACGCTGTGTATATCCATAGACACACAGGATTTGACTGACAGCAGGCCTGTGAGAGCAAAGGCCTGTGAGAGCAAAAAAAAAAGGGGGAGAGAAGACCTGCAGTCGGGAACAGCGCTGGATCGACAGATGACTCAGGCAAGAGTTTGGGGGGGGGGGGGGGGGTCTAGCACAGCAAGTGGTGAAACACTTTTTTCTGAATGCAGAGTATGCATTAAGGTTAAGCACTTAAGGGCCGGAAGATTTGCCTCCTTACCCAAACAAAATGTATGTCCTTTTTTCCACAAATAGAGCTTTCTTTTGATCACCTCTGCAGTTTTTATTTTTTGCGCTATAAACAAAAATAGACTGACAATTTTGAAAAAAAAACATTTTTTTTAACTTTTTGCTATAATAAATATCCAAAAAAAAGTAATAAAACAAATTTCTTCATCAGTTTAGGCCAATATGTCTTCTTCTACATATTTTTTGTAAATAAAATTGCAATAAGCATATATTGATTGATTTGCGCAAAAGTTATAGCGTCTCCAAAATAGGGGATAGATTTATGGAATTTTTTTTTTTTTACTAGTAATGGAGGTGATCAGCGATTTTTAGCTGGACTGCAACATTGTGGTGGACAGATCGGACACTTTTTACACTTTTTTGGGACCATTGATATTTCTACAGCGATCAGTGCTATAAAAATGCACTGATTAGTGTATAAATGTCACTGGCAGGGAAGGATTAACACTAGGGGGCGTTCAAGGGGTTAAACGTGTTCCCCGGGAGGTGTTTCTAACTGTGGGGGGAGGGGACTGATTGGGAGTGCAGAGAGATCGCTGTTCCTAATCACTAGGAACAGACAATCACTCTGTACTTCCCTGTCAGAACGGGGAAACGATTGTTTACATTGACAGATCCCTGCTCTCTGTGGAGTGATTGCGGGTGGCCGGTGGACACCAGCTATGCGCATTGGCTCCCCCGCTGCACCATGGGCGCGTGCCCGCTGTAGCTCTTAAAGGGACCGCCATACAGCTACGGCGATTCGCAGGAACGAGACGACCTGCTGCCGTATAATGACGGTGGCTGGTCGGCAAGTAGTTAAAAAACCCTTGTGGCACTGATATGCAGCACTGATGGGCATTGATAGGCGGCACTGATGGGCACTCATGGGTGGCACTGGGTGGCACTGGTTGGCACTGATGGGCACTGATGGGCGACACTGATGGGCACTGAAAGGTGGCACTGCTGGGCACTGATAGGGTGGCACTGATAGGCGGCACTGCTGGGCACTGGCAGTGGTAGGCGTTAGAGTGGGCACTGATTTGCAGCTGCCTGGGCACAGATTGGCAGCTGCCTGGGCACAGATTGGTATTTCCCTGGGGGTAAAGGGGCATACCTGGTGGTCCAGTGTGGATGGCTTCCCTGGTGGTCCTGGGTGGGATCTGAGGGGGTGCTGTGCTGATAAACAATCATCACAGACGCCCCCTGTCAGGAGAGCAGCCGATCGGCTCTCCTCTACTCGCGTCTGTCAGACACGACTAGAGGAAAAGCCGATTACCGGTTCTTCCTATTTACATCGTGATCAGCCGTGATTGGACACGGCTGATCATGTGGTAAAGAGTCTCCGTCAGAGACTCTTTACCTAGATCGGTGTTGTCTGGTGTCAGATTGACACACCGCAACAACGATCGCCGCGATGCGTGCCCCCCCGGGATGACAGCCAAGACAAAACTGTGCCAACTTTACTGAGCACAGCAGTGCCAGGAGGATTCCAAAGATATTCCAATTCCTAGAGCTGCCTTTTCATGGTGACTATGTATTGATTTACACCGATCAGCCATAACTTCATGACCAATGACAGATAAATGTGACAATAAAGTGTTGTTTCTCTTTCTTTTAATAACAAAAACGTTAAACTTGCCTGCTCTGTGTAATGGTTTTGCACAGAGCAGCCTCGATCCTCCTCTTCTGGAGTCTCCTGCCGATGAAATGGCTCCTCCTGCCTTTGAGTACCCCCCTCTAGCAAGGTTTGGCTGCTCTGGCAGCTGCAGGGGACTGTGCACTAGTCTTTGCTTGGGTGACGGAGGATGAGGGGGATGAGGACAGTTTAGTAAGCCAGTCCACCTTCTCTGCATGCTGTGGCTGGATGACACAGGCAACTAAACTAAACTGAAATGATGCCCTGCCCAAGGATGGACCATATCCACCTTTGCCAGTTGACACGTACACTGCTGGCCCTCTTACTGTTCCATGGGAACTTCTGCCTCTCCTTGCTGTTCTCCCAGACATGTTGGGGGGGGGGGTTGGGGGGGCTTATTACCAAAATGTAATAAGGAAGGGGAAATGGGTACTTGGATGCAATTTAATCAATAGAAAGTGGTGTTTGGTGCACTTTAACTTGAGTACTCATTACGCAGACACACGCCACTGACCCACCTCAATATACTGCAGTAAAACTGCACTAACACACTTCAATATACTGCAGTAAAAGTGCACTAACACACCTCAATATACTGCAGTGAAACTGCACTAACACACTAATGCACTATCTCTATATTCACACTACACTGATACTTTACACTCACAATAGAATCACAATAGCACACTATAACACACTACACGCTAGTAGCAATGAACAGAGCCCTTTTCTATCTATCTCCACTGCAATATCACACTGCAAATGGCTGCTCTGGGAAGGAATCTTTTATAGTGTGGGGTGGGTCTATGAGCAATGAGCTATGATAGGAGAGAGTCATCATGACTGTGTCCAATTATGGCTCTGACAGTGATTTGTGCCCTGATTGGTCAAAGCCTTGATTGCTTCAGCCAATCAGGGATTCCAATGCACTGTGCATCAAATGCCCCAACAATCTAGGTGTTCGCCGAATAGGCGAACACCTAATTTGAGTGTTTTTTGGGAAATTTGCCTTCACTTCTGACCTCAGACGCTACAGAAAGTTAGAGGAAATCTACCAAAGTGAGGGGGATTTTATTCTTCAACAGATGTCCCAACTGTAAGGTTTCCCCATACCGTTTTTTCTAGGGACAGCTCTAATTTTAGATTTGCCCTCATTTTCCTCTATGGTCACCAGCACAAATAGAGTGTTGAATTTTCCCAATAGTGAGGCAGACAACAATAAAACCTGTAATGACCAACAGTGGTCGATATGTTATAGAGGCGTAACTACAACTTTCAGGACCCGGTACAAGAAACCATGAAGGGCCCCTCCTGAACTCTGGTCCCGGGGCCCTTCCCTCTGGGCCTGGGGTCCTTTATTACGGTCCCACAGCGCCCCCCTTCCTGTCATATTGGGGCCCCCCACGGTGGCAGAACATCAGGGTCCAGTCGCAAGTGCAATCTTTGTGACTCTGGTAGTTCCGCCACTGTGTTCACCTGTATTTGTGTACTGCCATAAATGTTATAAATTTTACCAGCATATAAGACCTGCACTCCCAGAATTGGAAAGGTTTTGAAACAGGATGTTACTGACAAGCTTATTGAGTGGACCCTGAGCAGATCACCCATAACAGGAGAACCAGCATAACCATTGCCGACCCCAGGAAAATGAGCCGCAGTGGTGCAGAAGGAGAGCCCTGACAGCAAGTGGCTCACACTGGGGGCACTGATGGAGGATGGAAGGTCAGACTGGAAGCGCTGGGCTAGCGGCAGGGCGGGGCAGGGTAGGGGTTGCTGTTATCAGTAGGCATGGGCTGTCTGTTCGGGACGAACATGAGTTTGACTCTAACATTGGCTGTTCGCCCATTGGCCAAATAGCGAAAAATTTGGGGTGTTCGCGGCAAATTCGAAAGCCGCAGAACAGAAAAGTTTTTTCGGGAGCAGTGATTTTAATAATGCTTAAAGTGAAACAATAAAAGTGAAATATTCCTTTAAATTTCGTACCTGGGGGGTGTTTATAGTATGTCTGTAAAATGGCGCATGTTTCCCGTGTTTACAACAGTCCGAGAACAAAATTACATTTCTAAAGGAAAAGAAAGTCATTTAAAAGTACTAGTGGTAGCGCTGGCAGCTATAATGAATCTGCAATACTCATAAAAGTCATTGAATAAAACGGCCTGGGGTTTCCCCACAGTGCATTACCAGGCCCTTTGGGTCTGGTATGAATATTAAGGGGAACCCCGAACCAAAATTTAAAAAAAAAAATGCGGGGGGGGGGTCCCCCTAAAAATCCATACCAGACCCTTATCCTCTTTTTCCTCTTGTTTTCTGATACCCTACCACGCCACCATCCATCTGCCAACCCTTTCCCCTTCACAATGCAAGCCCCCTCCTCTCCCCTAGGTCCTCCCTTCCAGCCCAACCCCCTCCCCCCATCATGGGTAAACTCCTCTCCCCCCATCCTCCCCAGCACAAAATCCTCTTCCACCCATGCCAGCATAAGTACTCTCCCCAGTTCTGTCACAAATCCTACTACCCAAATCCTCCTTCCCAGTTCAACCCCCCCCCCCAAAACACAAATCCTCTACCTTTCTAATACAAATCCATACTTCTTAAAGAGGAGTTCCACCCAGGGGCTCCATTAAAAAAAAAAAAAATTAAAAGTCAGCAGCTACAAATACTGCAGCTGCTGACTTTTAATTGGATACGTACCTGTCCCTGGGTCCAGCGATGCGGGGGATCGAAGCCCCGCTCGTCCCCCCCCCTCCGCTCGTCGGCGCCGGCATTTCAACTGTGGGCGCCGGGCTGTGGATTCACAGCCTGGCACCCATTGCGCATGCGCGAGCGGCGCCGCGCGCCGTGATTGGCCGTTCAATCACCTGGGACCTGTAATGGGTCCCAGATGATTGACAAGAGGGAGGGAGCAGAGCCGAGCCCTTCCTGTGCCGAGGGGGAAGTGATGTCACCAGCCCAGGCAAAGGAAGAGGCAGACTACGAGGGACCACCTAGCAACAGGCATTTAGAGGTAAGTAAAAAAAAAAAAAATATTCAAATTTTTTTTTTTTTTTTTTTACAATTTTTCAGGTATTTTTGTTTTTTTGGGTGGAACCCCACTTTAACTGTTGTGGTTTTGGTGGGATCTTCCTGAGATACAAATGAAATCCTGTGTATCTAGACTAATGCCGCGTACACACGAGCGGACTTTACGGCAGACTTTGCCCGGCGGACTGGATTTCGTCGGACAATTCGATCGTGTGTGGGCTCCAGCGGACTTTGTTTGCTCAAAAGTTGGACGGACTTAGATTTGAAACATGTTTTAAATCTATCCGACGGACTCTTCTTTCTAGCGGACAAACCGGTCATCTGTGTGCTAGTCCGACAAACTCAAACTGACACATGCTCTGAAGCAATTACAAGACGGAAGCGCTCGGTCTGGTAAAACTAGTCTTCGTCTTGAAGCCTTCTTCTTGAAGCTAGCACATTCCTCTTCTGTGATCTTATAATACAGCGCTTTTTGTAGGATTGATAATGCGAGAGGAATGAAGTTGTTTTTCTGCTTTATATTCACACAGAGTTCTCACAAACTACTTTCTTCATGATTTATCCTCATGCCTTGACTAATATAATATTTGTAAAAAGCCAGATCTCCATAAATAAAAAAATTTTAATTAGATTTTGGACTCATCTTTATTTTTTTTTATTGATTTCAACACTCAAGTTACCACAATAACCTTAATATTTTGTGTTGTTTTAATGAACCTTAATGAGGTTGTTGTCCCTTGTTCATTAGACATAGGGGGGTGTATTTTACAAAGGCAAATTCATTTTTCACTACAAGTGCTAATTCTACTTGGAATTGCACAGAAAGAGCATTTTGAAGTGCCTTCACTGTGGTTCCGAGGGGCACATGCAAGGAAGCCCAAAAAAAAAAAAAAAAGAAAACTTTTTATTGCACATGGTTTTATGATAAAAACAGCAGAGCTTCCCCTAATTTCAGCTCTTCCCCTCAGATTTACAGCGACTGCACTTCCAACAAGTGCACTTGCTGTGCAATTTCTAAAGTGAACTTTTCACTAGTACTTTTCACTTGATATTCGAAATGATTTAGCCTTTTGTCAAAAACACACATAGGGGTTGATTTACTAAAGGGAAAAAGACTGTGCAGTTGCCCTCTGCAAGAGCAGTTGCTCCAGAGCTTAGTAAATGAGCAGAAGCTCTGCTGACTTCCATCATCCAATCATGTGCAAGCAAAAATGCTGTTTTTATAATTTTCCTTGCACAGGATTGGGTACTCTTTGCAAAGTCAAGGCTTTTAACACATTTCTGAAGCTCTGGAGCAATTTCACTTGCAGAGGGCAACTGCCCTCTGCAAAGTGCACAGTCTATTTGCTTTTCTTAAATCAACCCCATAGTCTTTTTGACCTGTACCTGCCTACTCCCAAACAAAATGGCGTTTTTGAATCAAAACACATAGGCAATAATGTATAAGGTAACCAAAAAATACATTTATTTTTGTGAAAAAAAATTAGGAAGGCAACACTGGAGACACTTTTAGAATCTGGGAAGCCTTTCATCCCCCAGGACACACATCAAGTTTTAGGACCAGAATATTGATATCTTGCGATTAGGGAGCAGAGGGAGCACAGTCAGACCAGACAGAAGCCAGGCAATCACTTTTGAGTCTTCCGTGGAGCCTTCCCTGCACGCTTCTCTGCAGCCTTCCCTCCACGCTTCTCTGCAGCCTTCCTCCGAGGTTGTGCCTCTGGTGGTGTACTTGGGGCAGGAGGAGGAGGAGGAGGAGGAGTGGCTTCATCTGCCAGATATGTGGTAGCAGTAAACTCCCCTCTCAGGCTCTTCTCAAATGCCTTAAAAATTAGACCCTCACAGAGGAGGCGTTGGCCCTTTTCCAACTCCAGCACTCTGCTGGCTATATAGGTGCCATACGCCTCCTCTGCATTGGGTGGTTTGCTCAGGATCTGGCTTGCTTCCCCTATGAGGGCTAGGGATTCCTGCTCAGTTTGTGTCATTCTCCTGGGCCTTTGGTGGAGAATGCGGAGGGGAGGCACCTGACACTCCGTGCGGCTTCGACTTGGTCCAGCCACAGCCTCCTCCTCTCTCCCACTGGGCAAGGCCTCCTCCTCTCTCCCACTGGGCAAGGCCTCCTCCTGGCTGAGGTCATCCTGTGTCAAAAAAAGGGACATAGTTGTAATTTGTGTTATGCAATCACACACAATTTTCAGCTCATGACTTTCAAATATAATTTACACAAAATAGTAAAGGCTATCTATTTGACACCACCATTATTTCAGCTGATCAACAATATCTGAAGTAGTATATTTTTGGCCACTACTGTCTAGTGATATGTCTACATATTAATATTTGTGCTGAAGTCATTTTTTAGGAAGCACTTAAAAAATTAACACGTTAACATCATTAATAACATTTACACAATCACAAATTACACAAAAAAGGATACCTGGCTGAAGCTGGGCGCATCAACTTCATCAATGATGAAAAGGCCCAGTTCATCCTGGAACTCCTCAGCTGGGGTGGAGGTGGATGGAAGGCTGGAGGGAAGAGTGGAGGGAAGGCTGGAGGGAAGGGTGGGGGGAAGGGTCGAAAGTGATTGCCTGGCTTCGGTCTGGTCATCGAGGAATCGCAGTTTGTGGTAGTACCACAACTTGGGTACATATACTTGGTCAGCTGCTGCACCGGATCTGAGCGACTCCTGGATTTTATTGTGTTCCCGCTTATACATGTTTCGCAAGATACTAATTTTCTTGTCCACAAACTTGAGGTCTGCCTGGGGGACTCGAGTCTTCACAAACTCTAAAAGTGTGCCCAGTGTTGCCTTCCTTACATCCCTATTATAATATAGTGGGTATTTGACCTCCCACAGGTTTTTCTTTTCCTGATAGAGCTCAATAAATTGTGACAAATATTCTTCCTCTTTAAAGGGATTCATTGTTTCTGAAAGACAAGACACAAGATCCAAACTAATGTCAGTCACAAATCACAGGATTATTTTGGTTCTAGGGGACACATACATACACACACACACACACACACACCAAACACACACACCCCCACTTTAATCTTACCTTCGTTTCTGACGCTCGCTACTTCCGCACGGACATACGTAGGCCATCGTAATAGCTTTATATACACTGCGCATGTGTCATGCTCCGCCTGCGTCGCCCGCCCCTGACGTTCTTTAGTACGATTTGTCCCCGCGCCTTCACTCTTCGTTGCGCAGTGGGAGTAGATAGCTAAAGATGGCGGAGAGAATCAGTGGAAGTAGCGCGGAAGAAGCCCGGAGCTCCAACCATCCACATCCCGGAGGCGATATAAGGCCACCAACATGGCTTTTGAAGAGATGGTGGAGATGGTGTCCATATTGAGAAGGGAGGACTACGATGGCAAAAAAGGACCGTACACACGACCGAATATGCGTAAGGACAAAATAATGTCCTCAGTTGTCACCGCTCTAGAAGCTAAATTTGGCACAAAACGGTCGAAAGAACAATTGAGGAAGCGGTGGTCTGACATCAAAAGTCGGGAGCCAGAACAATATTGGCGAATAAAGAAGCTGCTTAAAAAAAGTAAGTACTTGTTGTGTTTTCCTATTGAGATACTTAACTTGCATGCTGATCCATATTGTTTGACTTTATACAGCATCGTTCGTAAAGACCGTTCTTTGTAAAATACATATGATACTTTAGAAAATGACGTTATTTTTTCGCCAAATACAATGGTACAGGGTTGTACATACATTTATGTCTTGATAATTTGTCAACTTCCCACAATTTGTTGATGTGGTGTAGATGTGTTGGAAAATATAATGCTTCTTCAAAAATGATTCAGTGTAATGTAGGGACAGGACACAGCAGCTGTTTACACATCTGGACTCACGAGCACTATAGTGTACTATGTGACCATAAATACATTTTAGAGGTGTAATACACATAGGAGATCATTGAGGTGTCTGCATCTGTGAAACTTGCCAGAAAATGTGCATTGTTTATAATTGTTGTTCAGAGGGAATGTTCATCCTGTCTTCTAAATTTTTGATGACCAAAAAAGGCAATTGGCCACAACTCCTAACCAACGTTTAAGATTATTTACTACAATCTAAAATATCACTGTGTTTTAACTATACCTTTTGTTCTATTCTCATAGGGGAGAAAAGACTCAGACAACAGTCCAAGGATCCCAGGACCCCCCAAGTTACCAGCCTGAGGCAGAAGATACCCCAAGCCCCAGCCCAAGACCACGCCTGGAGCAAGGAGAGGTGGAGGAAGTGTGCGAGGTTTCAAGCCCACCAAGTGAGTGACTGACACCCCAGCTTAAGGTAATGTATTTTGGCATGCATATTGTAACCCTTGTTTTTATTCACTCATTTTAGGTGAGTTTCTGGTTGTGGAAGGCCAAGCGGCAGAGCCATTCACCACAGACAGTGCCCAAAGACTGATTGGCCAGATAATGCTGTGGAATGGCCAAATAGATAAAATGCGTGACCAAATTCACAGCATGCAACTTCGCCTGGACTCCATGCAACAGGAAATGAAGAACATGATTGATGTTTTGGGCATAATATAATAACGTTTGGCCTAAAAACATCAATTATGTTCTTCATTTCCTTGTGAAGTTTGTTTTTTCTACTAAATGTTTTTAGAATTTTTTGGTGATACCCAAATTTTCATTATGATGCACACGGTGTGTCATCATGTGCTATCTTCCATCATGGGTTATCAATGTACTTGTTTTGTGCTTGCAACCCCTTCATCCTAAAAATTATTTTGTGATCATAGGAACAAAAAAAGGGATTGCACACACAAAACACGTACATTGCTCACCCATGATGGGAGATAGCACATGTTGACTTGACCCTTTTGTAATTCTCAATTTTGAGCATATTAAAAAGGAACGATTTCCAAGGGTGATATCACATGCACCGTTCTTTAAATGTTGAACTTTGTAAGTTCTTTAATGTTTGGTTATGTTTATAAAAACACTGTTGTGAATGTAAATATTTTTATCAAGGTCTATTTTTGAAAAAATATGCCTTTAATAGCGTAAAAAAAAATATCTATTTTTACACCAATAAAAATCATTAAAAAAAATAAAAACAAAAAAAATATTAAAAAATGCACCTTTCAATGTGCACAAAGTAAAAAGTTTTTACTAATACAATGTGTGTGGCTGATTATTTCAGGCAAATATTTTTTAATTTTTTGGGGGGCCTGATTAAATAAAGGTAAATGCACTTGCCACTACTACAATTGCACTAGGAGACAGACATAACTAAATGCAAACAAGAATAAAAAAAAAAAGATATTTTTGATCAATTCTTTTTATTTATTTTTTTTGGTAAAATTAAAGCTGTTGCTGAATAGCAATGGCCCCCTGACCATTAAAATAATTAACATAACGCTCACGCACTTGACGTGCGGTTCGGGGGGCCAAGCCAATACGGCCAATTTCTAGGCCTGTCATTGTGGTATCCTGTTCCAGTCCGGCCTCAGGCCCAACAGAAGATATATATGTCGCTGAATGTCTCTTTAAAAAGTTATGTAGGATGCAGCAAGCAAGTATGACGTAATTTAGTTTATAGTCCGCCAGATTAATTGCAGAAAGGAATAAACGGAACCGGCTGGCCAGAATCCCAAAGGCATTCTCCACAACTCTTCTTGCTCTGGCCAGCCGGTAATTAAATACCCTCCTCTCAGGGGTGAGTGTCCTTTGGGGGAACGGCCTCATCAAGTGCTCACCGGCGATAAATACTGAGGGGAGTCCATCAACATTCTGGTCATCAGGTGGCAATCCCAGGCCACCAGTCTGGAGACGCTGGCACAGCTTGGTCTGTGCAAAGACTCCTCCATCAGACATCCGGACGTTCTTCCCCCACATCCACAAACAGAAAGTCCAAATGTGCTGAGACCACCGCCATCAAAACTACACTATGGAACCCCTTGTAGTTATAGAAATAGGACCCCGAATGCGGTGGTGGCACAATCCGGACATGCTTCCCGTCAATCGCCCCAACACAGTTGGGAAAGTCCCAACGGTCAGCGAACTGGGAGGCCACAGTCTGCCATTCCTGTGTACTTGAAGGAAACTGTGGAGTGAAAAAAAAAAAAAATTTAGATAAGGACTTTGAAACCTAACTTGTATATCAGATTACACAAAAACATTAGTGAACAACAGCAGGCAAACATTATTAATATGTGTGTTTGTAATTGAAATGTTAAAAAACATAAGGCCCACTTATAAGATTAATCACCCCCTCTGATGGCCCATTGATCCATTCGAATGTGGGGGGAGGTGTTCTAATTAGGGCCCAAAACACACCTGACTGTTTTAAACATTTGTGGGGTGGGGGAGGGGTTCTAATTAGGGTCCAAAACACACCTGACTGTTTTAAAATTTGTGGGGTGGGGGAGGGGTTCTAATTAGGGCCCAAAACACACCTGACTGTTTTTAGACATTTGTGGGGTGGGGGGTGGGGTTCTAATTAGGGCCCAAAACACACCTGACTGTTTTAAACATTTGTGGGGTGGGGGAGGGTCAAACAAGACGATGGAGCAGACAATAGACATTGTTCAAGGGACTATAGGCTAGAGATATAAATGGACCCAGGATTGCATGGTGGGGAGGTTATTGAAGGTAAATATGCATGTAGGGCAATAAATGATTAATGTCCAAAAACAGGCATGCATTAAGATAAAGGGGACATTCACAGCATATTGAAAGCATGGCAATTAGGTAAGGAGGACATTTATACAATACATTAAAAAACATTTAATACATATCATGTAATGTTAAAGGATAAAACTTACCTTCATATTGTCCTTCTGCAGGACCTGAATGATGGCAGAACAAGTCTCTGGGATTATTATCCCCAGAGCCTGGGGGGAGATGCCTGTCGAGAACTTCAAGTCCTGAAGACTTCTCCCTGTCGCCAAGTAACGTAACGTGGCAACTAGCCTCTGCTCCGCACTGATGGCTTGCCTTATGCAGGTATCCTGCCTGCTGATATAGGGGGTCAGCATAGCCAGCAGACGCTCAAAGACGGGGTCCGTCATCCGGAGATAATTCCTGAAATGCTCAGGATTATTCTCACGGAGCTCACGGAGCAAAGGCATATGAGAGAATTGGTCATGCTGGCTTCATCCATGAACTCCTCCTCGCCTTCATGGACTGGACTCGGGTCAAAGTATTAACCCCAACACCAAGTCCCCACGCAGCACGAACTCGAGAACGAGTACGTCCACACGACATGGCTTCAAAACGGTCGGCTGGTCAAACAAACAAACTTATAACAAACGCACTGAAGAACAGCAAGGCCTATGAAGAACGACCTGAAAATCAGGAACGAGCGGACCAGAACGGCCTGCAAGGCAGGTTACGAACTGACCAACACGCACTGAAAAGCAGATACAAACCTCACAAGCACAAACTGAACCGCAGAAAACGATCGAAATAAGCTGAAGTGTGAAAAGCGTGAATCGTCTCTAACCAAACTTCTACTAACACGAGAAAAACACAAGATTAGCAGAAGGAGCCCAAAGGGTGCCGTAGTGGGGCTTGAACTTTTATAGTCCCGTCGTACGTGCTATACGTCACCGCGTTCCAAACCAGCGGACTTTTGCAGTGATCGTGTGTGGCCAAGTCCGTCCGTTTTTAAGTCCGGCGCAAGGAGCCGACAAAGTCCGGCGAAAAGTACGCCGAGCAAAGTCTGCCGTAAAGTCCGCTCGTGTGTACGCGGCATAAGGGTCTGTTCATACCAGAATGCCGTGAGGGAAACCTGCATTTTGTGTGCGTTTCCCACAATGCATTCAAAATTGCCATAGCGATCTGTAGCGGGTGTCAACTTAATGACTCCTTAAATGCAGGTCGCAAACGCAGTATTTGCCTGCACCAGATTGTATGATCAGAAGTACCATGCAATCCAGTTGCTGTGTGTATTGTAAAGGATCGCATGCACAGCTCTTGGTGCAGACTGACACAATTTTAGCCCATTCAAATGAAAGAGCTGAAATCGCACAGCACCTGAAAGGCATGTGAATCGCACAGGAACGCACAGCACATTCCTTTGTGATCCTTAGTGTGAACCAACCCTAAATCCTGGAGCCCAGTGCCAAAAAAAGTTCTGGCACTCGACTCCACTAACTTGCCTGACAGGGGTGGCAGTAGTGTAAGCACCTGGGGTGATTTCCCCAAATCTTGAGAGAGGTGCTCAGGATCCCAGACACCATGATTGTCTCCTCAACAGCAGCCAGCATCTCTTTGAAGAAGGGAGGAAAGTGACAAGTTGTCAAAGAAGACAACTTGCAGTGATTTGGGGGGATAAGAGGATGCTCTATGAGCTAGGGGGCACTTTGGGAGGGGAGAGGACTTGTCCTAGGACTTGTGCTGAATAAAATATCAGACCCCCTCCACAGCACAAGTTTTCTCCTCTCCCAAAGTACCCCCTACTTCATAGCGCATCCTCCTATCCCCACAAATCAGTGAAAGTATTCTTCTTTGACAACTTGCACCTTTCTCTGAGTCCCCTTTCCTGTCTGGAAAGGGGTGTCTCCTTCCCCTGAAAGTGCTGAGCATTCAGATTCAGTACAAACCTCAGATTACCATGTCCCGTTCCGTTGATGCTGTGTCCATTCTCCTCCCCCTCCTCCTCCTGTCTGTGACATCCGAGCCGAGGAGGAGGGGGAGGGGACTTTAGTCCATGTGTTAGTGTGAGGCAGGAGAGGGGAGAAAGGGGGGAGAGAGGGAGAGATGCAGCCTCTGCCATACAGAGTAATCGTAGCGCGTGGGACCTGAAACACCCTGCACAAGCTGCGAGCCAGTCACTGGAGCCAAGTGCCGGAAGTGAGTACTAGCTGTGCTGGAGCTCACCCTCCTTGCACTTGCAACATCAGGTGCTGGACCTAAAGTCTTTCGTGCTTTCTTGGGGCTCCCTTACAGTGGAGGAACGCCAGGGCCCGGTCGCAAGTTCGACTGTTGCAACCCTGGTAGTTCCGCCACTAATGTAACTAAGCACAGCTCTGAAGTTTGTTTTCTGGGACTGCTGAATAATCTTTAAAGTGTTTCTAAAAGCTAAAGTTCTTTTTTTTGTAAATAACAAATATGTTATATTTACCTGTTCTGTGCAATGATATTGCACAGTGGGGCCCCAAATTTCCTCCTCTGAGGTCCCCTGCCAGTGTGTCTGCCCCCATAGCAAACTGCTTCCAATGGGATCACACATGCGGGTTCGCTCCCAAGTTGGGCTGTGTGAATGCATAGACACATACAGTGTGGCTTGGCCCCACAACCGCTTCCTCCTCACAGGATTTGATTGACAGCAGCAGGAACCAATGGCTTTTGCTACTACCTGCGTATCCTGTGAGGAAAGAGGAAGAGAGCAGCACTGCTGCAGTTGGGTGCAGCACTGGATCGAGGTAGGACTCAGCTAAGTATAAGGAGGTGAAGGGGCAATACAAATACTGGAACATTTTTTATCGTAATGCAGGGAAAGCATTAGGGTAAACATGTCTTGCCTTTATACCTACTTAAATACAAACTGTCTTGCACTATTTGAAGCCTTTGTTCTATGAAAATGCACATTATACACAGTTAGGAAGGACAAGCTCTCTTTAAAAAGTCCCTGTATTGTATTGACCCACATACTCTATGCAAAGCCATGAACTGAATTTGCCTTTGTAATTGCACTTCAGTAACAGCATATTTGACATGAGATGTTATATGTGAATAAGGAGTGGAATGCAAGCAATATGTGCAATCTTCCCTGTGACTTTAACTAATTCTCATTCCATCAGTATATGGCTAATACCTAGTACACACGATGAGAAAATTGGACAAAAAATACCGCTTTTGGAGCGATCATCGGATAATCTGATTGTTAGAACACAGTTTTCGAGAGCCGATCACAACAATTCATGTGAAAATATCCAAAGGCACAAGCACGAAAATTTTTCTCGTACAATAGCAGAGTGATTTTTGCGTAATTAGTACAGTATTTGTATAAAAAAATGTGTGATCAAGATCACAGATGCTTGGAAATGAAAGAATACATTACAATACAATACAAGACATTACATAACTTGTGAATTTGTATTTTGTCATACGAGAATTTTCAAAAATTTAGCAATCTATCGGTTTTCTATATGAGACTAGCATGCAAAAAAAAATGGACCATCATTCATCTGATATTCTCATTGTGTGTAATTGGCATTAGGTTGCCCATAGATGGGTAATTTTTTTTTGGCCAGTCAGTGGAAAAAAAAACAACGGATTCCCCCATCCACGCAAGCGAGGTGGATGGAGGAATCTTCCCTGATCTGCTATTGTTTTCTGACAGTGGAATACATTGATCAGTGCTGAAGCTGATTGGCTGCAGCTGCTGATTGAAAGAAAAATTTCCAACACTATGATTCAAAAGGAGGTGATTGTTAGATAGGCACCACTACTACAGTAATCACCGTTAGCTTTTCTCATCAAATGCAAAGTGTTTTCTGATTGGAAAAGGTGGACATTGTGGCATCACCTCCCCACTTCCCCACCTCATCCAAACAGAGGATGCTTTGCATTTGTTGAGAAAATGCAAAGTGTTCTCTAAATGACGTCTATGCCGAGTGAGTGACCTCCTGTGTTCACTAATCAACAGGGCAGCCGCTTGGCAGGGGATCTGGAAACCAGCAGCAATCACTGTAATAATGGTGCCTACTACAGTGATTTCCAGCTTGCATGGAATCTTCCAGGTATGACACATACATACTTACATTGATTCAAGGTGAACCAATGTAATTACACAAAAATATCCATACTTAAGCTTCATCTTTAACACACTTCCTATCCGGGGGTGACAACAGTACTGAGCAGCATTGTCACGCAAGGAAAAGACAGTGTGGGCAAGCAGGGGGAAGTGTTTTGTCATGAGCTTAGCATAAGGGGTCGCAGAGGTCACAATTGCAACCCCGCCCTTTGCTCCAGCAGGCCTGTGCGGACTCCCTGTCACTGTAATGGGCCAATTGGAATTTGAGTCAGAGTGCAGGCCAGGAGAGCTTTTGGTGCCTTTTTTAAGTCCTAAACAGAGAGCTGGAGCATAGCTAGCAGAGGGAGGATGGGACGGGAAAATGTCAGTGCTGAGGGTTGAGCGAGCGAGCCAGGAGGAGGAGGAGAGCATTATCTGGGAGCCGGCACCACTGCCATTGGTGAGGTAAGTCACTGGTCAGATCTGTGCACACTGACACACGCCACCCCTCCCTCCCCACAACATCTGCTGACACTTACAAAAAAATCCTCACACAAATCACCTTACACCTCCTGAGGGGCCCCTGAGGGGCTGCAGGCTCCAGAGGCTGCAGATTTTACTGTGTCAGACTGAGCAGGATGAGCGGGGGGGGGGGGGGGGGGGGATGTAAAAGAGGTTTTATTTCGGGGGGGCGTGGCCTGCTACAGCATGGAGTAGGACGTGGAAGACCCGAGCTCCGTCCAATACTCCTGCATCCCTATTAATCCTGCCCGTCAGCAATCTCCGGAAGCAACCTGGCATACCTCCTGAGGTCTCTAGCCATATACAGACCTGTTTCAGCGGTCCTCCGGCCGTACGGGAGTCCCGAGCGGCACGGCGCTCCTCCGCGGCCGCAGCCACAACTACAGGCCGCGGCTTCGGCCTAGTCGATGCCGGCGGCCGTCTTGCTCCACTCGGCCGCCTCTTCTATAATCCTCCCCGGCCTCCCTGGTGTCTGGAGCCCCTGCCGAACGCGGTCCCTGCTCAGCGGGCCTCCGATTGGGGGATCGGGTGGAACGGTGCCCTTTTGTGCGGGGGCGCTCTTAAATTTAGGCCGCGGCTTCGGCCTGGTCCGGAGCTCCGGCGGCCATCTTGCTCCTCCCTGCCTCTTTGGAGGTGCTGTGTCCTGGCCCCTCTGATGCCTGGCTCCTCCACCAGAGGCTGACCCAACTGCATCTGATCCTGACTGGGAGCCTGAACTGAACAGGGCCCCCCCACACAGTGACAACCCCAAATCCGGGCCGTGGTCTGGGCCTAGTCTCGGCGGCCATCTTGGTGCTCCCTGCCTCTTTACCAGCAACACATCCTCCCTTCCTGGACTCTGCATATAACACAGTGGATCATCTAACCCACCTACTGCCCCCTGCAACTCCTCCAGGGACATCACAGTACTCAGACCTACAGAGGACCTCCGCATCCCCCAGGTGAGCGGCATCCAATTTACTACTCTATATTGGACACTCCTGACCTTCCCATCTTTCCTCTACCTGATCTGAGCCCCAGCTGATAATCCCAGCGCCCTTGCCCGCCAAAGCATTGTCCCTACCCAAACCTGCTGGGGGTACTCGGGCTCATTGGGGGTGAACGGGGATTCAAGACCTATCCTAGACGAATTGTGTGAGGACTGTCCTGTTGATCTTGACCTCCAAACTCCCACAGCTTACCCTCAATACCAACTCCGCAACCGCTCAGTCAGCTGCGTCTGCCCCCTCTAATTAACAGTCATGGCTCCGACGAAACCCAAGACCGACGCGGCTGTCAAACTTGATAAGTACCGCCGACAGGATAAAGACAGCCTGGGAGAAGATGGCGGCACCGCATCGGGGGGGAGGGAGGTGGCGGGCGCAGACACAGATAGAGTGCTGGAAGCCATCTCTGCGCTCCAGGCCGCCCTCACGACCAAAATTGAGGAGGTGAAGGTAGATGTCTCCCTGGTCCGACAAGACCTGCATAAGCTTAAGGAGAGAGTTAAGACATCTGAGACCAGACTAGGAGAGGTGGAGGATGCGATCCCGCCATTACAGACTACCTCTGAACGCATGCAATACCAGATTAATCAACTCCTGGCAAAGCAGGATGACATGGAGAACAGGCTTCGTAGGTGCAACCTCCGCTTCATTGGCCTACCAGAGGGGACGGAGGGGAAAGACCCCACCACATTCCTGGAACAATTACTAATTACAGTGTATGGCAGGGAGGCCTTTTCGCCCACGTTTGCTGTCGAAAGAGCACATCGCATGCCCGCTAGGCCGCCACCACAGGGTGCCCCACCCCGAACATTTATCGCTAAATTGCTAAATTACAAAGACCGCGACGCAACGCTGCGCATGGCAAGGTTGAAAGGTAATATACCCATTGACAATGTCAAGGTAGCCATCTTCCCTGATTTTTCCACTGAAGTACAGAAGCGCAGACAAAACTTCACCGAAGCCAAGAGGCGCTTACGCATTAAAAATCTTAAATACTCAATGTTATTTCCCGCACGTCTTCGTGTGGAGGTTGATGGCCGAGCCGTTTTTTTTGAAACCCCTGAAGATACCATTGCCTGGCTGGAGCGCAGAGATAACAGGAAAGAGAATGAATAACCCAATACACACAGCACATGGCCGTGGATTGCGGCAGGAGACCGCAGCCCTCTTTTCTTACAACATGAAAGACTTTGCTCTTAATACCTCAGGAGAAACTATATACTATCATTTATTATTTTGATGACCGGAGCCTCGGGTCAGCAATAGTCCTACAGAACATATGTATGGTGCAGCGTGACTTTGCCCCACGCACCGTTAGGGAAATCAGTCACCAAACCTGGAATGAAGCCGTTCAACTACAATTACACGCATTTAACTACCCCAGAGAACACATGGCACCATTTTCTTTACATATGATTTTGTGGGATATGTTTACCCCGGGTTCTAAAACCCAACGGCTACCCTGGTTTTTTCTTTTTTTTCTGATGAAGCTGACTGTTCTTTCCCGGATTTCAATCTCAGTTTTGTTTGGGAAGTATGCCCGCACAGGTTGGGGTCAGTGCAGGGCTGGGAGGGAGAGGGGAGGGAAAATGTTTAAGTTACTTCTTAAAATGCAAGAAGTACTATGTTTACACTTTTCGAGTCAATATAGTTTTTTGAATAATATTGAAAATTTGCCTCTGTTGTTATATTTTGTAGTACTGTACATATACATACATAATTCTTGTATAAAGGCACCGGTGAGACTCAGGATACACACCTTAATACTGAAAATGATCTGTGAGAACTCCATATGGCGTCTATAAAATTCCTTACTTGGAATGTGAGGGGCTTGCGTGAACCGCTTAAGAGGTCGGCAACCTTCACATTCCTTAAGAAACAGAGGGCCGATGTAATAGCATTGGTGGAGACCCATATAGATGGCAAGCTACAGATGGCCCTACGTCGCCCCTGGGTAGGATGGGCATATCATTCCACGTTTACATCCCATTCAAGAGGTGTATCTATTTTAATTGCAAAATCCATACACTTTGAGCCAGGAGAGATATGCACAGATCCTCAGGGCAGATATGTGTTTATATCTGCTAAACTATACGGAGAACCCTTCCTAATCTTAGCTTTCTATGTCCCCCCTCCATTTGCTATTACTATAATACTAGAGGGTGTCTCCTTCATGGCAAGATACCCCACAGTGCAAGCAGTATGGATGGGGGATTTTAATTCCACAATGAATGATGCCCTAGACAGACTTCGCTCACCGACAGTAGCTGCAATGAGGACAAATGACACTAAACTACATAAAATAACCTCATCCATTCATCTAATTGATACATGGAGACATAAATTTCCACATACCAAGGCCTATTCATGTTTCTCCTCCACACATAACTCGATGTCCCGAATAGATTTCATTCTGACATCAAAACAACTTTTACCTAGATTATTGACAGTGTCCTTTGGACCTAGGCTGTTGTCTGATCATAGCCTTTACTCAATTACTCTCAGCGTGCCCCTAGCCAAGCAGAAGCGGACCTGGCGCTTGAACCCATTTTGGTTGTCCCTGCTGCCAGAAGATGATATGCTTGAGGTGGAATGGACTCGTTTTTTTACGGACAATGAACATTCTGCTCCCGCGCCAGTAGTGTGGGACACGTTTAAGCTGCATGTCCGAGCTGTCCTGACCTCATGCATCAATCAGATTAAAACAAACTCCGCGGAAGCCTTAGATAAAGCAATCACAGAACTATCCTCTTCAGAACAAGCATATATAGCTGACCCATCCACAACAAATGCCAATACTCTTAAACTACAGACAAGAGTGGTGTCTCAGATGCAATATGTAAAAGCCAAGCAGAAATTATTCTTCAGTAGACAGCGGTGGTTTGAACATGGAGAAAAAGCAGGTAAATTGCTTGCATATCTTGTTCATAGTGAAGACAAACCCCCAATTGTAATCACGCTTCATGATAAGGATAGACAGCCGATCACGGATCCTCTTGTCGTGTCCTCCAAGTTTAGAGACTTTTTTACAGAACTTTACACATCAACGGTCTCGGAGGATACGGCAATAATGGATCAGTTTTTGAGCAACATCATACTTCCACAACTCTCAGAGAGTCAAGTCGAACTTCTTGAGGCACCCCTCACGGTGGAGGAAATAAAGATTGCTATTGCAGATTTTGCTAGGTCCAAATCCCCGGGGTCTGATGGTTTGCCCATTGAATTTTATGCACACTTTTCTGAGATACTTACACCCAAACTGCTGACTCTGTACAACACCATGTTCGAAACTTTAACACTACCTGCATCCATGAGAGAGGCCACGATAGTACTTATACCCAAACCAGGGAGAGATTTAGGATACCCTGAGTCATACCGCCCCATATCTTTACTCCAAGCAGATGTCAAAATACTAGCCAAAGTACTCTCCAAACGTCTAAACCAAGTAATACTATCCCTTATACATGTAGATCAGTCAGGGTTTATGCCTGGCCGTAACACTTCCTTTAATTTAAGGAAGTTATTTATCAATCTCCAGGCCAAGCATGATAATGTGGGCACAAGAGTGATAGTAACATTAGATACAGCCAAGGCATTTGATACGGTTGAATGGAGATATCTCTGGAGATGCATGGAGGGATACGGATTTGGGCCCAAGTTTATTAGATGGGTGCAACTGTTATATCAGCAACCAACTGCCCGAGTGGTGGCTAACGGATGCCCCTCTCGGGAATTTGGCCTAAGCAGAGGTACGAGACAGGGATGCCCGCTCTCGCCTTTGCTGTATGCTCTGGCATCGGAACCCCTCGCCGTGTCCATCCGTACTAACCAGGAGATAATAGGTTTGACATTCGGATCCCTTACCGAGAAAATTAGCCTATATGCAGATGACACCCTCCTCTACCTGGCAGACCCTGGCCTCTCTCTACACACAGCCCTTAACGTAATTGAGCAATTTGGGACATTTTCGGGCTTGAGGATTAATTGGGGTAAATCACAGATATTACCAATTGATAGTTTTCCACCTACAGAATCACAGGCTAATTTACCCCTTCAACGGGTGGATATAATAAAATACCTTGGCGTTAAAATATCCAAGAATCCAGTAGACTATATTTCCTTGAACGTCGAACCATTATTCTCCCTAATTAAATCTAAGATCCAGGTCTGGTCCCGCCTCCCTTTAGGAGTATGGGGCCGAGTCAATTTAATAAAGATGGTACTACTGCCTAAGGTACTGTACGTCCTATGGCACACTCCAGTATATCTACCCCTTAAGTATTTTAAACTACTAGAAACACTACTTAAACCATTTGTATGGGGGAAATCTAGACACAAACTCGCATGGCAAACACTTAAAAGCTCAACGGACATGGGTGGAACAGCACTTCCTGATTTTAACCATTACTATATAGCGTCACAGCTATCCCAACTATTTCACATTGACAAAACTGACAAGGAACGCTTTCTCATTCTGCTGAGCCCCCGTTGGGTTCAGCATACTGGGGACCCAATAAACGGGATAGCGGTGGGTGTAGGGAACACACAGTCAAAAGATTATAGACATTCCTTGCTATATCATTATAGACGCATATGGGAATTAGCCTCCTCTAAACTAGAGATACCATCATTTAATGACTATACACCACTTTGGCATAATAACAAGATGCAGGAACTTAATGGAGTCCAGAACTCAGGCTTATGGGCAGCCAAGGGCATATACTATTTACACCATTTGTTCACAAATGGAACTTTTAAAACGTTTGAGGCACTTAAGATGGAGTTCCAGATTCCGAATCAAATGTTTTTTTGTTATCTCCAGATCCGCCATGCGATCCAAACGCAGTTTTCACGGGACCTTCCTCAGCCCACTCCTAACGCTATTATAGCCATAGTCAAGGATACAGACTCAAAAAAACTAATTTCCTGTTTTTACAACATGCTATCCGCCCCTGCCTCTGCAAAATCAGCTTACGCATTGAAACCAAGATGGGAGAGGGAGGTTGGGAGGATGGAGGATGAGGAGTGGGAGGAGGCCCTGGAAACATGCAAGTTGGTTTCACCCAAACTTTCAGACAGACTGTCCCAACTCTTTATACTTCATCGTGCATACCTCACTCCTCTTAGGGTAGCTAGATATAAAAGAAGTCAATCCATCACATGTCCAATGTGTGGAACTGAAACAGGCACATTCTTTCACCTTATATGGTCTTGTCAGAAGATACAAGATTACTGGAAACAAATAGTTGCCTTCTTGCATGACGACATGGGGTCCCCATTAACTCTTGACCCAAAACAATGCCTACTGGGAATTTTTCCAGATGTACTAGACAAATTCACACTAATATTCCTACATGAAACTTTATTTTCAGCTAGGAAAATTATTGCCAGACAATGGATGAGATCCGAACCCCCTCAATTGGTGGACTGGAAAAGAGACATTAACACAACCCTTCCATATAAAAAATTCCTCTATATTAACAGAGGTTGTCCAAACAAGTATAACAGAATATGGGATAGATGGTTACAAGAGTCTATGACATGCATATAAACGGTGCTTATCCTGATATTTACTAAATATGAGTGTGGAAGTGTACGGATTATATATGAACCTACAGAACTAACTACATGATAGTAATATATGTGTATCATGTTCTTTGAATGCGGAATATCTTCTGTAAGATGTTAAACATGTATACCAATGCTTTTCATGTATTATGTACAATCTTGCAAATAAAAAGTTTGTTATAAGTTAAAAAAAAAAGAGGTTTTATTTCTCTTAACAGTCCAGTTTTGTATTTTTTGGGGAAAGAGGGTTAGGGCAAGGACACCCTTAAGTAGCTGTAATTTCAATTGGCAGACTTCAATAGTAAGAAAGCCATGCAGGGAAAGGCCCAGCAAGGTGCCACATCTGCACATACAGGAATGCTGTCTCCTATGGCAACATTCTTTAACAGTTCCCAACTCAAATGTAACAGTTCCTTCAGCTTCACTACAACTGCCCTTGTAGTTCTTCAACACTTGAGCTCCCAGTCTCTCACTAGTCCCTCTGATTCACCGACTCTGAATCCCTTGAGCTCCTCCAATCTTTGTGGTGGTATCTCCCTCAAGCGTCACCCCTGCTTCCTTGCTGGGTTTCTAGCTTGGCACTCCAGATACTTCTCAAACTTGACCCCTGCTGACCGGCTCAGTCCCTAGCTTGACATACAAGGCTGCTGTAGCACCCTCTACCAGAAGGTAGGTGCTAGTAAGGGTTATTTTACTAGGTTTATTCAGCACAGGCAAATTTAGGCAGGTTTATACTGCGCGCTAGGTCTGTCTGTTTTGATTCTGGGGCTGGGAGTGTTTAGAGTAGCAGTGGGTGTGACCACCTGTGCTTCAGTCTGAGGCGCCTCCCCTGTTTCCAGGGAGAATGTCCTGGAAGAGGAAGGCTGGGCCTACAGCTGAAGTGGCAGGCAGCACATGTGTGAGCTCTGAGCAATCCCAAACTGGCATTGGCAGGGGTGGGCCTTCTATATATGCTGAGGTCACATACTGCTGGCGAGGAGAAGTCGACTGGGTAACGTGAGGAATGGAGTGCTAGACAGCCGCAGGATCACACCCCCACCTGGGGGGGTATGTGTGATCGCAGGAGGAGGAGGTCCGGGGAGAGGTGTGAGGTAACATTGCCTTTACACGATCAATGGCAATGTCCCTGTCACCACACCCAATAAAACAACAAAAACAAAGCTCTCAAATGACTGTTCATTGTCTCTGGAAAGGATGTATGAAGTCTGGCAGTGGGGTCATTTGGCGGAACGTTTGTCAGTAGTGCTTACACCATGGCTACACTGCTCTCTTACTTCTGGATAGGCCCTCACACAGCCTAGCAGCCAGATGCCCCTGGGATAGGCCCAATCTCCAACACACGTCCACACGGCCACCCAGACAGCCGTCCAGGTGGCACAGAACATGGATCACCTGACTCCACCCGAATATATAGGTTCTCCCAGCAGGCCAAGGAATTCAAGAAAACCTCTGACCATTGGCTGAGACACCCCACATACCCATAACTTGACCTTGGGTTGCCCTTCTCATAACTAGTACCACCAAGTGCCTGGACACCTAACGGTAGAAAAGTGCAACAGGGCCAAGCTTAGGGAGAAGTCAATAGATCTCTTTTAACCAGGATAACTACTCCTGGCAAGTAAATTTGTGAGACGCTTCCTGCCTAAACTACCATGTCATTACATGGTGGGGAGATGGGGTCATCTGTCATTACCTGGTGGGGGGAGGGGGGTCATCTGTCATTACCTGGGGAAGGGGTCATGTGTCATTACTTGGGGAGGGGGGTCATCAGTCATTACCTGCTGGGGGGGAGTCATCTGTCATTATCTGCTGGGGGAGAGGGGGGTCATCTGTCATTACCTGCTGCGGGAAGGAGGGGTCATTACCTGGTGAGGAGGGGGGTCATCTGTCATTACCTGGTGGGGGAGAGGGGGGTCATCTGTCATTACCTGCTGCGGGAAGGAGGGGTCATTACCTGGTGAGGAGGGGGGTCATCTGTCATTACCTGGTGGGGGAGAGGGGAGTCATCTGTCATTACCTGCTGCGGGAAGGAGGGGTCATTACCTGGTGAGGAGGGGGGTCATCTGTCATTACCTGCTGGGGGGAGGGAGGAATCATCTGTCATGACCTGGTGGTAGGAAGGGGAGTGGTCATCTGTCATTACTTGGTGGGGAAAATGAGGGGTCATCTGTCATTACCTGGTGGGAGGAGGTTGGGGTATCTGTCCTTATCTGGTGGGGGTAGGGGGTTATCTGTCATTACCTGGTGGAGGAAAGGGTGGGGTCATTTGTCATTACCTGGTGAGGAGAAGTGGGGGTCATTTGTCATCACCTGGTGGGGGGAGGTGGGGGTCATTTGTCATTACCTAGTGGGGGTCATTTATCATTACCTGGTGGGGGGGCATGTGTCATTACCAGGAGGGGGAGTAAACTGTCTTTACAGGAGGAAAGGGCCATCTGTCATTACCAGGAGGAGGCGGGAGGTCATGTGTCATTACCAGGAAGGGGGGGTGTCACCTTCCCCAACATCCTGCACCTCCACATAACTGCAGCCTGGCCACGTGAAAGGCAACTTGGTTCTATTTAATGAATAAAAGAAGGTTGTGATATCCCCAGTGGTGCGCTCTCTGATCAGCCCCCCGCCCAACACAGTACAGTACCCTCCTCTCGCCTCTGCTCATCCCTGCTTGTTCACACACAGTGGGGCAGGCAGGCCACACTCTGAGTTGTTGGGTAAAAGCGGTGGGCTTGTATGTGAATCTGGAAGTCAAAGGGCCCATCCAGCCCAGGCCAGGACCTCTGAGTTTCCTCTTTTACATACAAGCCCATCAATTTCACCTGGGATCTCAGAGCGTGGCCTGCCTGCCCCACTGTGTGTGCATGAGCAGCCAGCAGCAGGAGAGAGACAGCCATTATACAGCTACCATATCTTGGCGCACGGTAGAAGCAGTGGGTGGTAGTGGGGGGACCCCAGGTCAACTTTTGCGCATTGGGGCCCACAAGCTTCAAGTTACGCCTCTGTGTTTTGTGATCCCAGGAAATAGCAGGAAGTTATCAGCTCAGATTATTTCTGTCTGGATGAACAGCTTTTTTTTATATTTCTCATACGAAAAACACTTTAGTAGTATATTTAACAGACCAAAAGAAAGCATATAAGAGTAATTTATTGTTAGTAAGAGTATTCTAGTGTTTACACTTCAAGATTATATTTAATATATGGAAGAAATTGCATAAGTGCTTTCCTAGCATGCATGTTTACAAAAAAGCTCCCTTTGTCGCCACTGGATACTTTTGCTGATTAAACTTTTTTGCAGAAACGTCAGTTCCTATTATAATGCAGCAGATAGTTGATACATTTTGTGTTTCACAGTTAACTTTGAACTCATCGGATTGAAAATTTAGAAGCAATTTTAATGCAAAATATCTTGGATACTTCTTTCGGATTACCTCTTTTTGTAGGTGAAGCACTCAAGCGGAGTGTGGGACGTTCCGCGACATATATATATATATATATATATATATATATATATATATATATATATATATATATATATATATATATATATATATTTATTATTTTTTTTTTCTTTTGTTTATATGTAAATGTGTTTTTAAATTTTATGAGATAAAATGTGAGTAATTATTGTTGTAGCAAAAAAAAAAAAAAAAAAAAGAAAAACAGGACAGAGGGTCCAAGCCTTCCCATTTTATCCAAAAACTTAGCAAAAAAAAAAAAGTTTTTGCTTAGATATACTCTAATATATACTGTATTTATCTAGATATATATCTAGATATATGTAGCTTTCATTTAAATAAAACCTGTCATGAAGGTTCTTGTTAAAGAACGTCCTGTTGCTCTCATATGTTGTCACACAGGTGTCCAGATTTCTGGTTAAGGCTTCAAGTGGTTCTTTCAAAAAAAAAACAAAACACAGGCATGAGAAAAACCCACCTTATGAAGTGACATGGTGCCACCAGCAGCATTGCAGTGCATGCACACAGAGATAAAGTGACTACAAAGAGGCTGCAGGAGTTCAGCTCATTGAGATGCAATAAACGATGGAGAAAAGGTAAAAACAAATATTTTGATTAAAAAAAGACAAATGTTTATGATGCACAGTGTCCTAGCAAACTAAATGTCTTTCTCTTCAAGTGGTTCCAAAGGCTATTTTTTTTTTTTTGTTATTTAAAATAATAAACATGGCTTATAATAAAAAACATATACTTACCTGCTCTGTGTGATTGTATTGCCCCTTTTCTCTTCTTTTGGGGTCCCTCACTGGTGCTCTGTGCTCCTCCTCTTCTGTGTATGCCCCCATAGCACGCTGTGTATATCCATAGACACACAGGATTTGACTGACAGCAGGCCTGTGAGAGCAAAGGCTTGTGAGAGCAAAAAAAAAAGGGGGGAGAGAAGACCTGCAGTCGGGAACAGCGCTGGATCGACAGATGACTCAGGCAAGAGTTTGGGGGGGGGGGGGGGGGGTCTAGCACAGCAAGTGGTGAAACACTTTTTTCTGAATGCAGAGTATGCATTAAGGTTAAGCACTTAAGGACCGGAAGATTTGCCTCCTTACCCAAACAAAATGTATGTCCTTTTTTCCACAAATAGAGCTTTCTTTTGATCACCTCTGCAGTTTTTATTTTTTGCGCTATAAACAAAAATAGACTGACAATTTTGAAAAAAAAACATTTTTTTTTACTTTTTGCTATAATAAATATCCAAAAAAAAGTAATAAAACAAATTTCTTCATCAGTTTAGGCCAATATGTCTTCTTCTACATATTTTTTGTAAATAAAATTGCAATAAGCATATATTGATTAATTTGCACAAAAGTTATAGCGTCTCCAAAATAGGGGATAGATTTATGGAATTTTTTTTTTTTACTAGTAATGGAGGTGATCAGCGATTTTTAGCTGGACTGCAACATTGTGGTGGACAGATCAGACACTTTTTACACTTTTTTGGGACCATTGATATTTCTACAGCGATCAGTGCTATAAAAATGCACTGATTAGTGTATAAATGTCACTGGCAGGGAAGGATTAACACTAGGGGGCGTTCAAGGGGTTAAACGTGTTCCCCGGGAGGTGTTTCTAACTGTGGGGGGAGGGGACTGATTGGGAGTGCAGAGAGATCGCTGTTCCTAATCACTAGGAACAGACAATCACTCTGTACTTCCCTGTCAGAACGGGGAAACGATTGTTTACATTGACAGATCCCTGCTCTCTGTGGAGCGATTGCGGGTGGCCGGTGGACACCAGCTATGCGCATCGGCTCCCCCGCCGCACCATGGGCGCGTGCCCGCTGTAGCTCTTAAAGGGACCGCCATACAGCTACGGCGATTCGCAGGAACGAGACGACCTGCTGCCGTATAATGACGGTGGCTGGTCGGCAAGTAGTTAAAAAACCCTTGTAGCTTTAGGACCACAAGACCCGTCACTATTTGTTTTGCAACACATTGCACAGACCATTTCCATCTGTTCTTTTTGGTGAGCTATAGCACAAAATGTATGTAGATTGGGGTGCAATTATTAACCACTTCAATACAGGGCACTTAGACACCTTCCTGCCCAGACCAATTTTCAGCTTTCAGTGCTGTCGCAGTTTGAATGACAATTACGCGGTTATGCTACACTGTACCCAAACTAAATTTTTATCATTTTGTTCCCACAAATAGAGCTTTCTTTTGGTGCTATTTGATCACCTCTGCGGTTTTTATTTTTTGCTAATCAAATAAAAAAAGACCGAACATTTTGAAAAAAATAAAAGTTTTGCTTTTGTTTCTGTTAAAAAAATTTGTAAATAAGTAAGTTTTCTCTTTCACTGATGGGCACTGATAAGGCCGCACTGACAGGCACTGATAAGGCGGCACCGATGAGGTGGCACCAATGAGCGGGCACTGACGATGGGCACTGATGGGCACTGGTAGGTGGCACTGATGGGTGGCACTGATATGCAGCACTGATGGGCATTGATAGGCGGCACTGATGGGCACTCATGGGTGGCACTGGGTGGCACTGGTTGGCACTGATGGGCACTGATGGGCACTGATGGGCGACACTGATGGGCACTGAAAGGTGGCACTGCTGGGCACTGATAGGGTGGCACTGATAGGCGGCACTGCTGGGCACTGGCAGTGGTAGGCATTGGAGTGGGCACTGATTTGCAGCTGCCTGGGCACAGATTGGCAGCTGCCTGGGCACATAGTTGTATTTCCCTGGGGGTATAGGGGCATACCTGGTGGTCCAGTGTGGATGGCTTCCCTGGTGGTCCTGGGTGGGATCTGAGGGGGTGCTGTGCTGATAAACAATCATCACAGACCCCCCCTGTCAGGAGAGCAGCCGATCGGCTCTCCTTTACTCGTGTCTGTCAGACACGACTAGAGGAAAAGCCGATTACCGGCTCTTCCTATTTACATCGTGATCAGCCGTGATTGGACACGGCTGATCATGTGGTAAAGAGTCTCCGTCAGAGACTCTTTACCTAGATCGGTGTTGTGGGGTGTCAGACTGACACACCGCAACAACGATCGCTGCGATGCGTGCCCCCCGGGGGTGCGCAGCGGCTCGATATTCCTAATCACGTCATATGACGTCCGGTCAGGAATATCAAACCACTTTGCCGCCGTCATTTTGTAATAGGGCGGGCGGCAAGTGGTTAAAGAAAATAAATGCACTGCAGAGCACACATACACTGTGCTGTCATGCATTGTGGTAATGTGTATTGTAATGCACTGTTTGTTGCAAAGTTGAAACAAGGTGTAGTCATGGCATAACCCCTATTGGAAATGGCACGGTGTGCCCTTTCGTCATCGGCACTCGGGTCTTTCATAAATATCTCCTAAACCTTGGAGGTTTAGGAGATATTTCAAGCACTACAGGTAAGCCTTAATATGGGCTTACCTGTAGATAAAAGTGGTTGTACAGGGTATACAACCACTTTAAAAGCACCTCAACACCCATTAACACTCAAAACAAACGTACCTGGCTATTGGCACTCTGGAATGTAGGCAGCAGAAATTATATATGTGTATTTGTACTATAGATGACACCAAGCTATGCAATACTTAAACCTAGCCAACCTCAATGCACTGTTTAATTTGGCAACTGTGTGGCAAATGAGGTTCAATGTTGATAAATGTAAAGTTATGCACTTGGGGGCTAAAAGCACACATGCATCATACCGTACATTTTAGAAGGGAAATTGCTGGAGGAGACATTGGTGGAGAAGGATCTGGGTGTTCTGATATATCATAGACTTAATAATGGCACCCAATGCCAAGCTGTAGTTTCCAAAGCAAGCAAAATACTTGTATTTAAAGAGGTATAGACTCCAGAGAAGGAAACATATTTTTTCCCTGTACACATCATTGGTAAGAGCTCGACTGGAATATGCAGCTCAGTTTTGGGCTCCAGTTCACAAAAAAGCTCACAAATCGGGGAACTGGAGAAAGTGCAGAGAAGGGCAACCAAACTGATAAGAGGCATGGAGGAGCTCACCTATGAGGAAAGATTAGAGGAACTGAATTTATTCTCTCTTGAGAAGAGGAGATTAAGGGGGGATATGATCAGCATGTATAAATACATAAGTTGTCCATATAGTGAACTTAGTATAGAGTTATTCACTTTCAGGTCATTACAGCAGACAAGGGGGCACTCCTTATGTCTTAAGAACTGGCCATCTAAGTAGATTGATTTAAAAGGTAGCTGGATGCATTTATAAATGCACAAAATATAACTGGATACTAACTTTTATGCCGCGTACACACGGTCGGACTTTACGGCAGACTTTGCCCGGTGGATGGGATTTCGTCGGACAATTCGATAGTGTGTGGGCTCCAGCGGACTTTGTTTGCTCAAAAGTTGGACGGACTTAGATTTAAAACATGTTTTAAATCTATCCGTCGAACTTGAGTCCGGTCGAAAAATCCGCTCGTCTGTATACTAGTTCGATGGACAAAAAGCCACGCTAGGGCAGCTATCGGTTACTGGCTATAACCTTCGTCATCACGTACGAATTCGACGGACTTTGGTTGATTGTGTGTAGGCAAGTCCGTTCATTCAGAAAGTCCATCATAAAGTCTGTCAAAAAGTCCGCCGGGCAAAGTCTGCCATAAAGTCCGCTCGTGTGTACGCGGCATTAGAGGTAATAACACCAAGGGTTGTTAATTCAGAGAATCTCTGATTGCCTCCTGGGGGATGAGGAAGGATTTTTTCCCCCACTGAAGCAAATTGGATCATGCTTTATTTTTTTTTTTTCCAGATCAACTGTTTGTTTAGGATGGTAAATAGTGGCAAAAGACAGACACTGAAGATAGGGAGAACAAAGACACACAGGATCATGGATTAGAAAACAAGAGAGATGACAATGGGATCTAATCATGGATAGGGAACAGAGTATGATGAGCAAGATCTGTTCATAGACCATTGGAATAATAGCTAAAGTGGGTCTGAGCATAGATTGTAGTCAGGGGGGAGATACATTAGATTTGATTGTTGTTGAGGGATGGAAGGGATAGAAGAGTAACAGCTGGTCACATTCCTTTGGGAGAGGCTGGAGGACACAACATTGTAATGGACTGGAGGGTGAAGATAGAATAGGCAGAGTGGGAGAGGATCGTGGATTTCTGGAAGGGGATATGTATGAAATATCATTTCCCCTATGGGGCAGTTAATACCCATTTTCCTGATTGCTAAAGTAGTGGTGGATCTATTTTTATGACACACATCTGACAAGGAGTAGGGCTTAGTCAGAGAGGCAGTGTTTAGTGGGAAGGGGCAGATAAATTAAATAAATTGATTATGTATTTTATATCTATTTGGGAGCATGTCATCACTTTGGCAGCCAAAGGACAGTTGTGACTGTGTTTGGAGTTAGCATAACATTGTGAAGAATCATGGGCACTTTATTAGGTACACTTTGCTAGTGCCGGGTTAGACACCCTTTTGCCTTCAGAACTGCCTTAATTCTTCGTGACATAGATTCAACAAGGTGTTGGAAACATTCCTCTGAAATTTTAGTCTATATTGATATGATAGCATCACGCAGTTGCTGCAGATGGTATTCTGCATACCTTGGTTGGAAAGAGTGGTTATTTGAGTGACCTTTCCCTTTCTATTATCTCAAACCAGTCTGCCCATTCTTCTATTACCTCTGACATCAACAAGGCATTTTTGTCCACACAGCTGGATATTTTCTCTTTTTCAGAACATTCTCTGTAAACACTACAGATGGTTGTGCGTGAAAATCCCAGTAGATCAGCAGTTTTTGAAATACTCAGACCAGCCCGTCGGGCGCCAACAACCATGCCACGTTCAAAGTCACTTAAATCCCCTTTCTTCCTCATGCTGATGCTCGGTTTGGACTTCAGCAAGTCATCTTCACCACGTCAAGATCCCTAAATGCATTGAGTTGCTGCCATGTAATTGGCTGATTAGCAACTTGTGTTACCAAGCAGTTGAACAAGTGTACCTTATAAAGTGGCCGGTGAGTGTATATCAGTTATATGCTTTTTTTACTTTGTTTTCTGCAGTTGACATTAAAATGAAACAAAGAAGAACAGAAAAGACAAGTGACAGAAATAATAAAATTACATAAAGCAAAATGAATTGGAATAGTGTTGTTTCTGATTATTAGTTATTCCATTCTATTATCTGTTAGGAGTAACAGGATTATGAACTTAAATTGTTGCGTGTCAGGAATTACAGGTCAACACCCTGTAATAATATAGGCGTTTTCTATTCTGAAACTATGAACATTATTTCCTACTATCATTTGTTTGTAGCAATATAAATAGATTTTTCTAAATTAGAATGGTAATTGTTTTTATGCAATAAAGTAGCTTCAACTGCATAGATCATGAATGATCATTATTTCCTGGTCTTTAGGGCACATAAAAAGGGTCCATCCCAACTGACTCAATTATTGCAAAATGTTTAATTGACATTCAGTGCTCAGTACAGCATACTCTTTCACATCAAGCTAGTTATTACATCTCTTATAGTCATAGGCTATCATCATACCTGTAATACTGGAAACACATATACATGGCTCATTTATCAACTGCCCACGTTTAAAAAGATTTTATACTGCACAAAAAGATTTTATTATAATCAAGTAAGAATGTAAAGTACCTTTTTCCACCACATCTTTCATGTCGCTGGTACTTTTGCACGTTGCTTATTTTTAATGACACTTCTGGCTGTGAGAGTCGTTTGTCATAATCTTGCACATTCGGGCTTGATAAGAAAGGCTAGTGCATGGAGGATCTTAAATATGAGGAAAGACTACAAAAATGAAACTTATTTTCCCTGGAAAAGATACTCTTAAGAGGGGATATGATCACAATATACAAATCTTTCAATGGTGAAGGTAGCGTTGGGAGCAAAACTTTTTTACTCTTTTTCTGTGAGGTTTTCTACTTGACACCAGTGGTCCAGCCCCTCCCTTTTTTTTCTTCCGGGGAAGGGGGGGGTTTGGGTGAGGTTTTTTAAGCGTGTCCTTATTTAAGCGTCTGTCTATTGATGCACTGGTTAGTTTGGCTCCGAGGAAAGGTGATGCGCCCCCGAAACGCGTCAGTTTGGCTATCTAGCGGGATGTAATTGGAGCATACACATGCTACGCTGTATGGCCACTTGTGCCCTAATGCGCTTTTAATAGTTGCACTTTTGTGAGTATTCATTTTTTATTCATGTTATTCACGCAAATACAATTTTGGTACTGCACAGGGTGCTTGCTCCTTCCTGTCGCTTTGCTTTTGTAGTTCCATTTTGGATTCCCCTATCCATGGAGGGTTGCATCCACCGAGCATTTGGATTTGTTGCTTAGTCCTATCCAACAGTGGAGGACCTCTTAGCGCTGGAAGTGATTATTTTGTGCTGTATGGAAAAAACGTTTTACTCTAAAGTCTCTAAAGAAGACACATGGCCACACAATGAAGTTGGACATGAAATAATTGGCCCTGGAAGCAGATAGTCAGCAGTACACAGGGCTGAGAGTCTCCTGTAACACCATAAAAGACTATAGCAACACGGGAAAATAGGAGCACAGAAAGCTCACTATTAGTTCCTAGGCACATAGGAACAGGAATACTAGCAGCTCACAGAGTGTATAAAAGGAACACAGGTACAGGAATCCAGGAAGCTCTCCGGGGGTATACAGATGTCAGAAGGCTAGAACACATGGGGAAGCTGAGATGCAAACTTGTGCAATTAGTTTTGGCCCGAATAAAACGTCGGACACATTTTTGGTTATTCAGAGATTCGGATATATCTGAATCTCTGAATGAAATAGTAACGTATATTAACGAATTTCGTTGATATCTGTTAAAATCTGTTTAGTTTATTCGTTTTCTAACAAAGTCCAACTTTTCAGAACAATTAGAATTTGGATCGATCAAAAAACGATCTATCGATTTAAATCCTGGGCGAAGAAATAGCTGGTTGTTAAGCAGCGGGCTGGGAAGCCGGGCGCCCGCGTCTTTAACAACCATGAGTTATGATCTGTCAGCTGGCTTCCCCACTGACAGATGAATGGAAAGTAAACAATGGCGGCAATTGCCCGGCAATAGAAAAATGTTTAAAAAACGGTTTGGTGTCCCCCCCAGTCCATACCAAGCCCTTATCCGGGCATGCAGCCTGGCAGGTCAGAAAGGTGGGGGGACGAGCAAGCGCCTCCCCCGAACCATACCAGGCCACATGCCGCTCTGCCCCCACCCCAACACACCTTGTCCACATGTTAATGTGGACAAGGGCCTCATCCCCACAACCGTGGCCAGTGGTTGTGTTGTTCTGTGGGTGGGGGGCTTATCGGAATCTGGAAGCCCCCTTTAACCACTTGACCACTGGGCACTTAAACCCCCTTCTTAACCAGACCAATTTTCAGCTTTCAGTGCTCTCACACTTTGAATGACAATTACTCAGTCATGGAACACTGTACCCAAATGAAATGTTTGTCCTTTTTTTCACACAAATAGAACTTTCTTTTGGTGGTATTTAATCACCGCTGGGTTTTTTATTTTTTGCGCTATAAATCAAAAAAGACTGAAAATTCGGTAAAAAAAAATGTAAAATTTATTGCAGAGTATTGGCGAGTATTGGCAGAGTATTGGCGAGTATTGGCAGAGTATTGGCAGAGTATTGGCAGAGTATGGCAGAGTATTGCAGAGTATTGACAGAGTATTGCAGAGTATTGCAGAGTATTGCAGATTATTGCAGAGTATTGCAGAGTATTGGCAGAGTATTGGCAGAGTATTGCAGATTATTGCAGAGTATTGCAGATTATTGCAGAATATTGGCAGAATATTGCAAAGTATTGGCAGAGTACTGCAGAGTATTGCAGAGTATGGGCACTGAGCAGCGTTGTGGGCACTACAGATCCAGCCCACAGTGCTGCTACAAACAATCTCTCCCCCTCTCCCCTCGCACTATACAGATCGGTACAGAGAGGGGAGGAGAGGGAGGAACCGGCGTCATGGTTTGTTTACAAGTCATTGCTCCATCATTTGACAAAGCGATCACGTGGTAAATGGCCGCTATCAGCGGCTGTTTACCATGATGCGCCAGGTCTTCCGGACCCAACGGTCACGGGTGTTCCCGGGTGCGCGCCCCAGGGGGAGCAAGCATAGGTGTGCGCAGCCTATTGCATTAGGGTGTGCACCCCAAAGCTCCAACACATATGCGTTTGACATATTTACCGGCCTCTTCCCCGCTCTCCATCCTGAAACAATGGGAGGAAGTGGGAGCAAGGGAGCACATGGGAGACTCGGGCAACAGAAGGAAGAGGAACAGGGAAATGAGGGGTGGCGGGGATGGCATATATTAGTACCAATCCCCTATATTTTCGTCCTGTGGCAGCTGAATGTTGACAAAAGGGAGAGGAGAAGCTTACTTTCAGCTGCTGCAGGAGGAAAATACAGATCAGTTCCACTAAATTCCACCCACGCCACCTCTCCTGTCCAGGTTCTGAGGGTCGGCAAGGAAGGGTTGTGGTTTACCTGTCACCTGCTCACCATTGACAGGTTGCCAACCCCTTGCGCACGCCTATGGAAGCAAGATTCTGGGAGGACGTCCATGGACGCCCACCCAGAATAAGCCGACCGCGCTGTAGCCGTCTTTCAGCTATGGCCCGGTCGGCAAGTGGTTAACAAGGGGACCCCCAGATCCTGCCTCCCCCCATGTGAATGCGTATCGGGTACATAGTACCTGTACCCATTCACCAAAAAGTGTCAAAAAGTAATAAACACAA
This sequence comes from Aquarana catesbeiana, assembly GCF_042186555.1. NCBI lineage: Eukaryota > Metazoa > Chordata > Amphibia > Anura > Ranidae > Aquarana > Aquarana catesbeiana. Next base: position 778,609,053 of record NC_133324.1, read on the forward strand.
GAGACAAGTTCTTGACAATTCCTTTATTAAAAAAAGTGCCCCTTGATGTAAATCCATCGTCAATCATGCTGCCTGCCCAACCAGAAAATAAAAAAAATTAAAAACGCTCCTTCTCCTGGGAGGCCTCCCGCTGATTGCCTGCTCTGCACTTTGACATTTCTTACATTCTGAAGAGTTGGAAATCATTCCAAAAATTAATAAGGGAAACAAATTTTAATGAAAACGTAACAAATTTTAACGAAAACAAACCAAACTAAACTAATTCTGAAACCAAACTAAACGAATTCCATAACAAAACAAAATTAGTAACATAACGGATCTATCTGAAACTAAACAACATTTTTCGTTCTGCACATGTCTAGCCTCCCTGGCGGTATGATTATTTCGGATTTTAGGTGCTGAAAGTGGTACAATTATTTTTCATGGAAATTTGGCGTTTTATATTGTAGGTCTGTAAATCTTAACAATAACACACTTAAATCTGTCCAAACCAGAGTCTAGTAGATATCCCGGGTATGATAAAGTTTGAAACACAAAAACATAAATTATAATATAATAAATAAAAATAAATAATAAAAAAAAATTTAAAAAAATAGTAATAAAATAAATTTCCCCACAATTCACTATCGCTCAATTCTGCAAGTGTTCTAATTTACTATCGCTGTTTTCTAGCTGGTCTAAAGCCACTTTTGACGTAAAGGGACACTTTTTGGTTGCTATGGACAATCTCCAGTTTCCAGGCAGAAAGAACAGTATATATCACATAAAACTGCATGCAGGGCATGGGCCAGAGCACTGGGGACAAAAGGGATGTGAAATCATTTCATACAGTACTGTAATCTGTAAGATTACAGTACTGTATGTGTTATGATTTTGACAGTTTTTTGAATTTGCCGCCAGGCTCCGCCCCCGTGCGTCGCGCCGCTCGCAGGGAACGGAGCCTGGCACGGAGAGGCTTCGGAGGAGGACGGAGCCCTCGGACACTGCGGGGGACATCGCAGGATCCCGGGGACAAGGTAAGTAACGCCGCCCCAGGATCCTGCAATGCGATCCGGAGTGTGGCTCGGGGTTACCGGTAATGGTACTGAATTTTAACCCCGAGCCACACTCGGGAAAACCGCCAGGGAGGCTACGGTCCACAGAGGTGCAGGAATTCACACAACATTGGAGGTCACTGGAGATATACAATCAGGCACTCGGAAGACCCAGGTATCACACAGGATGAAATTAGATTAGAATGCTGGAGACTAGTAAAGTACACAGGGATCATTCTGGGGTCACACAGAAAACAGCGTAAATTGCAACTCAGAACTTTGAGTCAGCACTTGGGGTTATTGTTGGGATCACTTAGGCTAAGGTGACCAGATTTTTCAAATTAAATCCGGGGACATATTTTTCTTTTTAATTGACAAATGGTAAACTATTTTATAAGCATATTTTCCTCAAATGATATATGCAGTGTTTATGGAATGATTGTATGATATATACATTATTTCTCATATTTCGTCCGTGAGATAAAAAAAAAGGTTAGGGCAGTACAGTGACAGTATACGGCAGGTTAGGGCAGTACAGTGACAGTATACGGCAGGTTAGGGAAGTACAGTGACAGTATATGTCAGGTTAGGGAAGTACAGTGACAGTATACGGCAGGTTAGGGAAGTACAGTGACAGTATACGGCAGGTTAGGGCAGTACAATGACAGTATAGGGCAGGCTAGTGAAGTACAGTGACAGTATACGGCAGGTTAGGGAAGTACAGTGACAGTATATGGCAGGTTAGGGCAGTACAGTGACAGTATACGGCAGGCTAGTGAAGTACAGTGACAGTATACGGCAGGTTAGGGAAGTACAATGACAGTATACGGCAGGTTAGGGCAGTACAGTGACAGTATACAGCAGGTTAGGGCAGTATGTAGTGACAGTATATGGCAGGTTAGGGCAGTACAGTGACAGTATACGGCAGGCTAGTGAAGTACAGTGACAGTATACGGCAGGTTAGGGAAGTACAATGACAGTATACGGCAGGTTAGGGCAGTACAGTGACAGTATACAGCAGGTTAGGGCAGTATGTAGTGACAGTATACGGCAGGCTAGTTCATTATGTAGTGACAGTATACAGCAGGCTAGTTCAGTATGTAGTGACAGTATACGGCAGTCTAGTTCAGTCTGTAGTGACAGTACACGGCAGGTTAGTTCAGTATGTAGTGACAGTATACGGCAGGCTAGTTCAGTATGCAGTGACAGTATACGGCAGGTTAGTTCAGTATGTAGTGACAGTATACGACAGGCTAGTTCAGTATGTAGTGACAGTATACGGCAGGCTGATTCAGTCTGTAGTGACAGTATACGGCAGGCTAGTTCAGTATGTAGTGACAGTATACAGCAGGCTAGTTCAGTATGTAGTGACAGTATATGGCAGGTTAGTTCAGTATGTAGTGACAGTATACGGCAGGCTCATTCATTATGTAATGACAGTATACGGCAGGCTCATTCATTATGTAATGACAGTATACGGCAGGCTAGTTCAGTATGTAGTGACAGTATATGGAAGGTTAGTTCAGTATGTAGTGACAGTATACGGCAGGCACATTCATTATGTAATGACAGTATATGGCAGGCTAGTTCAGTATGTGGTGACAGTATATGGCAGGCTAGTTCAGTATGTAGTGACAGTATACGGCAGGCTGATTCAGTATGTAGTGACAGTATACGGCAGGATAGTTCAGTATGTAGGGACAGTATACGGCAGGCTAGTTCAGTATGTAGTGACAGTATACGGCAAGCTAGTTCAGTATGTAGGGACAGTATACGGCAGGCTAGTTCAGTATGTAGTGACAGTATAAGGCAGGCTGATTCAGTATGTAGTGACAGTATACGGCAGGCTAGTTCAGTATGTAATGACAGTATATGGCAGGCTAGTTCAGTATGTAGTGACAGTATACGGCAAGCTAGTTCAGTATGTAGTGACAGTATACGGCAGGCTAGTTCAGTATGTAGTGACAGTATACGGCAGGCTGATTCAGTATGTAGTGACAGTATACGGCAGGCTAGTTCAGTATGTAGTGACAGTATACGGCAGGTTAGTTCAGTATGTAGTGACAGTATATGGCAGGTTAGGGCAGTGTAGGGTGAAATAGTGACATGTTAGGTCTGTATGTAGTGACAGTGTGCTCAGTCACTTACAGCATGGCAGATTATGGAGATTCCTGGCAGCTGTGCTCTCTCCTCCTCTTTCTTCTTTAGCTGCAGGATCAGCCTGAGGGGAGGAGTCTGTAGAAGGAGTGGAGGAGGTAGCCACACCCTGACCCCGCCCACCAACTCCGGCTGCCTCAGGAGATAGTGAACATCCCTGAGGGACAGCCTAAGCTGATTAGACAACAGGGGAGTGTTACAGACAGCCTCCCCCATACTGCTGGACTCTCTGCTATCCCGATCGACTTTTTACAAACTGCAAGGACAGGGAAGTGCAGCCCCCCCCATGGATCTGGTGCCCGCTCATTAAGGGTATTGTACTGGCTTAAAAGTGGCCCTGCCTGATGCCGCCCCTGCAATCCGGGGACGAATCTGGGGACAGATTTGTTCCGGGGAGAGTGTCCTCAGTCCTAGGACTGTCCCCGGAAATCAGGGACGTCTGGTCACCCTAACTTAAGTTGGGTTCACACTATTTTCATATGCGGCTCACAGCAGGGATCCGGTGTATCCCCGTTTACCGTTATAGGTCTGATTTCAGCCCAAATTTTGGGCTGAATTCGGACCTAAAATGGCCCAAAAGATGCACAGGACTCCTGTGCAATTCGCACTGGAGCCGCAGCGGAGATATGTGAATATGCTCCATAGAGAGCCGGTCAAAATCTCCTGCTATTGCGAACTGGATGCAGTGAACACGCATCCAATTCACAATAGTGTGAACCCAGCCTCAAAAGACAGGGTAGCTTGGAACTGGAAACTTGGGGTTACTCTCAGGGTCACTTGAAACACAGGGTAAATTAGAACTCAGAACTCATTTGGGGTAACAAGAAACACAGGTTGCATAGAACTAGGAATACTAGCTGCTACTCAGGTGCAGCTGTAAAGCCTCATACACACGATCGGACTTTATACAAACTTTTCCATGGATTTCTGTATAAAGGGCGTTGGCCGAGAACTTGTTAAGCATACACACAGCAGGACTTTTTAGGCAACAAACACGAACGTAGTGACGTTTCGACGTACTGACGACACTTCAAAAGAGGACGTTCAGTTCTCTGGCGCCACCCTTTGGTCAACTTCTGTATCGTTGTCTGATCTTTTGCATTGGTTCTGAGCGTGCGTGTTTGTACTTTGTACTAAAGTCCGATGGTTTTGTGTACACAAAAGGAGACATTCATTAAGTGGGAATACAGGTACCATCTTAGCTACAGGTAGTGGTTTAGGCTTGTATGTTTGTGAAACAATAAGTAACAGATCAGCTTTACAGTTGATCTGTGACAACCTACTCCATTTGGCAGAATGCTGCATCTGCCTTAGGTTTCCAGTGTATGACAGAGGAGAATATTTGCTTTGCGAGATCTGTTAAAGAGGTGGGCAAGCTGTAAAAGTTGGGGAGACTTTTCCAATAATATTCCACAGGGAAGGATTGTACTTGTTTTTTAACTTTCTCAATCCTGGCTAAATATGACAATGTTGTCTAGGTAACCCCCTGAAAATTATTCATAGGGTCTCAGAACTTTATCAATGGTTCTCATAAAGGTGACAGGGGCCCCATAAAACCAAAGTAACATTTTGGCATGAAAGAAAGAATACAGGTGTGTACAATGACCCAATTGGAACTGAATAGGAGTGCTAGCCCCGGCCCGCCTGCGGGGCTCGCGCAGCTTGCTCTGTGATCAGTGAGTCAGTGAGACTTGGCTGATCGGAGTAAGGGGCTGATCCTGGCCCCTTACCATGTGGCCAGATGTCAGCCAATGACAGCTTATCATGTGATGTAAACGGACGCTGAGAAGAAAAAGGCAGATTACTGTCTGGAGTAAATGGGACATTGGTCCCCCACATTCCAGACCCACTGCTGCTAAGCAGTGCCCACCAGTGCCACCTACCAGTGCATATGAGCACTGCTAAGCAGTGCCACCTACCAGTGCCCCCCAGTTCCATCTATCAGTCAGTGCCCATTAGTGCTGCCAATCAGTGCCCATCAGTGCCTCATCATCAGTGCCATCTATCAGTGCAACCTATCAGTGTCCATCAGTGCCACCTATCAGTACAGCTTAATCAGTGCAGCCTCATCAGTGCCCACCAGTGCCGCCTCATCAGTGCCAACTATCAGTGGCCATTAGTGCAGCCTATCATTGGCCATAAGTGCAACCTCATCAGCGCACAACATGAAGGAGAAAAATTACCTGTTTGCAAAATTTTATAACAAACTATGAAACATTTTTTTTTCCTGTCTTTCATTGTTTGTTTAGCAAAAAATAAAAACCAGTAGTGATTAACCACTTAAGGACCGCCTAACGCCGATTTACGTCGGCAAAGCGGCACGGGCAGGCAAAATCACGTACATGTACGTGATTTGCCTTCCGCGGGTGGGGGGTCCGATCGGACCCCCCCCCGCCGCCCGAGGCGGTCCCGTTCTGTTCCCCGGCGATCCGAGATGAGGGGGAGGCCATCCGTTCGTGGCCCCCCCTCGCGATCGCCGCCGGCCAATGGGAACATTCCTTTGCTGCTGTATGCTAAACAGCAGCAAAGGAAATGATGTCATCTCCCCTCAGCTCGGTATTCCGTTCCAGCGCCGAGGGGAGAAGACATCAATGTAAGTGCACAACACACTACACACACAGTAGAACATGCCAGGCATACAAAACACCCCGATCCCCCCCCCGATCGCCCCCCGATCCCCCCCCAATCACCCCCCCCCCCGTCACAAACTGACACCAGCAGGTTTTTTTTTTTTTTTTCTGATTACTGCATAGTGTCAGTTTGTGACAGTTACAGTGTTGGGACAGTTAGTATTATTAATAAATGTTTTAACCCCTTGATTGCCCCCTAGTTAACCCTTTCACCACTGATCACCGTATAAACGTTACGGTTGACGCTGGTTAGTTCGTTTATTTTTTATAGTGTCAGGGCACCCGCCGTTTATTACCGAATAAAGGTTTAGCCCCCTGATCGCCCGGCGGTGATATGCGTCGCCCCAGGCAGCGTCAGATTAGCGCCAGTACCGCTAACATCCACGCACGCAGCATACGCCTCCCTTAGTGGTATAGTATCTGATCGGATCAATATCTGATCCGATCAGATCTATACTAGCGTCCCCAGCAGTTTAGGGTTCCCAAAAACGCAGTGTTAGCGGGATCAGCCCAGATACCCGCTAGCACCTGCGTTTTGCCCCTCCGCCCGGCCCACCCAAGTGCAGTATCGATCGATCGCTGTCACTTACAAAACACTAAACGCATAACTGCAGCGTTCGCAGAGTCAGGCCTGATCCCTGCGATCGCTAACAGTTTTTTTGGTAGCATTTTGGTGAACTGGCAAGCAAGCACCAGGCAGCGTCAGGTTAGCGCCAGTAGCGCTAACACCCACGCACGCACCGTACACCTCCCTTAGTGGTATAGTATCTGATCGGATCAATATCTGATCCGATCAGATCTATACTAGCATCCCCAGCAGTTTAGGGTTCCCAAAAACGCAGTGTTAGCGGGATCAGCCCAGATACCTGCTAGCACCTGCGTTTTGCCCCTCCGCCCGGCCCGGCCCACCCAAGTGTAGTATCGATCGATCACTGTCCCTTACAAAACACTAAACGCATAACTGCAGCGTTCGCAGAGTCAGGCCTGATCCCTGCGATCGCTAACAGTTTTTTTGGTAGCGTTTTGGTGAACTGGCAAGCACCAGCCCCAGGCAGCGTCAGGTTAGCGCCAGTACCGCTAACACCCACGCACGCAGCATACACCTCCCTTAGTGGTATAGTATCTGAACGGATCAATATCTGATCCGATCAGATCTATACTAGCGTCCCCAGCAGTTTAGGGTTCCCAAAAACGCAGTGTTAGCGGGATCAGCCCAGATACCTGCTAGCACCTGTGTTTTGCCCCTCCGCCCGGCCCAGCCCAGCCCACCCAAGTGCAGTATCGATCGATCACTGACACTTACAAAACACTAAACACATAACTGCAGCGTTCGCAGAGTCAGGCCTGATCCCTGCGATCGCTAACAGTTTTTTTGGTAGCGTTTTGGTGAACTGGCAAGCACCAGCGGCCTAGTACACCCCGGTCGTAGTCAAACCAGCACTGCAGTAACACTTGGTGACGTGGCGAGTCCCATAAGTGCAGTTCAAGCTGGTGAGGTGGCAAGCACAAGTAGTGTCCCGCTGCCACCAAGAAGACAAACACAGGCCCGTCGTGCCCATAGTGCCCTTCCTGCTGCATTCGCCAATCCTAATTGGGAACCCACCACTTCTGCAGCGCCCATACTTCCCCCATTCACATCCCCAATCAAATGCAGTCGGCTGCATGAGAGGCATTTTCTTTATGTCCTCCCGAGTACCCCTACCCAACGAACCCCCCCAAAAAAGATGTTGTGTCTGCAGGAAGCGCGGATATAGGCGTGACACCCGCTATTATTGTCCCTCCTGTCCTGACAATCCTGGTCTTTGCATTGGTGAATGTTTTGAACGCTACCATTCACTAGTTGAGTATTAGCGTAGGGTACAGCATTGCACAGACTAGGACACACTTTCACAGGGTCTCCCAAGATGCCATCGCATTTTGAGAGACCCGAACCTGGAACCGGTTACAGTTACAAAAGTTAGTTACAAAAAAAGTGTCAAAAAAAAAATATATATATAAAATAAAAAAAAATAGTTGTCGTTTTATTGTTCTCTCTCTCTCTATTCTCTCTCTATTGTTCTGCTCTTTTTTACTGTATTCTATTCTGCAATGTTTTATTGTTATTATGTTTTATCATGTTTGCTTTTTCAGGTATGCAATTTTTTATACTTTACCGTTTACTGTGCTTTATTGTTAACCATTTTTTTGTCTTCAGGTACGCCATTCACGACTCTGAGTGGTTATACCAGAATGATGCCTGTCGCCCCCTGCTCTCGCGCTAAGGCGAACGCAATCGGCGGTCTGTCGTCAAACGTAAACAGCAATTGCACCATGCATGTGAGGTATCACCGCGAAGGTCAGATCGAGGGCAGTAATTTTTGCAGTAGACCTCCTCTGTAGATCTAAAGTGGTAACCTGTAAAGGCTTTTAAAGGCTTTTAAAAATGTATTTATTTTGTTGCCACTGCACGTTTGTGCGCAATTTTAAAGCATGTCATGTTTGGTATCCATGTACTCGGCCTAAGATCATCTTTTTTATTTCATCAAACATTTGGGCAATATAGTGTGTTTTAGTGCATTAAAATTTAAAAAAGTGTGTTTTTTCCCCAAAAAATGCGTTTGAAAAATCGCTGCGCAAATACTGTGTGAAAAAAAAAAATGAAACACCCACCATTTTAATCTGTAGGGCATTTGCTTTAAAAAAATATATAATGTTTGGGGGTTCAAAGTAATTTTTTTGCAAAAAAAAAAATAACTTTTTCATGTAAACAATAAGTGTCAGAAAGGGCTTTGTCTTCAAGTGGTTAGAAGAGTGGGTGATGTGTGACATAAGCTTCTAAATGTTGTGCATAAAATGCCAGGACAGTTCAAAACCCCCCCAAATGACCCCATTTTGGAAAGTAGACACCCCAAGCTATTTGCTGAGAGGCATGTCGAGTCCATGGAATATTTTATATTGCGACACAAGTTGCGGGAAAGAGACACATTTTTTTTTTTTTTTTTTGCACAAAGTTGTCACTAAATGTTATATTGCTCAAACATGCCATGGGAATATGTGAAATTACACCCCAAAATACATTCTGCTGCTTCTCCTGAGTACGGGGATACCACATGTGTGAGACTTTTTGGGAGCCTAGCCACGTACGGGACCCCGAAAACCAAGCACCGCCTTCAGGCTTTCTAAGGGCGTGAATTTTTGATTTCACTCTTCACTGCCTATCACAGTTTCGGAGGCCATGGAAAGCCCAGGTGGCACAAACCCCCCCCAAATGACCCCATTTTGGAAAGTAGACACCCCAAGCTATTTGCTGAGAGGTATAGTGAGTATTTTGCAGACCTCACTTTTTGTCACAAAGTTTTGAAAATTGAAAAAAGAAAAAAAAAAAATGTTTTTTCTTGTCTTTCTTCATTTTCAAAAACAAATGAGAGCTGCAAAATACTCACCATGCCTCTCAGCAAATAGCTTGGGGTGTCTACTTTCCAAAATAGGGTCATTTGGGGGGGTTTTGTGCCACCTGGGCATTCCATGGCCTCCGAAACTGTGATAGGCAGTGAAGAGTGAAATCAAAAATTTTCACCCTTAAGAAATCCTGAAGGCGGTGATTGGTTTTCGGGGTCCCGTACGCGGCTAGGCTCCCAAAAAGTCCCACACATGTGGTATCCCCATACTCATGAGAAGCAGCTAAATGTATTTTGGGGTGCAATTCCACATATGCCCATGGCCTGTGTGAGCAATATATCATTTAGTGACAACTTTATGCAAAAAAAAAAAAAAAAAAAAAAAAAAGTGTCACTTTCCCACAACTTGTGTCAAAATATAAAATATTCCATGGACTCAATATGCCTCTCAGCAAATAGCTTGGGGTGTCTACTTTCCAAAATGGGGTCATTTTGGGGGGTTTTGTGCCACCTGGGCATTCCATGGCCTCCGAAACTGTGATAGGTAGTGAGGAGTAAAATCAAAAATTTACACCCTTAGAAATCCTGAAGGTGGTGATTGGTTTTCGGGGCCCCGTACGCGGCTAGGCTCCCAAAAAGTCCCACACATGTGGTATCCCCATACTCAGGAGAAGCAGCTGAATGTATTTTGGGGTGCAATTCCACATAGGCCCATGGCCTGTGTGAGCAATATATCATTTAGTGACAACTTTTTGTAAATATTTTTTTTTTTTTTTTTTTTTGTCATTATTCAATCACTTGGGACAAAAAAAATAAATATTCAATGGGTTCAACATGCCTCTCAGCAATTTCCTTGGGGTGTCTACTTTCCAAAATGGGGTCACTTGGGGGGGTTTTGTACTGCCCTGCCATTTTAGCACCTCAAGAAATGACATAGGCAGTCATAAACTAAAAGCTGTGTAAATTACAGAAAATGTACCCTAGTTTGTAGACGCTATAACTTTTGCGTAAACCAATAAATATACGCTTATTGACATTTTTTTTACCAAAGACATGTGGCCGAATACATTTTGGCCTAAATGTATGACTAAAATTTAGTTTATTGGATTTTTTTTATAACAAAAAGTAGAAAATATCATTTTTTTTCAAAATTTTCGGTCTTTTTCCGTTTATAGCGCAAAAAATAAAAAGAGCAGAGGTGATCAAATACCATCAAAAGAAAGCTCTATTTGTGGGAAGAAAAGGACGCAAATTTCGTTTGGGTACAGCATTGCATGACCGCGCAATTAGCAGTTAAAGCGACGCAGTGCCAAATTGGAAAAAGACCTCTGGTCCTTAGGCAGCATAATGGTCCGGGGCTCAAGTGGTTAAATACCACCAAAAGAAAGCTCTATTTGTGTGAAAAAAATGAAAACAATTTAATTTGGGTACAGTGTAGCGCAATTGTCGTTCAAAGAGTGACAGCACTAAAAGCTGCAAATTGGCCTGGGAAGGAAGGGGGTTTAAGTGCCCAGTAAGCAAGTGCTTAAAGCTCCACTGATATAATCCCAACAAACTTTGGGGATTTGGTATGGCCTAAGATTCATGTGGACCCCAGGGTCTTGAGAATATAAAGTACAATTATATTAGTTAGGCCTGCTTAAAAATTTTTTTTTTTAACAGAAAATTTTTATTAAACAAATCAGCATTACAATACAAAAATTAGTACAATCATTGTGGTGATAATAATGATAGTAAGATCTATCTTCAGCCGATAGCCACTATTTATCAGCTATTCCAGTTGTGTAAGTGTCAGAAGTTTCACTTAACAATACTCCTATGACATTACATCCTTATAAACTCTTAGATAATATAAAGTAAATAACCAATATTCAATCAAGCCTGGTGGGGGCGGCGGGGAGGGGGGGGAGAAGAAAGGGGAGGGGGAGGGGGGGAGGGATGGGAAGGAAGGGGATGAAGGGGAACGAGCATAAGAAGAATAGACCTGAAATGTAGGATGTCCTCCACTGTGCTTCACGTCCTAATTATGGGGTAGGGGGTTCAGGGTCCCCGGAGGCATCCCCCCAGGAGGACCAGATTTTGTCGAACTTCCCCGGACATTGCCTACTTTCATACGTCAATCTATATAGGGGGAGTACCATATTCACCGACCTTTTCCACAAAGCGAGGGTAGGAGGCTCTACCAGTTTCCATCCCAGTAAAATTTCTCGCCTAGCGTAGTACAGTGTGAAGGTTACACAGAGTTTACTATACCTATCTCCCTCAACATCCTCCAGATGACTGAGCAATAGTATTTGGGGATCCACCGGTAAGTTTGAGCCTATGACTTTGCTCAATGTGGAGGCAACTGCTGACCAAAAGGGTCGGATTTTGGGACAAGACCAGACCATGTGCCAGAACGTGCCCACCTCCTGCCTGCATCTCTGACAGTTGGGATCTCTTTGATGGTAAATGCGCGCTAGTCTCTGTGGGGTGAAATATGCTCTGTGTAGGAACTTTAATTGTATGAACCTGTCTTTTGCAGCGATCATGGAGGGAATGTAGGAGATTAAACACTCCTTCCATTCCTCCTCGTCCAAAGAGGGAATATCAACCCTCCACTTTTCCCAGGTTTTAGTTAATTTGGCATCATACTCCACTGTAAGATAAAGATATAGTGTTGAGAGAGGCTTCCCCATCACACTGGAAGTCAAGAGCCGTTCAATGGAATCTGGTTCCAGAATGAGGGGGGCTGGGAAATGAGCTTCAAAGGTGTGTTTCAGCTGCCAGTACCTAAATTGGAAGGAGGACGGAATACCGAAGGATTGCCTCAGGGCTTGGAAAGTCATAAGCCTACCATCCTTAACCACATGTTTTAATGTAAGGATTCCCTTTTTCGCCCAGAGAGAGGGGTCCGGTATACTGTAAAAGTGGGGGAGCTTAGGGTTACCCCATAGGGGCATGTGAGGTGAAATGTGATTGGGCTTCCGATATATTTTCCTAGCCTCCTGCCAGACCCTCATGGTGGTTCGCATCAGAGTTGCCATGGACGAATTGGCCCTGAGTCCACGAAATGGGAGATTGCTCAGGGCAGCAAAGGAGCCCAGAATGGCCGTCTCAAGTGCGACCGCCGGATTCTGTGTGGGTTGGGAGAACCACCACCGAATCGTGACCAGAACAGCTTCCCAATAGTAGATTTGAAAATTCGGCAGCGCCAGACCCCCCCCCCCCGAAAGTGGGAGATATAAGATCTGCTTGGCCACCCTAGGTGGCCTCCCAGCCCAGACAAATTGTATCAGCAGACTCTCCAGCCTTCGGAAGAAAGTCCTAGGGATATGTATGGGTGTGTTACAGAAGAAGTAGAGATACTTGGGAAGGTAAATTATTTCTAGTAAATTGACTCTGCCAACAGGGGTCAGTGGAAGGGAACGCCAAGCAGCACACCTAGCCGTAAGCTGCATCATGAGTGGTAGCAAATTATTGTCCATGTAGTCCTGGACTTTATCGCTAATTTTAATCCCCAAGTATTTGAAGTCATCTACCCATTTGAGCTGCGGGTGTGGTACCCTAGGGGTCGAGGGATGGAGCGGGAAGAGAACCGACTTGTCCCAATTGATGCAAATCCCCGAGTAGCCACCGAATCGGTTAATCAGATCCAGTGCGGTCTGCAAAGAGGATGAGGCATCCGCTAAATAGAGCAGAGCATCGTCGGCGTGCAGCGATATCTTCTCCTCAATTGGACCTACTTGAAGTCCCCTTACCCCAGGGTCAGCCCTCAGCAAAACAGCCAGGGGCTCCATCGCCAGAGCAAATAGGCCCGGGGAGAGGGGACATCCCTGTCGCGTGCCTCGAAACAGTTGCAACTTCCCTGAAAGGCATCCGTTGGTACGTATTCTAGCTGAGGGGCCATGGTATAACATGCGGAGCCATTTCGTGAAACCCGGGACAAACCCGAATCGTGATAGCACTTCCCATAGGTAGCCCCACTCGACGGAGTCAAAAGCCTTCTCCACGTCGAGTGAGGCCACCGTTCCTTTAGTCACCTCGTCTGCCCTGTCTATGTGAGTGTGAAGGCGTCTGATATTAATGTCAGTTCCCGTCCCAGGCATGAAGCCCATTTGATCCCTGTGGATGAGGGCAGTAATGACCAAGTTAAGGCTATTGGCTAATACCTTTGTCAGTACCTTTGCATCCACGTTCAGAAGGGATATAGGGCGATACGAGGAGCATAACGTGGGGTCTTTCCCTGGCTTAGGGATCACCACTATGATCGCTTCGCTCATTGTGTCCGGGAGTTTTTCGAGACGCGTCGATGCAGAGAAAAAGCCCTGAAGTTTATCAACTAGCTCTGTAGCATATTGTTTATAAAACTCCACAGGGATGCCATCAGGTCCCGGTGTTTTCCCTGTCTGCATCGATTTAAGTGACCGGAGTATCTCCAAAGACGTAAATGGGCGTCGAGCTTGTCACGATACGTTACTGTAAGGGTTGGAATATCAATGTCATCTAAGTATGCTACCAGATCCTCCCTTCTGTAGTCTACCCTGGACCTGTAGAGAGATTCATAGAATTGCGCAAAACAGCCATTGACCCCTTCCGGTGTATGGATCAGCTGTCCCGAGGAGTCCCTAATATGTGAGATGCTCATCCCTCCCGCCTGTTCCCTGGAAAGCCAGGCCAACAAACGGCCTGACCTCTCTCCCTGCTCAAAAATCCGTTGGGATTGAGCCAACATTTTCTTCTGAGTAAGAGAGGTACGGAGACGAACCACCTCCTTCGTCATAAGTTGTAGATGCGAATAGTGCACAGGGTCTCGAGTATGAACAAAAAGAGCCTCTGCACTACTCGCCTCCCTCTCCGCCTTAACCAAGTCCACCCTACGCTTCCGACGGACTCTGGCAATGATGGTCTGGTAATGTCCCCTCGTCGTGGCCTTGAACCCATCCCACACAACTGTGGGGTCAGCTGAGCCCACATTTACGGCCCAGAAGTCAAGCAGTTCCGTTCTAAATTGGGAGTCTACTGCAGTGTCTGAAATCCAAAATCTGGAGAGCCTCCATATCCTTTCTACTGTGCCCAGGGAAAGGTCCAAGGACAACAACAAGGGTGCATGGTTGGAGATTCCCCTAGGGAGTATTTGTATGTCCGTGACCCGTGGGAGGACCGGGCTCCCTGCGAAGACCAAGTCTATGCGGGAAAATGTTCTGTGAGAGGCCGAGTGGCATGTGTATGCCCTGGTCTGGGGGTGACGCCACCTCCAGACATCCGTCAGGCCATAGGTATCTGCCCACTCGGCCAACCCAGGGCAATGATGTCCTGCAGGAGTTAGTCTGTCAAAGTCCGGGTCAGGGACTAGATTAAAATCACCCAATATAACATTATTGTCAGATGCAAATTCAGCCATCTTGCCGGTGATCTGATTGAGCACCAGCAAGGAAGCCGGAGGAGGCAAATATAAGCCCACAATAGTCCACATTAGAGAGTATATTTTAGCATGAATAATAACATACCGACCGTCAGGGTCCAGGGCCAAGTCCAGAAGCCGAAAAGGAAGTGATTTCAATACCAGAATAGTAACACCCCTAGAGAAAGTGGAGTGCGTAGAGTGGTAATGGTGGCCCACCCATGGTTTTTTTAGGGCCAGAACCCTACGTCCTGTTAGGTGTGTCTCTTGGAGCACACATATATGTGGGTTATAAGTTTTAATGAATTGGAACACCAGGGAACACTTGACCAGGGAGTTCAGTCCCCTGGTGTTCCAGGAGATGATGTTAAGGGAGGACATGTCTACCAAGAATAATAAGAGTGTTAGGAGTAATGCAGGTCATGGCTTCTGAACTGGACCCCGGGACCCAAAACGGACACACCTGGAAACAGTGCAATCCTGATAAGTCAAGTATTTTGGTACAATTATCAAACAAAATCAAAACCAAACTAAAAAAAACAGGAAGAGGATACCAATATCTAAAGTAGATGAACTTTCCCCACCCTCCACCCCACCCAACCCCCCAAAACTGAGGCGGGTTTCAATCCCAAACTTATTCAGCTCAACAGGGGGTCCGTGGAAGAGACGAGCCCACCCCCCTGAGACTTCACACGGGGGGAGGAAGCAGCAGTTCAAGTGGCTTTCCACACATGAGATTTCCGCTTGTGATACAATAGGCTGTGAGGACCTAGAAAGTTAGACGAAGGGGATTAGCCCATAATGTGGCCTCACAGTGAAGTCGATCCGTCTTTAGGAGGATATACAGAACAAGAACTCCAACAGTCCTCAAGGGAACAAGTAAGTGTAAAGGAACTGCATATCTCAATGGTCTCCTGACCAAGTTCTTTGGCAGGGGCAATAACTTAAAGTTTCCCTGATAGGGATAGTGAGCATCCCCCCTCAAATTCGCATACAGCATAGATTGAACTGGTCATAACCTGTGCAACAAAACAAAATCATCAATGTGGTAGTTTGTGCGGTAACTCAGACCTGGGCCCAGGTTATGGTGGGTAAACAGTGAAAAGGGTCATACAACACATACCAGGTAGACCCTCATCGAATCTGTGGTAGGTAGTCCAGCCAGGCGGAGGCCTCTCTCGGTGTAGTAAAGAAACGAGTTGTCTCGCCGTCCTGGACTCTGAGGCGAGCAGGGAAAAGTACACTATAGCGAATGCTGAGTGATCGCAAAGCCGCTTTAACTTGGTCAAAAGATTTCCTGAGTTTCTGGGTCTCTACCGAGTAGTCCGGGAAGATCATCAGCTTAGTGTTCTGGAATCTGAGGTCCCCGACATTTCTAGAAGCGCGGAGAACTTCGTCTCTGTTTCTGAAGTTGAGGAGACGGAGAATGAAGGTGCGGGGAGGGGATCCAGGAGGCCCCGACTTAGGCGGAATGCGGTGCGCCCTCTCTACCGTGTAATAAGGTGACCAGCGGGCCTCAGGTAACAGGTCACGCAACAGACCCTCTATGAAGGAGGTAGGATTATTCCCCTCCACCCCCTCTGGTAAACCAACAATGCAAAGATTATTACGCCGGTTCCTGTTCTCTGCATCTTCGGCTCTGTATTCAAGGGCCTTTACTTTGGTTTGAAGCGTACGGAGTGATACTCCATGTTCCGCAATGGTGTCTTCGGTGGTACTCAGTCTTTGCTCCGTCTCAGTGACTCGCGATCTGATTTTATCTATATCTTGGCAGATTAGACCCATATCCAGCTGGACAGCTTCAATTTTTGTTGTTAACGTGGATTGGCAAGTGGCGATGGCCGCCATGACGTCCGCCAGCCAGGGGGGCCGAGAGTCATCCGACTCCATAGTGGTCGTCTGCGAGGCTTTGTGGGCACTGCGCGTAGTAAGATCCTCCGGAGAAGGGCAGGCGGGCATCTGAGGGGAGTCCAACTGTGGTGGAAAAGTCAACCTCTTACCCCCTTTACTATATTTTGCGCTGGAGTTCCTGCGTCTCATTCAGGTGTTAGGGGGCCCAAAGCCAGGCAGTATTCAGCAACTGACTGTGGGAGCCTGTCTGCAGGGTCAGGGGTAGTCAAGCAGTAGGTATGGTGCAGTGTGTGTCCCCTTAACAGTCTTTCCTCTCACCTGCAGTTATATAATGTAGAAGCTGTCCACTTCAGGCCTCCACAGGCTTATCAGAGTATTCAGCCCAGCCGGCTCCCCCCACAATCGGGAGGACAGGGGGTGAAAGTGCTCCAGGGATTGTTCCTCTTCACAGGCAGATGTCCCCAACCGTCACAGGGCCTCCTCCTCCAGGCTACCAGGATCAGGGTCTCCCCAGTCAGTCCGATGGCTCCGGACCTTCAGGGAAGGCCGCGATTGCGGCCTAGTTACACGTGGGGGGGAAGGAGAGTCCAGGCCCAGGGCACGGTCTATTTGCAGTCCAGGGTCACCTCACCCGCCCCCATCCCCCAGCCGGTTAGATCCAACAGCAGGGGCGATCGCGCCGGGGGACTCCCGGCTTGCTGCGTGGCCCATCAGGAAAGGCCCGTGGCTTCGGCCTAGTCATCCACAGCAGGCCGGGAGTGCACGGCGGTGCCGATTGCGGCCCGGGAACAAAAATCCTCCTTGCTCCTCACTTGATAGGGAGTGCCTGGGTCCCCCCCGATCAGCTGGGATGAAATTTAAGGGTAATTAGGGTCGATGGATCCGGATTTAGAATTCGAATGAGCGGAGCTCTCTAAAAAAGCCGCCGCTCACAGCGCCATCCTGGCCACGCCCCGTAAAGTTCTTTAAAAACATAGGGATGAGTTGATCAGCCAGGATCTTGGAAGAGAGCCCCTGTTCTCATGAACATGTGAAACAACTCCCACAAGTACAACAGTATTTATTAAAGTGACTACTTCTGGATATGGAATGGCAAGAATCATTCAAATGTATTGGTGTCCTCTAACTGATTTGGGGCACACTAAATTCATGGCTATGAGATCAAAGAGTACCTCGATGATCAGAAGCAGTACCAGTGGACTTCAAAAATGGGATGCTGGAGTGGTTATTTGACAGGTTTAACAAGTCTCACAGAAGTCCTTGATCTCTTGGTCATGGGCGTTTGCAAAAGTTTTTTCAGGGGGGGAGGGATGCTTCGGCAGCGGCAATGCACAGTCGCCTTTAACCCTTTCTTTGACCGCTAGCGGAGGTTAAAAGCGCCCCACTAGAGGCCGAATAGCGCCGTTAAAATGATGGTAAAGTGCAGCTAAAACTAGCGTCGCTTTACCGATAATGCGGCCAGATGGCAGTGTGAAATAGCTCTTGAGATAATTCAGCTTCACTTTGTATGGAAGTTACTCAGTCTCAAGCATACCATGCCCATATAAATATAGCCTAGAGAATGTACATCTTATTATATTGTGTAGCAATAACTCACGGTGGAGCTGCTGGTTTAAGCGGGTCTGTTACATTCACTCTGCTTCCTTCTGTTTCACCGGCACCGTGTCTAGGGTTCCATTGAGTTTACCTCTGGACGATACACGCACCAACACTGGAGTACGTTTTCAATGCTTTATTAAACACTTGACTTAGGAAATAGCAGGAAAGAGACAAAAGGGAAACTGCAGAAGAAACTCAAACATCTTCCTTTAGGGTTCTTTTAACAAATGTTCGGGTAGAATTCAGATATTGTATGGAATGCGCTCCCCTCGTGGGACACACTCCTTGCTCGTCTGGATAGGCCTCTCTCACCAGCCTAGCAGCCAGTACGCAGTGCGAATCAAAGTCTCTGCCACAGACTTGCTTGGGAACAAAATCCGTACGATCCTCTGCCACAGGATGTATCAGATTTTCTGTAATGAATGTCAGTCACAGTGCTTGAACCTTTAAGCCAACCCGGCAACACTATGCTGTATAGTCACTTTCGGATACGTCCTCCAACCGAGTCACCAGGCCCCTCTATAGACCAGCACGCTGCGTGATCCCTCCAAGACGGGTCCTCCCCTGGGATCTCCTTGGTTGTCCAGCTTCGTCACACAGGACCGACAGCTCAGGGCCATTCCTCGGCCGCGGCGGTAGGCCCCAGACAAGCCTCTGGACCCACCCCTGCGCCGTAGTATCTTGGGCCTCCGTAATGGAGGACCACGAGGTAGCTCCTTAACGCATACCTGTCGGCCAGGAGGGCCAGCAGGTGGCTGAAAAATGAACCTCAAAATATGGCGTCTGTCCCATAAATACCCTCGCCCAAAATGCAACTCGGAGGACCACCTCCACCGAGTTGTCTCCGGGACAGAAGAGCATCCATATGCTTCAACGCGTTGCCTTTCCAACACTAACCAGTGATAACAGCGACACCCACCGGTCAGCATGGAAACACACACAACGTCAGCCAAGCTGGAACAGAGGCAAACTTAACGTTCCTAACGAACAAGTTACTAAATTTACCTAACATGTGGTAGATTGCAAATCTACCAGCGCTACATACTCCCCCACTACAATAGACGTTGTCCCCAACGTCTGTCCAAAAAAACTGTGACAATAACTCCCAAGCCTGAGAGTAAGCATTTGAGTTTCTTATAACTTTGGATAGACAGAGAGAGAGAAAAGGACAGTGAAAGACACTATAAGACTTATATCTATAAAACATTATGTTTACATCCTCAAACAAAACCACAGTATGATTGTACACAACCTCACTATCTAACTAGCTGAAAAGCCTCCCAGCTTAATATAAGATCCGATGATCCCTGAAAAGAAAACATAGTTAAACACACATATGTACATCCTACACAACATTAGGAGCAAAGCCTCATTTAAAAATGAAACTCTCTTCCTATAACCTATATAAAAAAAAATATTCTTTAGGAGTCCATCCCTATATAAAATTCTTCTTCTTCTTTTTTTTTTTTTTTGAAACAAAATCCAGCTAGCAAGCTGAAGTCCTTGGATTTAAACACTGAACAGAATATGTAGATCTTGACCACGCAGATCTCTTTACCCTGACACTAACTAGCTAAATAACTTCAAAGTTCTTTTGTCCATAGTTACCAGTAAAACCGGGGGTTTTGGCAAAGTCAGTGTCTTTCCCTTTTTATCCACAGTGGTAATAAAATACACAACATTGTCCTTTGCCGGCCTGCAAATTACCACTTTGTCAGCATAGATGTCCTGACCGAAATTCCAATGTTCAAAGTATCCGTTAAAACGTTCATTCATCTTAACAGAACATCCAATCTTTCTGAAGGGCTTAGGTACAGACAACTAGTCCCAAACAGCTTCACTGTACCAAAGTTCCCGATTAGCTTCTCCTGCATGATATCCCGGGGCACATAGGGGAACTCCAAACCATACTCCGCCGCCACACGCTTGTTCAATTTCCTCTGTAAGCGGGCAAGTTTTGGCAAAGATCTGTCTCTCCCCATACCAGGCGGTATACAGGAATCCAATGGTTTGCTCACCATAGACCCAGCCGGTGTCTGTAGTGAACTAACAACTTTTGGCAAAGTCCCATCAATAGTACTGTGTGGCTCCACACAGGGTGACGTCTTCCCAGAACACAGGGCTGTCCATTCAGGGAAAGTCATAGTGGAAGCAACATCCTCACTTTGTGACCACAATAACTCTTGTGACATAATCTCAAATAGGTCATCATCACCGGAAAGATTCGACATGGATTCTACTTCCGAATCTTCCAACTCTTCCATTGGCAAATATTTATTTACAGTCCCAGACACATTTCCCAACAGTGGCTTACCCGTTCCTGACGTGGACTCTAGTAGCTCCGGTCCAGGTAACCTCTGGGGTAGGCCTCGACCACGGCCACGGGAAGCCTTTACATAGCCCACCTTCCTTTGAGTAGGCACAACAGGAGTAGGCGTAGTGGACGCAGAAACCAAAGTAATGTCCCCTGATGAGATAACAGCAGCAGTGTCTCCTTCTGGAACATTGTCAGTAACAACAGGCAAAGTAGCAGCCTGTCGCTCTCTCTCTGTAGCAATAGCAGCTTCTACTGTGGCGATACCTGTTGCCCAATTCATTCGATAAGCACGGGGCGACATGGTAGGTTGCTCTACCACAAACAAGTACTCTCCACATTGCGGACATCGGCCAAATGGACGAAGATGCATGGCCAATCCTTCGCATCGATGGCAGATCATGCCCAATCCCTCAACATCTCCTAAGGTATACAGGACAAACCTCCCCTGCAGTTTCAACTGAACTCCAGTATCCGTAAGCAGAGTTCCAGATAGCACAGTATTCATCACGGTGCTTGTAGGGAACACTCTCGGTCCCACAACTGGCTGCATCGCCGGAAAAAGACATGGCCACACTCTGATCTTCTTAGCATGATCACGAGGCCTCTCCTTTCCTCTGGCGCCAAACACATACCCGCGTCCCACGTGGTAGCAATTAGGGTAACTCCTCCCACTTGTTCTTCTAGTCACGTAGCTCTCGGGCCTTTTACTGGCGCCCACCGTCTACGTACTCAGAAATAAAGTCTTGCAGTTTTACCTTTCCTTTTCCTGAAAGATTGTTTTCTTTTTTTTTTTTTTAAGTCCAGCTCTCTCCGTAAACTCCCGGTAAAACACTCCACTGGGTTGCGAGAATTGACGGTCAACAAATCCCGGACGATGCACCCACATGAAGCAATAACTCACGGTGGAGCTGCTGGTTTAAGCGTGTCTGTTACCTTCACTCTGCTTCCCTCTGTTTCACCGGCACCAGGTCTAGGGTTCCGTTGAGTTTACCTCTGGACGATACACGCACCAACACTGGAGTACGTTTTCAATGCTTTATTAAACACTTGACCTAGAAAATAGCAGGAAAGAGATGAGAGGGAAACTGCAGAAGAAACTCAAACATCTTCCTTTAGGGTTCTTTTAACAAATGTTTGGGTAGAATTCAGATATTGTATGGAATGCGCTCCCCTCGTGGGACACAATCCTTGCTCGCAGCGCGAATCAAAGTCTCTGCCACAGACTTGCTTGGGAACAAAATCCGTACGATCCTCTGCCACAGGATGTATCAGATTTTTTGTAATGAATGTCAGTCACAGTGCTTGAACCTTTAAGCCAACCCGGCAACACTATGCTGTATAGTCACTTTCGGATACGTCCTCCAACCGAGTCACCAGGCCCCTCTATAGACCAGCACGCTGCGTGATCCCTCCAAGGCGGGTCCTCCCCTGGGATCTCCTCGGTTGTCCAGCTTCATCACACAGGACCGACAGCTCAGGGCCATTCCTCGGCCGCGGCGGTAGGCCCCAGACAAGCCTCTGTACCCACCCCTGCGCCATAGTATCGTGGTCCTTCATTCCGGAGGTAGCTCCTTAACACATACCTGAGGGCCAGCAGGTGGCTGAAAAATGAACCCCAAAATATGGCATCTGTCCCATAAATACCCTCGCCCAGAATGCAACTCGGAGGACCACCTCCACCGAGTTGTCTCCAGGACAGAAGAGCATCCATACGCTTCAACACGTTGCCTTTCCAACACTAGCCAGTGATAACAGCGACACCCACCGGTCAGCATGGAAACACACACAACGTCAGCCAAGCTGGAACAGAGGCAAACTTAACGTTCTACCAGCGCTACAATTGCAACACAGTATAGGTTGTTTTCATTAAGATCAAAATATGGCCATAACAGATGTATTGCAATATATTGCAATATAGAAATATGTACATTCTCTAGACTATATTTATTCGGGCATGGTATGCCTGAGACTGAGTAACTTCCATACAAAGTTAAGAAGATTATATAACACACAAATATCTTTTCCAGCAATAGCTCAGCTGTCCAACTTTCCAAGCAATATATATAAATATATAAATTATATAAATTATATATATATATATATATATATATATATATATAGATATATAGATATATATAAATTCTCCTCCTAACTGGCACTGCTGTTACCTGTGGTTCTTCAGAATTTCCTCCTGTGATTCCTCCTGAGAATATGCTTCCAGGCACTGGCAGCATATTCTCGGCCACTGACTGATTGCACGCACTTGTGGGAGGAGATCTGCATGGCGACGTACATACACAGGCAGGCAGCCGATCACAGAACAGCCGAGATGTCGAGCAGAGCCAATCCAATGATCGGGCCGGGGGTGAGGGAGGGAGGGATGGATGTCTGTATTATCTGTGATAAGTTGGAAAAGAGAGCAGCCCCAGGCCACCAGACTCAGAAAAAAAGTCCACGGGGGCCGCAATGGCAGCCGCGGCGGCCATTGCAACACAGGGCAACTGTCTTCAACACCTTCTTACTATTCCAGGGGGGGGGGGGGGGGGGGGGGCAATTGCCTAAATGGTTGAGGGACCACCAGCTGTTAAACCATGTCATCATGCTCTTTAGTACAACAGAATGTGATTCACAACAAAATTGGGGAACATTCATCCACCCCAGGATGCTCTGGCTCACCATTTAGCACTGTAACCTTGACTCTGACGGAGATCAGAGTGGGGCCCTTATCTGAGCACTTACAAAATTTTCTCAGGAGACCTCCAAATCCCACAGCTCTGGCTCAGAGGATAAGGCTTCAGCTTTTAATCCTGTAAACACCATCAGTGGACCTGAGTCTCTGCAGGTTCTTATTTCTCCTGACACATATCAACCTCATTCGTAAACTGTGTGTCCTTAGTTATTTAATCACAGAGCTCCGTCTTAATGTGGAAGGCTTGTGGGACATTTAGTTTTGCCCAAATAAGTCCCAGAATATAGGGCAGTCTTCCCTCATCAACAAATCATGTTGCAACCTCAGCATTACTCCAGCCTTTAGAGTCAGCTCCCACTGATGTCATTGATTTTCTCATAGACTTATGACAGTAAAAGTCTAAGTGAGTGATGAAATCTTAAAATAAATGATGCAAGAGCCAATAAACATTATAAAACACACTTCATGTATCCCTGTAGCGATTCATAATACATATTACTAAATGGGTAATTTAACTATGTAGTTGTTTCATGTACTTATTTCATGTCAAATAAAAGGGACAGAAATGGACAAGAACAAAGGCAAAGATAAATGATGTGTCACAAATTATAAAAAAAACCTGACAGATAGGTGATGTAAAAGAGAAAGAACGTTAAAGTGTAGAGAAGTCTGTGTGTTTAAAATCTGCTGACAGGCAAGGTTTTTATAACAGAAGAGACCATAGAGGTCTCTTCTGTCATAAGTGTTCCCCCTGTCTGTCAGCGGGTAATGTGATGTGAGCTGCACATGCGCAGCAGGTCACACTGACATTGTGTGCCGTGGCGATGTCACTCTTGTGTGCATGCGCGAGAGTGACATCATCACAGCTCAGCCTCTCATACGGCTGAAGATGGGAAACTAGGGGAAGATGAATCCACAGGAGGAGCCGTGACAGCTCTCTGCTGGAGGGCTCCATTTGTAGGTAAGTCTATTATAATGTGCTGACAGAATAAGAGTGAGAGATTAACCCAGAATTTGCATGGATCTGCACATACTGGTAATTAGGGATGATCCGATGTTCGAGTCGAACGTAAGTTCGACTTGAACATCAGGTGTTCGCCTGTCCGGCGAATAGCGAACAATTTGGGGTGTTCACAGCAAATTCAAAAGCCACGGAACACCCTTTAAAAGTCTATGGGAGAAATAAAAAGTGCTAATTTTAAAGCCTTACATGCATGGTATTGTCATAAAAAGTGTTGGGGACCCGGGTCCTGCCTCAGGGGACATGTATCAATGCAAAAAAAAAGTTTTAAAAACTGCCTTTTTTTTGGGAGCAGTGATTTTAATAATGCTTAAAGTGAAACAATAAAAGTGAAATATTCCTTTAAATTTCGTACCTGGGGGGTGTCTATAGTATACCTGTAAAGTGGCGCATGTTTCCCGTGTTTAGAACCATCCGAGAGCAAAATGACATTTCTAAAAGGAAAAAAAGTCATTTAAAACTACTTGCAGCTATGAGTTGTCGGGTCCGGCAATACAAATAAAAGAAGTCATTGAAAAAAACGGCATGGGATCCCCCCAGTCCATTACCAGTCCCTTTGGGTCTGGTATGAATATTAAGGGGAACCCCGAACCAAAATTTAAAAAAACAAAATTGTGTGGGGGTCCCCCCAAATTTCATACCAGGCCCTTCAGTTCTGGATGGATATTAAGGGGAACCCAACTCCAAAATGAAAAAAAAATGCGTGGGGGTCCCCCTCAAAATCCATACCAGACACGGCTTGGGACAAGTCCTGTATTTAAAAAAATGAAAAAAAAAAAAAAATGTCCCATGAAGTCTTCTTCTTTTCTTGCTCCGCCGACGGACCGAAAAAGAAAAAAAAAAACGCTACCGACCCGCCTTCATGGGAAGCTCCCTCCATATGGCGTGTCTTCGCTATGACAGTTCTTTTATAACTGAGGGCGGGGCCACTGTGATGTTCCTGGGTGACCCTGCCCCCCTCTGATGCACAGGGACATACCTATGGCTTTCCCGGGGCGTCAGAGGGGGGCGGGGCCACCCGGTTACGTAAAGGGCCTGGTATGGAATTTGGGGGGACCCCCATGCAATTTTTTTTTAAATTTTGGTTCAGGGTTCCCCTTAATATTCATACCAGACCCAAAGGGACTGGTAATGGACTGGGGGGATCCCATGCCATTTTTTTCAATAACTTCTTTTATCTGTATTGCCGGACCTGACAATTCATTATAGCTGCGAGTAGTTTTAACCACTTGCCGACCTCCTCACGATGATATACGTCGGCAGAATGGCACGGGCAGGCAGAGTAACGTATGGGTACGCTACTCCTCTCCCGCGGGCAGTGCCCGAGGTGGTCTGCATTGTTCCAGGAGCGATCTGTCCTGAGGGGGAGGCCACTGATTCATGGCCTCTCCCTCACGATCGCTCCTGGCGAATGAGAAGCTTCCTCTGCTTCTAAACTGTAAACAGAAGCAGAGGAAGTGATGTCATCTCCCCTGGTGAAGCCTTTTCGTTCCGGCTTCCGAGGAGAGAAGACATCTAAAGTGAGTCTGCACCAACACTACACTAACACTAGCACACATAGGCACATAAAACCCCCCGATCATCCCCCGACCCCCCCCCCCCGCACCCCCTGTCACCCCCTGTCACAGTGACACCATAGCAGTTTGTTTTTTTACTGATTACTGCATTGGTGTCATTTGTGACTGTTATAAGTGTTAGGGCAGTTAGTGGTAGGCCCCTTTAGGTCTAGGGTACCCCCCTAACGCCCCCTAATAAAACTTTAACCCCTTGATCACCCCCCAGTTAACCCTTTCATTCCCTGTCGCCAGTGTCACTAAGCAACCTTTTTTCTGATTGCCGTATTAGTGTCACAGATGATGCTAGTTAGCCAGGTATGTATTTAGGTATTTAGGTTCACCGTCAGCTTTTTATAGCGTCAGGTACACCCATTTACTACCTAATAAAGGTTTTAACCCCCTGATTGCCCCCTAGTTAACCCTTTCACCAGTGATCACCGTATAAATGTTACGGGTGAGCCTGGTTAGTTTGTTTGTTTTTTATGCCCGCCGTTTATTACCCAATAAAGGTTTAACCCCCTGATCGCCTGGTGATATCAGTTAGGTTTTAGGTTTAGTTAGGGTCTGTGTCACCCTAGGCAGTGTCAGATTAGTGCCAGTAGCGCTAACACCCACGCATGCAGCATACACCTCCCTTAGTGGTATAGTATCTGAACGGATCACTATCTGATCAGATCTATAGTAGCGTCCCCAGCAGTTTAAGGTTCCCAAAAACGCAGTGTTATGCCGCGTACACACGATCAGGATTTTGGTCGGAAAAAGGTATGATGTCTTTTCCGATGGGATTCCGCTCAAGCTTGTCTTGCATACACACGGTCGCACCAAATTCCAACCGTCAAGAACGCGGTGACGTACAACACGTACAACGGGACTAGAAAAAGGAAGTTCAATAGCCAGTGCACCACCCTTTGGGCTCCTTCTGCTAATCTCGTGTTTATCTCGTGTTAGTAGAAGTTTGGTGAGAGACGATTCAATCTTTTTAGCTTTCGTGCTTTTCAGTCCGTTACTGCTCTTCAGTTTGTGCTTGTGGGTTTGTATCTGATTTTCAGTGCATGTAGTCAGTTCGTATCTGTTTTTCAGTGTGTTCTTGTCCTCTCGTTTCTGATTTTCAGCTCGCTCTTCACAGACCTTGCTGTTCTTCAGTGCGTTCTGTTAAGTTCGTTCTGACCAGCCGACTGTTTTGAAGCCATGTTTTGGTTACGTACTCCTCGTAGAGTTTGTGCTATGCTGTGGCTTGGTGTTGGGGTTCTTACTTTGACCCAAGCCCATTCCATGAACAGGATGGGGAGGAGTTCATGGACTAAGAATTGATTGCACCAATTCTCTCACATGCCTTTGCTGCGTGAGATCCAGGAGAATAATCCTGATGATTTCAGGAATTATCTCTGGATGACGTACCCCGTTTTTCACCATCTGTTGGCTTTGCTGACCCCTTATATTGCATGCAGCAAGCCATCACTCCAGAGCAGAGGCTAGTCGCCACCTTGCGGTACTTGGCGACAGGGAGAAGTCTGCAGGACCTCAAGGTCTCGACAGGCATCTCCCCCCAGATCATTATCCCAGAGACCTGTTCTGCCATCATACAGGTCCTGCAGAAGAACTATATTAGGGTAAGTTTTCTCCTTTAACATCACATTCTATGTATTTAATGTATGCTAATGTTTTGTATTTCTTTTATCATTCCATAATTGCCATGATTATAATATGCTGCGAGTGTCCTCTTTATCCTCATGCATGCTGAATTCTTCTAGCATTATAAAGAACAAAAGAATGCGCTGCATTATAAGATCCATAAATTTACAGCGTGACGAATGTGCTAGCTCCATTACGAACGCTAGTTTTACCAGACCGAGCGCTTCTGTCTCGTACTTGATTCTGAGCATGCGTCATTCTTGGCGCATCGGAATTGCATACAGACGATCGAATTTTCGGCTAGGAACTTTTTCTGACTGAAAAATTGAGAACCTGCTCCCAATCTTTTGCTGGCTGGAATTCCGCCAGCAAAAGTCTGATGGAGCATACACATGGTCGCATTTTCTGACCAAAAGCTCTCATCGAAGTTTTGCTGGCGGCATTTCCGATCGTGTGTACGTGGCATTGGTGGGATCAGCCCAGATACCTGCTAGCACCTGCGTTTTGCCCCTCCGCCCAACCCAGCCCACTCAAGTGCAGTAGCGATCGATCAGTGTCACTTACAAAACACTAAACACATAACTGCAGCATTCGCAGAGTCAGGCCTAATCCCTGCGATCGCTAACAGTTTTTTGGTAGCATTTGATACAGTTGCTGACAGCCTAGGAGCTTTTTTACCTGTGAGTCTCACTACTGTACCAGTAAATTTAGAGCCCAAAATGGCAAATCGAAGAAACAGTAGTGAAGAGGCCTACACGTTTCTGAGCATGACAGATAGGGAAGAGGAAGTCACTCATCTGTCAGATTTGGGCTCAGAATACGATCCTGTAGACGACAGCGGCTCCATGACAGATAGCTCTGACTAAGGAGTTGTGGTCCCTGCCAAGGTCAGGCGTACTAGACCCCGATGATCTTCTGCTGTTGAGGTGCAAGAACCGCAGGGCTCTCATATGGAGCAGAGAAGTACTAGTGCCGCTCATCCTTCTGGTGAACTGGCAAGCACCAGTGGCCTAGTACACCCTGGTCAAAGTCAAACCAGCACTGCAATAACATGTGGTGACATGGCGAGTCCCATAAGTACACTTCAAGCTGGCGAGGTGGCAAGCACAAGTAGTGTCCCGCTGCCACCAAGAAGACAAAGATAGGCCCATTGAGCCCATAGTGCCCTTCCTGCTGCAATCGCCAATCCTAATTCATAACCCACCACTTCTGCAGCACCCGTACTTCCCCCATTCACTGGCCAACCCGGCCTTCAGGTGGAAACAGTTGATTTCATGTCACATGATTTTAATTCGCTGTTTTTTACCGAAGATCTCTATAGATCTATTGTGGACCAAAGTAATTTGTATGCTGGTCAATACATCGCCGCTAACCCCCAGTCCTCCCTTGCCAGAGATTGGAAAGCAATTACGGTTTCCGAATTTAAGACCTTTCTGGGCCTATCCCTCGACATGGGCATAGTTAAAATTGCGGTCATATTGGTCCACTGACCCAATTCACCAAATGCCCGTGTTCTCTGCCTCCATGACCAGGGCACGATACGAGCAGACCACTTCAACCAACGTTTTGCAGACTTGTTTACTCCCCATCAAGTTGTCTGCTTTGATGAGTCCCTGATTACGTTTTCTGGCTGCTTGTCTTTCAAACAGTATCTTTCCAGCAATCGTGCCAGATACGGGGTCAAGATGTATAAGCTCTGTGACAGGGCCACAGGCTATACATGTAGTTTTATGGTTTACGATGGAAAAGATAGTCACGTAGAGCCACCAAACTGCCCAGATTACATAGGGAGTGCTGGCAAGATTGTGTGAGACTTGGTTTCACCCTTATTTGGAAAGGGGTACCATTTGTATGTGGACAATTATTACATGAATGTGCCACTTTTTAGTCACTTGTTTGATCATCAGATTGGCACTGTGTGATCTAATCGCTGGGGCTTTCCCCAGTGGCTTTTAGATTCCCGTCTTAGGCTGGGGGAGAGAGCCTGCTTGAAGTGAAATAACTTGCTCGCTGTGAAGTGGAGGGATAATAAGAATTTTTTCGTTCTTTCCTCCCTTCATGCAGACACGACGGTCCAAATTCCTACTGTGCCCATAAATATAACCAAAATATGGGAGGGGTGGACCTCAACGACCAGTTGTTGGCACTGTACCTAGTTGCCCATAAGGCCAGACACTGGTACAAAAAAGTGTCTGTTTATTTATTTCAATTGGCTTTGCTGAACGCTCATGTGATATACAGAGCTTCAGGATGGACTGGATCCTTCCTTAAATTCCAGGAAGAGATTGTCAGAGCCCTTCTGTTTCCAGACGGTGCTCCACCTCACCTTCCCAATCCAAATGCAGCAAGCCAGCTGCATGAGAGGCATTTTCCGTATGTCCTCCCAAGTACCCCTACCCAATGAGCCCCCCAAAAGAAGATGTTGTGTCTGCAGCAAGCGAGGATATAGGCGTGACACCCTCTATTATTGTCCCTCCTGTCCTGACAATCCTGGTCTTTGCATTAGTGAATGTTTTGAACGCTACCGCACACTAGTTGAGTATTAGCGTAGGGTACAGCACTGCACAGTCTAGGACACACTTACACAGGGTCTCCCAAGATGCCATTGCATTTTGAGAGACCCGAACCTGGAACAGTTACAGTTAAAACCGTTACAGTTACAAAAAAAGTGTAAAAAAAAAAAAAAGTAAAATAAACAAAAATATATATAAAATAAAAAAAACAAAAATAGTTGTCTTATTGTTCTCTCTCTCTCTCTCTCTCTCTCTCTCTCTCTCTCTCTCTCTCTCTCTCCATTGTTCTGCTCTTTTTACTGTAATCTATTCTGCAATGTTTTATTGTTATTATGTTTTATCATGTTTGCTTTTAAGGTATATCATTTTTTTATACTTTACTGTTTACTGTGTTTTATCGTTAACCTTTTTTTGTATTCAGGTATGCCATTCAGCTGCAGCGTGGATTTATTTATCTTGACAGCAACAGCGTTTGCTCCCACCATACATAAAGCCGTGACTCCAGTGCTATAGGAGGTGATTTCACCACCACAGTTAAAAAAAAGAGCATATATGCCGAAGCATGGGGGCAGCAGGGGGGGATGAGCGATTTGCTCCTAACTTTTGGGGCGGATGCCCCATGTTTCAGCATATATATATTTTAGGCACAGATTGCTTTAAAAAATGTTTTATTTTTTACTATTTTTTTTTGTATTTGACTTGCAGCTATGGTATGTCTTACTGTTATACTGTAATGTTACTTTGTTTTATTGTTAAACATCATTTGCTTAGCAGGTACGCCATTCAGTTGCAGCGCGGATTTATTTCTCTTGACAGCTACAGCGTTTGTTCCCATGATACATAAGGCCATGACTCCAGCGATGTAGGAGGTGATTTCACCACCACAGTTAAAAAAAAAGAGCATATATGCCGAAGCATGGGGGCAGCAGGTGTGGAGGAGCGATTTGCTCCTAACTTTTGGGACGGATGCCCCCATGCTTTGGCCTATATTTTTTAGGCCATTCAGCTGCAGCACTGATTTATCTATCTTGACAGCAACAGCGTTTGCTCCCACGATACATAAAGCTGTGACTCCAGTGCTGTAGGAGGTGATTTCACACCACAGTTAAAAACAAAATGGTGCATGTATGCCCATCATTAGAAACAGATGGATGAAGGGAGGTATTCTAAAGGTGGGCATACCCACCGATCAATCTTTTTTTCCTTCAGCCCACAGGCTGCATGAAAAAAAAGATTACAATATATGCCCAACAAGGACCAGCAACGTACTGGTATGTTGCTGAGTGGTTATACCAGAATGATGCCTGTGGGTTTAGGTATCATCTTGGTATCATTCTTTTCAGCCAGCGGTCGGCTTTCATGTAAAAGCAATCCTAGCAGCTAATTAGCCTCTAGACTGCTTTTACAAGCAGTGGGAGAGAATGACCCCCCCTTCCACCGTCTTCCATGGTTTTCTCTGTCTCTCCTGTCCCAACAGGGAACCTGAGAATGCAGCTGGTGGTTCCGCCAGCTGACCATAGAGCCGATCAGAGACCAGAATGGCTCCAATCATCTCTATGGCCTAATTAACCAGAAGCTACGAGCATTTCATGACTTAGATTTCGCCGGATGTAAACAGCACCATTGGGAAAGAATTTTATCACACCGATCTTGGTGTGGTCAGATGTTTTGATGGCAGAGGAGAGATCTAGGGTCTAATAGACCCCAATTTTTTCAAAAAAGAGTACCTGTCACTACCTATTGCTATCATAATGGATATTTACATTCCCTGAGATAACAATAAAAATGATACAAAAAAAATGAAAGGAACAGTTTAAAAACAAAATAAAAATGCAAAATAAATAATTAAAGCACCCCTGTCCCCCCTGCTCTCGCGCAAAGGCGAACGCAAGCGTCGGTCTGGCGTCATATGTAAACAGCAATTGCACCATGCATGTAAGGTATCACCACGAAGGTCAGATAGAAGGCAGTAATTTTAGCAGTAGACCTCCTCTGTAAATCAAAAGTGGTAACCTGTAAAGGTTTTAAAGGCTTTTAAAAATGTATGTAGTTTGTCGCCGCTGCACGTTTGTGCGCTATTTTAAAGCATATTGTGTTTGGTATCCCTGTACTCGGCCTAAGATTATCTTTTTTATTTCATCAATCATTTGGGCAATATAGTGTGTTTTAGTGCATTAAAATTTAAAAAAAGTGTGTTTTTATCCCCCCCAAAAAATGCATTTG
Source organism: Aquarana catesbeiana (assembly GCF_042186555.1). Lineage (NCBI taxonomy): Eukaryota > Metazoa > Chordata > Amphibia > Anura > Ranidae > Aquarana > Aquarana catesbeiana. Next base: position 778,641,035 of record NC_133324.1, read on the forward strand.
AAAAATCGCTGCGCAAATACTGTGTGAAAAAAAAAATGAAACACCCACCATTTTAATCTCTAGGGCCTTTGTTTTAAAAAAAATATATAATGTTTGGGGGTTCAAAGTAATGTTCTTGCAAAAAAATATTTTTTCATGTAAACAAAAAGTGTCAGAAAGGGCTTTGTCTTCAAGTGGTTAGAAGAGTGGGTGATGTGCGACATAAGCTTCTAAATGTTGTGCATAAAATGCCAGGATAGTTCAAAACCCCCCCCCCAATGACCCCATTTTGGAAAGTAGACACCCCAAGCTATTTGCTGAGAGGCATGTCGAGTCCATGGAATATTTTATATTTTGACACAAGTTGCAGGAAAAATAATTTTTTTTTTCTTTTTTTGCACAAAGTTGTCACTAAATGATATATTGCTCAAACATGCCATGGCCATATGTGAAATTACACCCCAAAATACATTCTGTTGCTTCTCCTAAATACGGGGATACCACATGTGTGAGTTTTTTTGGGAGCCTAGCCGCGTATGGGACCCTGAAAACCAAGCACCGCCTTCAGGCTTTCTAAGGGTGTAAATTTTTTATTTCACTGCCTATCACAGTTTCGGAGGCCATGGAATGCCCAGATGGCACAAACCCCCCCAAATGACACCCCAAGCTATTTGCTGAGAGGTATGATGAGTATTTTGCAGACCTCGCTTTTTGTCACAAAGCTTTGAAAATTGAAAAAAGAAAAAAGACATGTTTCTTTTCTTTCTTCATTTTCAAAAACAAATGAGAGCTGCAAAATACTCACCATGCCTCTCAGCAAACAGCTTGGGGTGTCTACTTTCCAAAATGGGGTCATTTGGGGGGGGGGGGTTGTGCTATCTTGGCATTTTATGGCCTTCGAAACTGATAGGTAGTGAGGAGAGAAATCAAAAATTTACGCCCTTAGAAATCCTGAAGGCAGTGATTGGTTTTTGAGGCCCTGTACACGGCTAGGCTCCCAAAAAGTCCCAGGAGAAGCAGCAGAATGTATTTTGGGGTATAATTCCACATATAACCATGGCATGTGTGGGCAATCTATCATTTAGTGACAACTTTTTGTAAATTTTTTTTTTTTTGTCATCATTCAATGACTTGGGACAAAAAAATTTAATATTTAATGGGCTCAACATGCCTCTCAGCTATTTCCTTGGGGTGTCTACTTTCCAAAATGGGGTCATGGGGGGGGGGGGGGGGTTGTACTGCCTTGCCATTTTAGCACCTCAAGAAATGAGATCAGGCAGTCATAAACTAAAAGCTATGTAAAAAGCTATGTAAATTCCAGAAAATGTACCCTAGTTTGTAGACGCTATAACTTTTGCGCAAACCAATAAATATACGCTTATTGATATTTTTTATACCAAAGTCATGTGGCTGAATACATTTTGGCCTAAATGTATGACCAAAATTGAGTTTATTGGATTTTTCTTATAACAAAAATTAGAAAATATCATTTTTTTTAGAAATTTTTGGTCTTTTTCTGTTTATATCGCAAAAAATAAAAATCGCAGAGGCAATCAAATACCATTAAAAGAAAGCTCTATTTGTGTGAACAAAAGGACGCAAATTTTGTTTGGGCACAGCATTGCATGACCGTGCAATTACCAGTTAAAACAGCGCAGTGCCGAATTGAAAAAAGTCCTCTGGTCTTTAGGCAGCCAAATGGTCCGAGGCTTAAGTGGTTAAATGACTTTTTACAGCATTGCATGACCGTGCAATTACCAGTTAAAGCAGCGCAGTGCCGAATTGAAAAAAGTCCTCTGGTCTTTAGGCAGCCAAATGGTCCGAGGCTTAAGTGGTTAAATGACTTTTTTTTTTTCTTTAGAAATGTCATTTTGCTCTAGGACTAAAGACGGGAAACATGTGCCACTTTACAGGCATACTATAGACACCCCCCAGATACGAAATTTAAAGGAATATTTCACTTTTATTGTTTCACTTTAAGCATTATTAAAATCGCTGCTCCCGAAAACACGGCCATTTTTAAAACTTTTTTTTGCATTGATACATTTCCCCTGGGGCAGGACGCAGGTCCCCAAACACTTTTTATGACAATAACTTGCATATAAGCCTTTAAAATGTGCACTTTTGATTATTCATGTTCGTGTCCCATAGACTTTAACGGTGTTCGCGTGTTTGAACACATTTTTTGCCTCTTCGCATGTTCTGCTGTGAACCAAACCGGGGGGTGTTCGGCTCATCCCTACTGGTTATACTGGACTATGCCACATGGTATCCTGAAGCCATGCCATTGCATAATACCTCAGCTAAGGCTATTGCTAAAGAGCTTGTCCAGGTATTTAGCCTTGTGAGTATTCTAAAAGAAATATTAAGGAATCAGGGCACACCATTTATGTCTAGACTCACTAAGGAATTGTGTAAGATGTTCAAAATCTCCCATCTCTGTACCTCTGTCTACCACCCCCAAACTGATGGTTTTGTGGCAAGATTTAACAAGATGCACAAAAACATGTTAAAAAGGTGGTGGACAAGGATGGGAGAAATTGGGATTTTTTGTTGCCATATCTCATGTTTGTTATAAGAGAGGTACCTCGGGCATCTACAGGTTACTCACATTTTAACTACTGTATGGTAGAAATCCCAGGGGATTGTTAGATGTCAGCAAAGCAACTTGGGAGGGAGAGACCACACCCTATAGAAGCATCATCGTGCATATCTTGCTGATGCAGGATAAAATCGCCGCTGTCATGCCGCTTGTAACATATGGTGCAAGCCCAGAAGGCCCAGCCCCCCCAAAAGGACACGCTCCACATGACACCTGAGGTGAGAAAGAATAGAGATTTTTTTCTCTCAACTACCCGGACTGACCACAATTATACGACGTGACAGAATTATCAGGATCTGGGTGTCCGTGTAAATGTAAAACCCTATAGAATACCTAAGGACAGGTGGGAAGCAGTTGCAAGTAAAGTAAAAAATATGTTACAGTTAGGAGTGATAGAGGAGTCCCACAGTGACTGGTCGAGTGCCATAGTGTTGGTTCCCAAGCCAGATGGGACCCTAAGGTTTTGTAAGGATTTCAGAAAGTTGAATAGCATGTCCAGATTCGATGTGTACCCAATGCCTCAGGTGGACAAGCTTGTTGACAGATTGGGAACTGCTCGGTACATAAACACTTTAGATCTGACTAAAGGTTATTGGCAGATACCCCTGACGGAATCTGCAAGAGAAGACAGCATTCTCTATCCCCAAGGGGTCGTTCCAGTATAAGTGGATGCCTTTTGGTTTGCATGACGCTCCTGCCTCATTCCAGAGAATGATAGACAAGACATCGCCAATACGCAGCCGCCTATTTGGACGATGTAGACATCCACAGCCCAAATTGGGAGTCTCATTTGCCTTAGGTGCAAGCAGTAGTAGATTCCCTTAGGAAAGCAGGATTTACTGCCAACCCCCAAAAAGTGTGCCATAGGCTTGGAGGAGGCCAAATACCTAGGTTACGTTATTGGTCAAGGGCTGATTAAGCCTCAGATCAAGAAGATTGAGGTGATTCAAAAGCAGCTCCAACCTATAAATAAAAAGCAAGTTTGTACATTTCTTAGAACTACAGGATAATATAGTTTGTACATTTCTTAGAACTACATTCTTGAGACAGAAAAGGCATTTCAAATGTTGAAGCAAGCTCTTTGTGCACAACCTGTGTTCCTGACCTCAGATTTCACAAATTAATTTGTGGTACAGAGATGCCTCTGATGTGGCACTGTCAAAATGAATACCCTGCAAACATAATAAAGGGACTTCCCCGCTGCGGCTCCGGTACAAATTTGCACAGGAGCCCTGTGCGTCTTTTGGTCTGCATTCAGCCAGAAATTCGAGCTGAAATCGGACTTGAAACGATGAACCAGGACGCACCGGTCCCCTGCTGGGAGCACCTGAATGTTTAATAAAAGCAAGGGGCTTTTCACCCAAGCTACCTAAAATTTTATTTCTGAAGTTCTTTCTTCCTCTACCATCTTGGAAGAATATCATATGAATGTGTAAACAAGCTATGGGTGTCTGTAGATCTGGCAGAGGCTTGTGGCACATCCAGTCATGTGTGAAACCCTTCAACCCCCCCCCCCCACCTTGCATGCTCAGACACAGCATGTGCCACTTCTAGGCCCCATATAGAGGCCTGCTACCCTCTACACATGCATTGGGTTTTTATGGGATTTCACACATGCACAGATGCCCTACAAGTCTCTGTCAGGTCCTATAGACCCCATCCTAAAGGCCTGCACATGTACACTATTTGTACAGATATGTTTCACACGTCATTGTTGCCTAAGGCCTGGTTCACACTGGTGTGACATGCGCTCCGACTTTGAGAGCACATGTTGCAGGACATGTAAAAAATCAATGTTTCCTTATGACTTGTGTCGTTCTGACTTTGGAAAAGGTTCCTGCACTACTTTGGTCAAATTTTTGTCTGATTTCAGCCCGTAGAATTGAATGGAAGTCACATCCAAGTCGGATCCTCATCTTATTTGATGTGATTTAGATCTGACATTACAGAAGATTACACAGGCATTCCCAGAAGTTGTGCCAAAGTCCCCTGGCCATGTCACGGCAGTGTGACAAATGGGTTTTTTTTGGCAGAAGAAGGGGGGGGGGAGCAATAGAAAGAGAGTAATTTTCATGGAGTAAAGTGGAGCTTAACTGTATCTGAGCAGCACAAACTGACAATACAAATTTTATACATTTTTAATATTCACAGCAAACTCGCCTATCCATCTATTGACTTAACTTTGTAGGAGACTCCATAGAGCTTTAGTATATTCTATAATCATACTTCCCTTCCCTATCAAAGCCCTGTTTAAAAATTAATAATGAGTTGTTGTGAATTTACATTATATTTAACACCTTATCCCAGCATAGTGCATAAAAAAAATCTGATTTGGGGTTGTCATGTTTAAAAAAAAAAAAAAAACACATCAATAGTCTCCTTCAGTCATTTCAATGTAAAGTTGTAATCTCATAAATATAAATAACTCTCTTGGTGAGGTCAAGGCTACCCGTGTGTGCTTGTCATTTACCAGAACTACAAGAACATATAGACCTCAATAAAGATGATCTTCCTTGTTCTATCACTTCTGATCTTCTCTCATCTTGCTTTATTACTACTACTTTATTCTTTTTCAATTGTATTAAACTGTCTATTTCTACTTCATCTCACAAAGGAACATTCAGTTTTATTTGTGTGCCATATAACAAGACTTCATTTCTATTTTATGCTTTTACATTTTTTTAATAGTTTTTCAAAGTATTCAACCCAGCTTTCTAATATTTTCTCTTCATTCCCAAATTAGAATTCCATTTTTATCTCCATACATCATCATTCACAGCTGAAACCGTGAACTGATCTCTTTGAACAAATTCCTATTTTCTTTCTTTTCAAACAACTCTTCTGTTCTCTGGCAAATGTCTCTTTCTTTTGCCCTTTGTTTCACCAGTGTATTTTCCTCTTTTTTTTCTAATTCATTAATTCATAGCTGCTATTGTGGTTTGTTTTTTGTTTTTTCAGCATTTTGGACCTTATTCCCTTCTTCTAGTGTCTTTCTACTCTACCTATTAAAATGACCTTCCTTCTGTGATTCAGTTTGATAACTAACTTTTTAATGTAGATTCTACTACTATTATTATTTTGTACTACCTTTTTTTCTATTTCTTGTTCATTTTGCATATTTTCTGTTTGAATTTTCCCAATAATCTCATCTGTATTCAGCATAAAAAAGAGGATCTGAATTCTAGAAACTGTGCCCAAAAAAGGCTGGCTGATGCCAAAGGACTAATCTCATTAATATCCCACTAACTGATCCATTGAATAACCATGGCTTGTTTGAGAGAGGTGGGGCTGTACTTCCTCATGTCAGAGCCTCCAGCAAGGAGAACAGTGAGCAGCATAATAGAGACATCGCAAAATCTCAGTTCAAGTCTCTCAAACTAACATTCAAGGTAGCTGTACCCTAGGTTTAGAAAGCAGTTGGCCAGTTGAGTGGGGACGGGCTGAGATTCGACCCATCAGCTGGTTGTACAAAAGTCGATCTATCAATCAACTTCAGTACAGCCAGCTTGTTGGATTCATTGAATGCTATTACTGCTTGTATGCTATAGCCACCAGCAGTAATCATTGTGCCGACAGAAAAGGCTCACCACAGGCAGAACACAATGGCATTGAGGGAAGGATACCTCCATCAACACTGACTGTGTTGATGGGAGAACCGAGCGATTTTCTTTCCTGCAACTCATGGTTGCAGGAGAGAAAATTGAATCATCTATGGCTTGCCTAAGACTGTAAGTATAGGTGTGCTGCTATTTTTCAAAAAGAAGTCAAGATAAAATGTAAATTTTTCAGGGTACTACTTAATAACAGTTAGCACTTGTAGATGTCTAGATGTTCCCTATAGAATAGCAAATCTTAAATGGTATTAACTACTTGCCGAGCAGCCGTCGTTATTATATCGCAGCAGGCCGGCTCGTTCCCGCGAATCGCCGTAGCTGTACGGCGGTTCCTTTAACAGCTACAGCGCCCGCAGCATGACGGGGGAGCCGATGCATGTGGCCGGCCACCCGCGATCGCTCCACAGAGAGCCAGAATGGGGATCTGTCAATGTAAACAAACAGATGCCTGTTCTGACAGGGGAGTTCAGAGTGATTGTCTGTTCATAGGGATTAGGAACAGCGATCTCTCTGTACTCCCAGTCTGTCCCCTTCCCCCCCACAGTTAGAAACATCTCCCAGGGAACACATTTAACCCCTTGATTGCCCCCTAGTGTTAACCCCTTACCTGTCAGTGACATTTATACAGTAATCAGTGCATTTTTATAGCATTGATCGCTGTATAAATGTCAATGGTCCCAAAATAGTGTCAAAAGCGTCCGATTTGTCCGTCGCAATGTTGCAGTCCCACAAAAAAATCGCTGATCACCGACCATTACTAGTTAATAAATAATAATAATAAAAATGCCATAAATGTATCCCATTTGTTGTAGACGCTATAACTTTTGCGTAAACCAACCAATATACGCTTATTGCTATTTTTTTTTTTTTTTACCAGGAATATGTAAAAGAATACATATTGCCCTAAAATTATGAAGATTTGTATTTTTACATTTTTTGGGGGGGATATTTACTATAGCAAAAAGTAAAAAAATTTTTTTTTTCAAAATTGTCGGTCTTTTTTTGTTTAGAGCGCAAAAAGGAAAAAACACAGAGATGATCAAATACCACCAAAAGAAAGCTCTATTTGTGGGGAAAAAAAGGACATCAATTTTGTTTGGGTACAATGATGCACGGCTGCAAAATTGTCGGTTAAATTGGTTTCAGTGCTGTATCGCAAAAAATGGCCTGGTCCTTAGGGGGGCAAATCTTCTGGTCCTTAAGTGGTGAAAGTAATTGTAAGGTCTAGTTTTTTTGTCTATAAAAATAACAAACATGTTATACTTACCTGCTCTGTTGCACCCAAGCCGAGCCACAGCTTCCTGTGTCCATTCAGAGGAAGCTGTCTGCCCCTCCCCCTCACCTGATTGGCTGAGTTTGATTGACAGCGATGGGAGCCAATGGCTCAACCAATCAGGAGGAGAGTCCCAGGCGGCCGAGGAACTCGTAGACATCGCTGGATAGAGATGGGGCTCAGGTAAGTATTAGGAGGGCTCAGAGGGGCTGTTGCACACAGAAGGCTTTTTATCTTAATGCATAGAATGCATTAAGATAAAAAAAAACCTTCTGGCTTTACAACCACTTTAAACCCAAAAACAAAAATATATCAAATTGCATTTTACCTATTCTTAGATGTGGTGGCTGCATTCAGGGCTGAGACAAGGATTGGACAGAAGGGACGGCTGCCCTGGGCACATTGTGTATTGTAGGGATGGGGGCGCCACAAGTTCCTCCTACTATAAGGCTGACAGGAGTATCATTATTACTGGCAGCCCAGCACTGGAAGCAGCAAGGAGAGGAGGAGAGCGTGGGGAGAAAGTGCGGACTGTGCTCTCTCTCCCCCTCCTCATAAGCTTGCACATAATGAAGGGAGGGGGGCACAATTTGCCATGGGCACTGGATGAGCTTGTCCAGGCACTGAGTGCAATCGTTTTTTTTTTTTTTTCACAGTTAAAGATCTCATTTTATTGATAAAGAAGAAGCGTGGTACAAGACAGAAAAACAAATGGTACAAGTTACATAACCTAGAGTGATGGGTAAAACTACAAGATTCTAGACGTTAGTTACAGTCATAATTAAAATCGTGTTACGAACCAAGAGTGACAATCAACAATTTAAGTGATTCAGAATGGATCTCCAGTAAAATACACCAGATACGGGGAGGGGTATGAATAAGGGGGGGGGGGAAGGGGGGGACGCCAAAGCATCTCAGACAAAAGGTGTAAAAAGGTTCCACCATGCTGTTTAAATATGTCACTCAAAATCCTCAGGCCGTCCAAGGTAACCAAATACCCTCAAACTTCTTGAGGCATTTTCTATTCAAATAAGTCATTTTATACAGTGGAAGAGCTTTGTTAATAGTTTCCTCCCAAAGCGTCATGGTGGGGGGGGGGGGATGCAGAGCTCCATTTAAGAAGAATTGTTTTTTTTTGCATAGTAAAGTAAGAAAGCAATCAGGGGTTTAGTATAATGTGGCCTTTGATCGTCGTCCTGTATACCAAGCAGTGCTATCACAGGCGACTGAACCAATGATATCCCGAGGCGCTTGTTAATGGCCTCAAACATCGCAGCCCAGAATTTAGCCACTTTAGGACAGCTCCAGAACATATGGTAATATGTCCCTACCTCCTGTCTACACCTATTACACAGGGGGTCTCTCAAGGGGTACAATCTGTGCAGTTGCTGCGGGGTGTAGTACACCTTATGAAGAAACTTGGCCTGTATTACTTTATCCCTAGAAGAGATAACCAACCCAAAGCCTTCCTCAAAACAATCGTTCCAATCCTCCCTCTCCAATGTGGGAATATCAGCCCTCCACGCCTCCCACAGTCTCTCCAGCCTGGGAGAGTCCAAACTGAGTAGTGACAAATAGAGGGAAGAGAGAGGCTTGGAAAGCGATTCCTGAGCCAAAAGTTCCTCTATGGGATCCATGGAAAGGACAATAGGTCCTGGGAACTGTGCTCGCGCTGCATGGCGCAACTGGTGGTAACGGAAATACATCCATCTGGGCAACTTAAACTTGGTGGAGAGGTCTTTATAAGTCAATAGCGTCCCTGCTGGCATGATATCTCGAAGAGACTTCACCCCATACTTAGCCCAAACTTGTGGGTCCGGAATTGTACGGAAGTGTGGAAAACTAGGATTACCCCACAGAGGTTGAAAAGGTGACCACTGGTTCGGCTTGTGAAACCTCTTCCTAGCAATCACCCATACTCCGCGTCGTCCTAGTCGGACGCGGAAGATCAGCGTAAGCCCCTATATACTAGGTTCCCAAGGTCTCCGAGGGAGCCCAGAAGAGCTGCCTCCAAGCACACCGCAGCATTGGCTCTAGAGCGGACCGACACCAAAATGGCCACCCAGTAATATACCCAAAAATTAGGCAACGCCAATCCTCCGCACCACACAGGAAGACATAGGGTGAATCGTGCCAGCCGAGGGGTAGACCCCCCCAAATGAAGGTCCCAATACAGTTGTCAAGTTCTCTAAAGAATATATTCGGAATCCACACTGGGGAATTTCTAAATAGGTAGTTAAACTTGGGGAGAAAAACCATCTTTATCCGGTTAATGCGCCCTAACAAATTAAGCGGGAGAGTTCCCCAGGAGGCACATCTAGCTCTAAATTGTAGTAGCACGGGGTGCAGATTGAGCTCGTAAAATTCGGAGGGGTCTCGACTCACTTGAATACCAAGATATTTAAAACTAGTAACCCGCTGCAGTTGGGTAGTGGCCGCAGTGGCCCGTGACATGGGGACTAGAGGGAACAGTACAGACTTTGTACAATTTATTCGGACCCCCGAGAAACGGCCAAACCCATCGAAGAGCTCCAGAGCAGCCCGCAGGGAGGAGTCCGCGTCATGCAAGTACAACAGGGCATCATCAGCGTATAATGACACCTTCTCCTCCAAGGGACCAATCTGCAGCCCCTCCACCCCCCGGGACGCCCTAAGTAGGATAGCCAGGGTTTCCAGCGCCAGAGCGAAAAGGGAAGGAGAAAGAGGGCATCCCTGACGCGTGCCACGTTGTAATAGAATCCGTTCGGAAATCCCACCATTAGTCCGTACACAAGCAGTGGGTTTATTATAGAGCAACTGCAGCCAGCGCAAAAAATGAGGGCCAAAACCATACCTACCCAGAACCTCCAAAAGGTAGCCCCACTCAACCAAATCGAATGTCTTCTCGGCATCGAGTGAGGCATTATCATGGGGAATGGTCAGGTTGAAATGAAGCCTTCTCAAATTGATATCGGTTCCCTTGCCGGGCATGAACCCCGTCTGATCCACATGGATGAGCTCATCCAGGACCTGTGCCAGGCGGTTGGCCAGTATCTTGATCAGCAGTTTTAAATCGACATTGTTTAAGGAAATCGGTCAATATGACGCACAGTCCTCGGGGTCCTTACCTGGTTTGGGCACTAACACAATTACAGCTTCGGACATGGAATCCGGCGAAGACCCTATCTTAGCAAACTGGGCGAACAACATGGTGAGTCTAGGAGCCAGAAGTTCTTGATAAGTGGAATAAAACTCGATCGGGATGCCCTCTGCACCGGGGGTTTTCCCGGGTTGCATTTGGGTCATAGCGATCTGGACCTCTTCCAGGGTAATATCCCGTTCCAGATTCTCACAGGCTTCCCGGGACAGAGTAGGAAAATCCACCCCATCCAAGTAGGCCCGGAGATCTGATATCTCATAATCCACTCTAGTGGAGTATAGGGAGCTATAATAACGCTTAAATCTAGCAAGGATTTCATCAGGGCTCGTAAGGGGGACTCCTCCCTCATCCCGGATGCTCCCAACATGAGTACTAGCAAACTGGCCTCGGGACAACCATGACAGCAATTTGCCGTTTTTATCTCCATACTCGAAGACCTGCTGAGCAGTACTGAGCATTGATTTCTTGGTCATCTCTTTCCTGTGAAGTTCTACCGCCCTGAGCGCACACTGCCAGGCCCCATAATTAAGAGGGGTAGGAGCGGCGACATATCTTGCCTCTTTGTCACTGAGCTCACCCACCAACTCCCCCAGCGACCACACAGACTGCTTTTGGCTATAAGTAATGCGGGAAATATATTCCCCCCTCAGCCATCCCTTAAATGCATAACAAACCACCATTGTCTCCGTTGAGTCAGCGTTTTCAAGCCAATAATGACACAAGGCCTCCGACATATCTTCCTGAATCTCAGGGTCTGCTATCCAGTACCCCGACAGTCTCCACAGTTTCTGCCCAGCAGTGGGCCCCGATCGCACCGTCATCATAAGAGGGGCGTGATCGGAGATGCCTCTAGGGAGGATTTGCACCCTCGATACCCTCTGCAGCACCGCCCGCGTAACAAACCCCAGGTCAATGCGGGAGAGGGCCCGAAAAGTGGACGAATGACATGTATACAACCTCTCAGATGGATTGTAATGACGCCAGACGTCGATAAGCTCAAAGATATCGGCCCACTGCATGAGGTCAGGAGTCCTGCGAGTCGACTGATGGAGCCTGTCTAAAGCCGGACACGGAGCCAAATTATAATCCCCCAACAACATGACGTGTGGTGTTCCATATTTTATGACCACACGCATAATATCATACAAGAGAGACATATCTGCAGGAGGTGGGAGATAAAGTCCCACTATCACGTATGCCGTATTAGCGTTTGTAACATGCATAATAACATATCTTCTGCCTGGGTCAGTTTTGATATCCTGAAGCTGAAAGGGGAGAGATCGGTGAACTAATATGCTCACTCCCCGGGAATAACTAGAATATGTAGCATGGTAATGTGAGCCCACCCATGCCCTTCTGAGTCCAAGGACCCGTGAGCCCACAAGGTGGGTCTCCTGTAATATACAGATGTGGGGGGCGTACTTTTTTAGATAATTAAAAACCAGGGAACGTTTAACAGCCGAATTGAATCCCCGGACGTTCCAGGAGAGTACTGAAAAACTAGGCATAGTGATTGTAAACAAAATCGGTTTTCCGGTAATAAACACCACAGTACTCCATCCCCAGTGGCATGATAACCACCCAGGCGGAAGACCAGGCATCAGTGCCCACAGCCACAAAAGGCCACGAGGCTACCATGAAACACATTCTTTTACAATACCTAAAGTCAAGGAATATTAGCACAGAAAAAATGAGAGAAAAAAATACAGTGAAAAACAAAAAAAACAAACCAAAACCAACAAAGGTCAGCAACGGCTGAACACCCCCCCCCCACACCCCACAGACCCCCGCAAACTGGGATCATGCATAAGTCCCCAAACCCAAGTCTTTCAGAGTAACTTACTCAGGGAGGCGTGCCTTAGTCGACAAAAGAGAATCAGCCACCCCTCCACATCAATACACAGAGGGGAGACCACAATCCAAGCCAACAGGGGGCACATAATGGAAGATGCTAGAGAACAAGTTGGTAACCAAACATATATGAGCACAGACAGTTCACCTGGACTAACCAGGGGCACAAAACATCAAAGGGTTAGTTACATGATACCCTGGAGTTGGTCAGGATGTCAGTCATATGAAGGCATGACTTCAAAACCCACATGAGAACAGTCATCGATCACTGCAATGATTCCAGAGACCCCACAGCAGGTAAACTTGTATGTCCTGGCAACCCTGGACTCCTTCATGCATCATGGAGGTGGCACCTAGGACCGGGGGGGCAACAAGGAATACAAAACCTGTAAAAAAAAAACCACATAGACAAAGTCTGCTCCCCAGATCAAAACAAACTGAGTATATGGGTGCCGCAGAAATCAGACACTTAAAGGCGAGGATCCACTCATTTCAGAGAAGGCAGCGACTCCAACCACGATGTAGCCTCCTTGGGGTTGGTGAAAAACCGCACCGTCTCGCCATCCACCACTCTCAGCTTTGCTGGGAAAAGAATGCTGTATTTTATTCCCTTCGCCCTCATGGTGGCCTTAGAGTTTTTGTAGGAGATTTCCTTCATCACTCGCGCAGCCTGCAGAAGTTCATCTCTGTCTGAAGTTTAACAGACGCAGGATCAGTGTGCGGGGGGGGGGGGAACCAGCCAGTCCCCGCTGTGGCGGGACTCTGTGCGCTCTCTCAACAGTGAAATATGGGGATAGCTGGGCTCCAGGAAGCAGGGAGCGCAGGAGGTCTTCCACAAAGGTAGTCGGATTCTGTTCCTCTGCTCCCTCCGCGAGTCCCACTATCCGCAGATTGTTTAGTCTGCTGCGATTTTCGGCATCCTCGGCACGATATTCAAGGACCTTAACTTTGCTTTGCAGGGTCCAAATCGCCGAATGAATGCTCCACTGTAGTGTCCTCCGCTTGGCCTACTCGCTGTTCAGCAACCCCCAGCCGGTCACGGATCTTGTCCAAGTCCTGCCTAATCAAGCTAACATCAGTCTGGACAGTCTCCATTTTCCTAGACAAGGTAGTCTGACATGCCAATATCGGTGCCATCACTTCAGGGATGCCAGGAAAAGACGGGGAAGCATTCCCCTCGGGCGCCGTCTGAATGGCCATATTGGAATGGCTGCGCGGGCTTCTCACCCCGTGCACTGCGGGTTCGTCAGGCACAGTTACAGTCGGGGGGAAACGGAGCTTCTTACCGCTCTTCGGTCTGGCAGAGGATCGGGACGGCATAGGGGGTTCCAAACACCCAAGTCAGTGTTAAACAATCCAGACAGGAGAGATTAACAGGATCAGTCTCTAGCAGAGCTCCGGGAAGCACGTCTGCTCACGCCGACATCTTGGACACGCCCCCCGAATGCATTCGTTTTTATCCACCACATCTGAGGAATTGGTAAGCTGCAATATGATTATTTTTTGGTGGTGTATTACCGGTTTATCTTTTTGCATTCATGTCCACTTTAAGATTATATCCATTTGCTTTCTCTCTACTCTTAGTAATCATACAGATTTTTTATTACCATTTACTGTATGAGAGCCATAACATGGCTAAATCCCAAACCACTTCTCTAATGATTTAGCCAGGCAATAATTTTGTTCCATTCGTTCTGTCAATTAGAGAGAAATTTATTTGGCTGTTAACATCAGACAGTAACCATATTGTTTTGGGTATAATTTTTTTGTTCAAAATATGTTCTGCTAATTGGTACCTACTCCCATTTCCCATTCCCAGTGAGCAATCCCTTAGGGGTGAAACACTTCTGGATAGTGTGGTATGTTGGGTGGGGACATAATGCATGCATTCACTGATATGAGATATGCAGAATTTAAGATGGAGTGCGATTCTTAACTTTTTCTACATTTCTGTGGAGACAGGCTCCAGGAGCACCCTAACAGCTCTTAAATGATGAGCGAAGGTGATTTGAGTGGTGTTGCATATTTGGGTATGTGTTTCTTATGCTGCTTATTGTTCCACATTTACTTTGTATAACTAATGGATCATGTTTCACATCATAAATAAAATTACCATATTGTTGATTAATATGAGTTTTCTTTTCCACTTTTAGCTTTGCAGTGTATCAACATAATTCTTGGTGGTTACACACTTTTTTTTTTTTTTAGATGCAAATATAACATGTTGTAGCTGACTGCAAGACTAAGCCATGACATTATCAGTAGCTATCTGTGCACCGGGAGCAAACAGACAAGCTGGACTTCAATGCGCTACTGACTTCCATCAGCAGGGGGAGTTTGGGCAGCAACCAATGGACTGTGAAGCTGGCTGCAGTAAATTATGAAAATTGAAGCACGGACAGGGAGAATAATTGTGGGCCCTCATTACCCAATGGACTACATCTCGGAGAAGGGTTGGGACCAAAGAGGAGGGGAAAACAGTATCTTTCTGGGCTGTTCTTTGAAACTTGTGGTCTTTTGCTGTGGGAAACTGGAGTGAACTCATCTCTGGAGTCAGACCTGCTTGCAGCTCGAGCTGAGGCCTCAGACATACCACTGTGTGACCACAGGGAGAGCTTGGATACTGGGACTGTGTTATCACCGCTGAGAGCTTATCTCTGCATCTACACTAAAATGGTACTGCCGGGTGAGCAAAGATCCAGAGCTGTACTAAACTAGGGCAGATGATTCCTTTCCATGCAGTGGGACTTTCATGCTGGGTCACCTAATCTGGTGAGAGGGCCCTGTGGCCATGACCTATAGCCACTAGAGAGACTGAACTCTTAGGAATTGATCACACAGCTGTCCTATAGCCCATTCCTGTGACTGTTCTCATGTGCCCCAATAATATGACTGGGCCTCAATGTTAGCTGATCCAGGACTAAGGACTACCCGCTTACAGCTACCACATAAAGAACTTTGCTAGCTGCTTAGTGCAGAGGTACCACCCATGGGTATCAAACAGGGCCTAGTCATTTTCTATGGGTGCACCCAAGTAGTTGCAATATCCCTAATCACAACACAGTTAAAGAGTCATTTGTCCCTCCCTATGTTCTAAAAAACCTTGTCGATCCTGCCTGTTCCTGTGTCCCCCCTTAGTGTGCTGACCACGGTAATCATGGCTGGTGATCCATGATTACCGTGGTCAGGTTATGTGCCTCCATCAGCCCGCTGCTCTCCTCTCTCCCCCTCCCTCCCTGCCTGTCAGCCCGGGAGTCCGTAACATTACTACTGACAAATCCTGTAATCCCCTCTCTTACAGTGTGATATAATGTGCATCAACTATGTTTATTTTTTTTGTGTGTGTTTTTTTTACATTATTGGGCAAAATGATTTACAGCGCTGCTGGGCGCTCACGTGACCTCCCACTGCTCTCCTCCTTTCCTCCCTGATGTCAGCAGGGAATCTTGGCCCTTCCCACTGTAGTGCTCAGAGTGGGGAAGGAGAGAGCCGGCAGGTCACATGAGCGCCCAGTGGCACTGTAAATAAGGTTTTTTGCGCAATAATAATGAAAAAAAAAAAAACCTGCACATTATATCATCATTTAAGAGAGGGAATTACAGGATTTGTCAGTAGTGACTTTACAACCATTTTAATGTTTATATTCCCTGCCTACTACTGATCTTGCTGGTTTATGTGTTAATTCCAGTCTAGTGGTACATAACTCTGCTTTGTCATAGTGACTGAACAGTCTAACAAGCTGTGTCTAAACCTACCTTCTGTATGTTTATTTTTCAAAACACTATTTACTCCAACCCATGCCAATACATTGAGTTCCTTTACCACTAAAGGACTCATGTTAAATTTCCTGGTATTATCTCACTGTCACACCAAAGGTATCTTTGCTTGTGATTCTTTAAGTATTTGCGTTGATTTCTGTTCAACTAGGTGTGCCAGAGGGGCTGAGGTTGTTATTGGAGCCGAAACACGGAATAGAGAACCCAACGTGCCAAGTGGCTGCTACAAGAGTGGTGCTACAATGTATTTCTTCATCTGCTTTATGGCATCTTCTATAGGGCAGTCTATAGGACATTTTTTCACTTATTATTATTCTTAAAGTGTACCTATAGTCATTTTTTGTTATATTGGATAGTGTAGGGGAAGGGCTAGAACCTCTCTTAGGTGTTTTGTGCTGTTTGTGTCTCTGCTTATTTACCTTAGTGCTGGTTAGCGTCCTTACCACTGAGGTATGGAGAAATCTTCCAATGAGGTGACTTATTCTTGTAGTGACAACTAAGAGGGGATTTCCGCTTACTTGGGTGGATTTTTTTTTCACTTTCTCACACAAAAAAAAAAAAAAAAAAATAATAATAATAATAATAATAATAATACTAATAAGAAGAAGGAATTTATATATGTCATTCCCATTCAAAGCAACAAAAAAAAAAAATAAGGCTTTGGCCTTAAATATATTTTGACTGTTTCCCCCCAGCCTAAAGTAATATGACAGCTGGGCGAGAGCTCCCTGGTTCCATGGGGGGGATGCTATATGATGCCCCTGAACTGTTTGCAGGCAGTCTATGGAAGTGAATGCAGACTTTGACATGTGTGCAAGAGTGGGTGCACAGCTTCTAATGCAGACAGGTGGCTGTGTCAGTGCAGCCTCTGTATCTGCATTCACTTCCATAGGCTGCCTGCACACAGCTCAGGACAGATGCATATGCAAAAACAAATGCCTCATTCACGCAGTACAGGTGCCAGTAACTTTGAGAATGAGACTTTATTATTTTTAAAAAGTCATTGTATTTTATGTTCTCCCTTTCTAAAAGTTTTACTACTTTTCTTTTGAAAGCACGCCTTCTCTTCCATATGTAGCAATGGGGGAGCGCGTATCCTCTCTCTCCTCTCCTATCATCCCCACTGACATGCATCATTACCACTGTGCATAAATGATGTTAACCTGTCCATTATAGCAGATGTCTTTTAGGCAATTCCCAAATAGGTATGTACCTAGAATAGGGTGACACTATAGGTACATAAATAGCAGTGTGCCAGCGTCCCGATATTAAACATATGAGACCTCAATAACTAAGAAACGGACTTTATGGGCACATAGATATGTTGTCTATAAAAGATAAAATTGTTTTATTTGGGTATATCTTTTATAAAATAGAGGAAAACAATTAATGCAAATCACAACGTAACACAAGCAACATTTCCATACAATTGGTATTATATACCCCACACATGACCTGAACACCACTGTATACAGTACATATATAGAGCAACATATCCAAAAATGGGTAGAGAACAAATTCCCATATAGATGCTCCGATTAAGGATGTATGTGAGCAGATTGTGGGTCAGGTTGTGAGTCCGGGTATGTTTTTTCTTAATAGCTCGACATGTTGCGCGTATGAAAATGCTTCTTCAGGAGCCTAGAGAATTCTGATGGTATACATAAGAAAAATACACAAATAAATATATGGTAAAACAGAATAACACAAATATTAGAGAAAAAACCACATAGATCATTTTGATAGAAAATGTAAAATTTGCTCCAACCAAGCTCAGCAGGTGCACACTATCCCCATAAAGGAGACCGATCACCCGGGGGCAGACGGCAAAGCCAAGTAGCTGGGAGACCTAGTGTAGTATAGAGAAGTTAAGGTATATTTTGATAGAAATAGTCTAGTATAGAGCGAGACATTAGTTCCCCAGATATTGCACAGAAGGGACCAAACTGTCCCAAAAAAAATCCAAAACGTTCATTATAAAAAGAAAGACCAGAGGGGATTGAGCAGTAGCACTTAAGTTAAGAAAGAAATAGTATGAAAAACGAAAAGGGGGGAACCTGTTGTATTAATTATGGGAGGTGGTAATGTATAAGTAAAAATACAAAAAACGCAGCTTACCAGGTGGTAATAAGATATATCGAACAAAACGTATATGTATGGTGTCTTTGCTGGTAAGCAATAATATCTGATAGTTTGTGTTAAAGACCAGCGATATAGGTATAACACTGTGGAGGCACTATGCAAAACCCGTACCCTAAAATAAATCTAAGGGTGGGTAGAATCTCATGTAGAAAATCCATGGGTAGCAATGGGTTGTAAACCTAGGGAATTAAACATCTGTAGAACAAAAAAACAAAAAAAGATGTACAAACGGAGTTTTGTAAAAAATAGTTGTGAGACAATACACAAGGCCCAGCTATGGGGGCCATTGGGATAGGAGTAAAGGTGGTCGCTTACCTTAAGCATAATATAAACAGGCCGTCTAGGTAAAAAAAAAACCTCACACAAGCTGGTCAGCGTCTGCTGACACAGCAGACTCAGCTGTGTGCGATATAGGTCCCCCCACCGGAAATGCGTCAGATCCGGGCAGAAGTGACGCACCCCGGTCCGGCCGCTGGCTACTGCGCACGCGCCGACTGACGCCGCTGGTGTTGCAGCGTTCGGCCAATGTGGTAGTAGCAGAGGCGGGGACTGGAGAGGGCCGAATGCGGCCATTGATGGGGGCATGGGGTGCCTTCGGCCCTCTCCAGTCCCCGCCTCTGCTACCACCACATTGGCTGAATGCCGTAACACCAGCGGCATTAGTCGGCGCATGCGAAGTAGCCAGCGGCCGGACCGGGATGCGTCACTTCCGCCCGGACTTGACGCATTTCCGGTGGGGGGAATAAAAAAATTATTTGTTTACATCAGCATCAGGTGCTAGTGAGATGGTGATCCAAGACTGATTAATTTTTATGAAGGTCAGCCGATCGACCGATTCGGTGGACAGGCGCACCCTGTGATTGGTTACAAAGTCTCCAGCAGCACTGAATGTGCGTTCCAAAAGAACGCTGGATGCAGGACAGGCCAGTAGCTCAATTGCATACTGTGCAGGCTCTGGCCAGTGATCCATCCTCAAGACCCAGTAACCCAGAGGATTTTCGGTGGGAAAGGTGTCCAAGTCTGATCTTTTCCCTAGTTATTCCTGCACCATGTAAATGACGCTGGCGATGGTTGCTAGAACCGATCATACCTTGGGGCTGTGGACTAAAAAATTGTCTGAATGCATCGGTCAGACGGCCACCTTCTCCACCATTCGTTCTGTGACTGCCCAAAGCCTCAGCAACATGTTGTCCAGGACCAGGAATTTGTAACCTCCCAGGCTCTGGAAACGCGTTGCACAAACCTTTCTGCACGGCCTCCCAAAGATGTTTCATCCTCTGCTCCCTCTGCAACAAGGAGGGTTGCCAGCCAGTAATGATCCCTCTCCTTGATATCACGAATACAAGGATCCTTCCGCAGGCTGTGCAGGATCAGGGAGGCCATGGAGCATAGGTTTGCTGAGGCATTTGGTCCAGAGTCCTCTGGGTCACTAAGGACGACATGATCCGCAGCCACCTCCTCCCAGCCATGTACAAGTCCATGGGATTCTTCGGACTCTAAATGATCCCTTGAAGACTGCTGCTGATGCTGAGTCCTAGGCTCCACCTCAATGCTAACACAATCCTCCTCCTCCTCGTCCTCTTCCTGTGTGATCAGCGGGCCAGCATGAACACTGTCTGGATAAAGGGGGCCTTGAGAGGAAAGGAAGCCCACCTCTTCCTCTCTCTGTTCTGCCTCAAGTGCCCTGTCCATTATTCCACACACCGT
This sequence comes from Aquarana catesbeiana, assembly GCF_042186555.1. NCBI lineage: Eukaryota > Metazoa > Chordata > Amphibia > Anura > Ranidae > Aquarana > Aquarana catesbeiana. The sequence goes on from NC_133324.1 coordinate 778,661,118, forward strand.
GTGCTCCAACAGGTGGACAAGAGGGACAGTGTCACTGATGCATGCACTGTCACTGCTCACCATCCTCATGGCCTCCTCAAATGGTGACAGTGCATGCTGCATGCATCCCTGATCATGACTCACTGGCATGGGGCAAAAAAACCAAGCTCCCCTGACCCTGTCCTGGTGCCATAGTCACATAGGTACTCATTGATGGCCCTCTGCTGCATGTGCAGCCGCCGCAGCATGGCCAACGTTGAGTTCCACCTGGTGGGCATGTCACAGATTAGGCGGTTCTTGGGCAGGTTAAATTCCTTTTGGAGGTCAGCCAGCTGAGCACTGGCATTATATGACAAGTCGGAAATGCACACAGACTTTCCTGGCCTGCCTCAGCAGATCCTGTAAGCCCGGGTACCTGCCCAAGAACCGCTGCGCCACCAAGTTAAGGACGTGAGCCAAACAGGGCACATGGGTCAGGTGTTACTGTCGGAGGGTGGAGAGGAGGTTGGTGCCATTGTCGCAAACCACCATTCCTGGCTTAAGCTGGTGTGGCGTCAACCACCTCTGAACCTGCCCCTGCAGAGCTGGCAGAATCTCTGCCCCAGTATGGCTCCTGTCCCCCAAGCACACCAGCTCAAGCACCGCATGGCATCTTTTTGCCTGCGTACTTGCACATCCCCTTGAACGCCTACCGAGCACCGCTGGTTCTGAGGACAAATCAGCACAGGAAGAGGCCATGGAGGAAGAAGAAGAGGAGGGGGTGGAGGAGAGAGGTGTGTCAGAATCACCACTAGTAGCATTTTGGAGGCGTGGTGGCGGAACAAATTCCAACACTACTGCACCCTGTCCTGCATCCTTCCCAGCTGCCAGCAGAGTCACCCAGTGGGCCATGAAAGATAGGTAACATCCCTGTCCATGCCTGCTGGACCATGAGTCAGCGGTAATATGCACCTTACCGCTGACCGTCCTGTCCAGCGAGGCCAAGACATTGCCTTCCACATGCCGGTAGAGAACCGGAATCGCCTTCCGTGAAAAAAGTGGCGTTTGGGAACCTGCCACTGAGGAACCGCACATTCCACAAACTCATGGAAGGGGGCAGAGTCTACCAACTGAAAAGGCAGCAGTTGAAGTGCTAGCAATTTAGCCAAGCTAGCATTCAACTGCTGGGCATGTGGATGGCTGGGAGCGAACTTCTTTCTGCAGTGCAGCAGCTGGGGCATAGGAAATTTGCCTGGTACAATCACACGTTGGTGTACCGATTGCCCGCAAGCACTTGTCAGTGACACACCTAATTCTACACCTTCATTCCTCTAAGTGCAGGTTTCTGAGAGGACTGAAGGTATAAGGGGGTTGGAGATCTCAGCTGATGAGGAGCAAGGAGAGGTCCGCTTTGTTCTTTGGTGTGGGTCTTTTATGTATGCTTGCCAACGGACTGCATGGCAGGTCTGGTCAAGCATGTGGTGCCCATGCAGCTGCTGCTTTGGCCACGCGAGATACACTTCAGACATATGTTGCAAATAGCAACAGTGCGATCTGTTGCACATGTCTCAAAAAAGGCCCACACCAAAGAACTTTTGGAATAACGCGCAGAAACAGCAGCGCCCTGCACATGCGAACCTCTGCGGTATGATGCAGTTGGTTGGCTGCCCTTAAGCAGGCCCCTGGAGGGCATCCTGCCTCGTTGGAGATGTGCCTCCTCTTCCTCCTCTCTCCTCTCTCCTATCAGGCACCCATGTAGTCAGTGACCTCATCATCCCCTCCTCCTCATCACTGGAGCAAACCTGGCAGTATGCTGCAGCTGGGGGAACATGACTGCCCCTTTTCTGTCCTTCTTGGACACCTCATCTCTCTGGGCTCATGGAACTGCCTTCCTCAAGCTGGGTACCATCATCGGAGCCCTCAAAACGCTGCGCATCCTCTTACAGCATGTACCCAACACTGTGGTCAAACAGTTCAGGGGGAATCCTCAGGACATGGTGGGGCTAAGGAAGGAGTGACTGATGCCACTGAGCCGAGGGAAGAGGCCGCTTTGGCAGCTGCTTTGGCAGACAAAGTACCCTGAGCTTGGGTGAGAAAGAATGAGGAGGATGAGGACGGCTTGGTCATCCACTCTACCAACTCTTCTGCATGTTGCGGCTCAACGCGTCCAGCTGACGAAAAAAAGGACAAGTTTGCCCCACGGCCACATGCTGATGAGGATGCACTGTGTCCACGACAAGCACTGTTGCCTCCAGACACAGAGCCTGCTTGCCCTCTTTTATTGGCCTGTGTGTCTGCCTCTCCTTGTTGGCCTTCCAGACATACTGTCTTTGATGTATTGGAATAGGTACACAAGGAATTGTCTGCAATCAGCTTTAGCTGCACACCGTGCCCAGTATAGAGTACACCGACTTAATAAACTGCAGCTTAGCTCAATCAACTGCCTGCATTATTAGGAATAGAACAGGAATTGTCTGCAGTCAGCTTTAGCTGCACACTGTGCCCAGTATACAGTACACTGACTGAATAAACTGCAGTTTAGCTCAATCAACTGCCTGTATTATTAGGAATAGAACAGGAATAGTCTGCAGTAGGGATGAGCTTCGAGTTCGAGTCAAACTCATGTTCAACTCGAACATCGGCTGTTTGCCAATTCACCGAACAGGGAACAATTTGGGGTGTTCACGGCAAATTCGAAAGCCGCGGAACACCCTTTAAAAGTCTATGGGACAAATCAAAAGTGCTAATTTTAAAGGCTTATATGCAAGTTATTGTCATTAAAAGCATTTGGGGACCTAGGTCCTGCCCAAGGGGACATGGATCAATGCAAAAAAAGTTTTAAAAACAGTCATTTTTTCAGGAGCAGTGATTTTAATAATGCTTAAAGTGAAACAATAAAAGTGTAATATTACTTTAAATTTCGTACCTGGGGGGTGTCTATAGCATGCCTGTAAAGGGACGTATGTTTCCCGTGTTTAGAACAGTCTGACAGCAAAATGACAGCAAAATGACATTTCAAAGGAAAAAAAGTCATTTAAAACTACTCGCGGCTATTAATGAATTGCCGGTTCGACAATACACATAAAAGTTCATTGATAAAAACGGCATGGGAAAAAATGACGTGGGGGGTCCCCCTAAATTCCATACCAGGCCCTTCAGGTCTGGTATGGATATTAAGGGGAACCCCGGCCAAAATTTGAAAAAAAAAATGGCGTGGGGTCCCCCTCAAAATCTATACCAGACCCATCAGGTCTGGTATGGATTTTAAGGGGAACCCCGTGCCAAAATTTAAAGAAAAAATGTCGTGGGGTCCCCCCAAAAATCCATACCAGACCCTTATCCGAGCACATAACCTGGCAGGCCGCAGGAAAAGAGGGGGGGACGAGAGAGCGCCCCCCCCCTCCTGAACCGTACCAGGCCACATGTCCTCAACATTGGGAGGGTGCTTTGGCGTAGCCCCCCAAAACACCTTGTCCCCATGTTGATAGGGACTAGGGCCTCATCCCCACAACCCTTGCCCGGTTGTTGGGGGGGTCTGCAGGCGGGGGGCTTATCGGAATCTGGAAGCCCCTTTTAACAAGAGGACCCCCAGATCCCATCCCTCCCCCCTTTTTGAAATGGTAAGGGTGTACAAAAGTACCCCTACCATTTCACAAAAAAAGTGTCAAAAATGTTAAAAATGACAAGAGACAGTTTTTGACAATTCCTTTATTTAAATGCTTCTTCTTTCTTCTATCTTCTATCTTCTATTTTCCTTCGGTTTCTTCCTCCATCTTCTTCTTCTGGTTCTTCTGGTTCTTCTGGTTCTTCCTCCGGTGTTCTCGTCCGGCATCTTCCTCCGTGGCGCCGGCGTCTTCTTCCCTTCGTCTTCTCAGGCCGCTCTGCATCCACCATTATGGGAGGCTCCCACTGTGTGATGCTTCTCCTCTTCTGACGGTTCTTAAATAACGGAGGGTGGGGCCACCAGGTGACCCCGCCCCCCTCTAACACACGGGGACTTGACGGGGACTTCCCTGTAGCATTCCCCGTGATGTCAGAGGGGGGCAGACAGGGAAGTAACCGTGCGTCAGAGGGGGGCGGGGTCACGGGGTGGCCCCGCCCTCAATTATTTAAGAACCGCCAGAAGAGGAGAAGCGTCACACAGCGGGAGCCTCCCATCATGGTGGATGCGGAGCAGTCCGAGAAGACGAAGGGAAGAAGACGCCGGTGTCGCGGAGGAAGGTGCCGGACGAGAAGACAGGAGGAAGAACCAGAAGAACCAGAAGAAGAAAAAGATGGAGAAAGAAACCGAAGAAAGATAGAAGAAAGAAGAAAGAAGAAAGAAGATAGAAGATAGAAGAAAGAAGATAGAAGATAGAAGAAAGAAGATAGAAGATAGAAGAAAGAAGATAGAAGATAGAAGAAAGAAGAAGCATTTAAATAAAGGAATTGTCAAAAACTGTCTCTTGTCATATTTAACATTTTTCACTTTTCCCCTTACCATTTCACACAGGGGGGAGGGCAGGGATCTGGCGGACCCCTTGTTAAAGGGGGCTTCCAGATTCTGATAAGCCCCCCGCCCGCAGACCCCCACACCACCGGGCAAGGGTTGTGGGGATTAGGCCCTTGTCCCCATCAACATGGGGACAAGGTGATTTGGGGGGCTACCCCAAAGCACCCTCCCAATGTTGAGGGCATGTGGCCTGGTACGGTTCAGGAGGGGGGGCGCTCTCTCATCCCCCCTCTTTTCCTGCGGCCTGCCAGGTTACGTGCTCAGATAAGGGTCTGGTATGGATTTTTGGGGGGACCCCACGCCATTTTTAAAAAAATTTTGGCGCGGGGTTCCCCTTAGAATCCATACCAGACCTGCAGGGTCTGGTATAGATTTTGAGGGGGACCCCACGCCATTTTTTTTCAATTTTGGCCGGGGTTCCCCTTAATATCCATACCAGACCTGAAGGGCCTGGTATGGAATTTAGGGGGACCCCCACATCATTTTTTTTTTTTATTTTGGTTCGGGGTTCCCCTGTGGGGAATTCCTGTGCCGTTTTTATCAATAAACTTTTATGTGTATTGTCGGACCGGCAATTCATTAATAGCCGCGAGTAGTTTTAAATGACTTTTTTTCTTTTGAAATGCCATTTTGCTGTCAGACTGTTCTAAACACGGGAAGCATGTGCCCCTTTACAGGCATACTATAGACACCCCCCAGGTACGAAATTTAAAGGAATATTACACATTTATTGTTTCACTTTAATCATTATTAAAATCACTGCTCCCTAAAAAATGTCCATTTTTAAAACTTTTTTTGCTTTGATACATGTCCCCTGGGGCAGGACCCAGGTCCCCAAACACTTTTTATGACAATAACTTGCATATAAGCCTTTAAAATGAGCACTTTTGATTATTCATGTACGTGTCCCATAGACTTTAACGGTGTTCGTGTGTTCCAACAAATTTTTTGCCTGTTCGCATGTTCTGGTGCAAACCGAACATGGGGGTGTTCAGCTCATCCCTAGTCTGCAGTCAGCTTTACCTGCACACTGAGCCCAGTATACAGTACACTGACTTAAAGGGGTTGTAAAGGTAAAAATTTTTTCACCTTAATGCATTCTATGCATTAAGGTGAAAAAACTTTTGACAGTACCGCCGCCCCCAGGCCCCCCGTTTTACTTACCTGACGCCTCGAATCTTCGCTCCTCGTCCTCGTCAGCTTCATTGCAGCTCAGCCTGGTCGCTGATTGGCTGCAGTGGATGGATTGAAAGCAGCGCAGCCATTGGCTCGCGCTGCTGTCAATCACATCCGATGACGCGGCGCGCCGGGGGGCGGGGCCGAGTGATTCAGCGAGCGACTATAGCCGCCGGCTGTATCACGGGAGCGCGCCCGCAAGCACTCACCACCGTGCGAGGGAGCTCGCATGAAGGTGGTAAATGCTTGCGGGGAGGAGCTGAAACAGCCGCCGAGGGACCCCAGAAGACCAGGTTCGGGGCCACTCTGTGCAGAACGAGCTGCACAGTGAAGGTAAGTATAACATGTTTGTTATTTAAAAAAAAAAAAAAATAACTTTACAACCCCTTTAATAAACTGCAGCTTAGCTCAATCAACTGCCTGTATTATTAGGAATAGAACGGGAATTGTCTGCAGTCAGCTTTAGCTGCACACTGTGCCCAGTAGGGATGAGCCGAACACCCCCCTGTTCGGTTTGCACCAGAACATGCAAACAGGCAAAAAATTTGTTCGAACACGTGAACACCGTTAAAGTCTATGGGACACGAACATGAATAATCAAAAGGATTATATGCAAGTTATTGTCATAAAAAGTGTTTGGGGACCTGGGTCTTGCCCCAGGGGACATGCATCAATGCAAAAAATAGTTTTAAAAACATCCATTTTTTTGGGAGCAGTGATTTTAATAATGCTTAAAGTGAAGCAATAAAAGTGTAATATTCCTTTAAATTTCATACCTGGGGGGTGTCTATAGTATGCCTGTAAAGGGGCGCATGTTTCCCGTCTTTAGAACATTCTGACAGCAAAATTACGTTTCAAAGGAAAAAAAGTCATTTAAAACTACTCGCGGCTATTAATGAATTGCCTGTCCGACAATACACATAAAAGTTCATTGATAAAAACGGCATGGGAATTCCCCACAGGGGAACCCCGAACCAAAATTTAAAAAAAAAATGATGTGGGCGTCCCCCTAAATTCCATACCAGGCCCTTCAGGTCTGGTATGGATATTAAGGGGAACCCCGCGCCAAAATTTAAAAAAAATGGCGTGGGGTCCCCCCAAAAATCCATACCAGACCCTTATCCGAGCTGCAGGCCACAGGAAAAGAGGGGGGGATGAGAGAGCGCCCCCCCGAACCATACCAGGCCACACGCCCTCAACATTGGGAGGGTGTTTTGGGGTAGCCCCCAAAACACCTTGTCCCCATGTTGATGGGGACAAGGGCCTCATCCCCACAACCCTTGCCCAGTGGTTTTGGGGGTCTGCGGGCGGTGGGGCTTATCGGAATCTGGAAGTCCCCTTTAACAAGGGGACCCCCAGATCCCGGCCCTCCCCCCTGTGTGAAATGTACCCCTACCATTTCACAAAAAAGTGTCAAAAATGTTAAAAATGACAAGAGACAGTTTTTGACAATTCCTTTATTTAAATGCTTCTTCTTTCTTCTATCCTCTATCTTCTTTCTCCCTTCGGTTTCTTCCTCCATCTTCTTCTTCTGGTTCTTCTGGTTCTTCCTCCGGTGTTCTCGTCCGGCATCTTCCTCCATGGCGCCGGTGTCTTCTTCCCTTTGTCTTCTGGGCTGCCCCGCATCCAGCATGATGGGAGGCTCCCACTGTGTGACGCTTCTCCTCTTCTGATGGTTCTTAAATAACAGAGGGCGGGGCCACCCAGTTACCACGCCCCCCACTGACGCACAGTGACTTCCCTGTCCGCCCCCCTCTGACGTCACGGGGAATGCCACAGGGAAGTCCCCGTCAAGTCCTCATGCGTCAGAGCGGGGCGGGGTCACCGCCCTCCGTTATTTAAGAACCGTCAGAAGAGGAGAAGCGTTACACAGTGGGAGCCTCCCATCATGCTGGATGCGGATCGGCCCAGAAGACGAAGGGAAGAAGACTCCGGCGCCGCGGAGGAAGATGCTGGACGAGAACACCGAAGGAAGAACCAGAAGAACCAGAAGAAGATTAAGATGAAGGAAGAAACCAAAGGAAGATAGAAGAAAGAAGATAGAAGATAGAAGAAAGAAGATAGAAGAAAGAAGAAGCATTTAAATAAAGGAATTGTCAAAAACTGTCTCTTGTCATTTTTAACATTTTTGACACATTTTTTGTGAAATGGTAGGGGTACTTTTGTACCCCCTTACCATTTCACACAGGGGGGAGGGCCCGGGATCTGGGGGTCCCTTTTTAAAGGGGGCTTCCAGATTCCGATAAGCCCCCCGCCTGCAGACCCCCACAACCACCGGGTAAGGGTTGTGGGGATGAGGCCCTAGTCCCCATCAACATGGGGACAAGGTGTTTTGGGGGGTACGCCAAAGCACCCTCCCAATGTTGAGGGCATGTGGCCTGGTACAGTTCAGGAGGGGGGCGCTCTCTCGTCCCCCCCTCTTTTCCTGCGGCCCGCCAGGTTGTGTGCTCAGATAAGGGTCTGGTATGGATTTTTGGGTAGACCCCACGCTATTTTTTCTTTTAATTTTGGCATGGGGTTCCCCTTAAAATCCATACCAGACTTGAAGGGCCTGGTATGGAATTTAGGGGGACCCCCACATAATTTTTTTTAAATTTTGGTTCGGGGGTTCCCCTGTGGGGAATTCCCGTGCCGTTTTTATCAATGAACTTTTATGTATATCGTCGGACCGGTAATTCATTAATTGCCGCGAGTAGTTTCAAATGACTTTTTTCCTTTGAAATGTCAATTTGCTGTCAGATTGTTCTAAACACGGGAAACATGCACCCCTTTACAGGCATACTATAGACACCCCCTCCAGGTACGAAATTTAAAGGGATATTACACTTTTATTGTTTCACTTTAAGCATTATTAAAATCACTGCTCCTGAAAAAACGGCCGTTTTTAAAACTTTTTTTGTATTGATCCATGGTCCAGGTCCCCAAACACTTTTTACTAATAACTTGCATATAAGCCTTTAAAATTAGCACTTTTGATTTCTCCCATAGACTTTTAAAGGGTGTTCTGCGGCTTTCGAATTTGCCGCGAACACCCCAAATTGTTCGCTGTTTAGCGAACTGGCGAACAACCGATGTTCGAGTCGAACATGAGTTCGACTCGAACTCGAAGCTCATCCCTAGTGCCCAGTATACAGTACACTGACTTAATAAACTGCAGCTTAGCTCAATCAACTGCCTGTATTATTAGGAATAGAACAGGAATTGTCTGCAGTCAGCTTTACCTGCACACTGAGCCCAGTTTACAGTACACTGACTTAATAAACTGCAGCTATAGCATGATATGACACATATAGAGCAACTGCACACCCCGAATATTGATTCTAAAAAAGAGAAAAGTTCCCCATGGGGTTTTTAAAGCAGCAATTGAGAGTATTAACAAATGGTTGTAAAAACTTAGTAATTTTTATTATAAAAGAACAAATGGACAGTACCATACAAAAAGTTAACACATGAGCTCTGGTTTACATTGTGCGAGATTATAGGATTGGAATAGAAGGGAAAAAGATTGACAATACCAAAAAAGTACACGTTCAAAATGTTAGCTTATAGTGATTGAATGGTAGTAGTACTGTCACAATTGACTGGAGAAAAAAAGGCTTTTTTTCTCCAGTCAGTTGTGACAGTACTACTACCATTCAATCACTATAAGCTAACATTTTGAACGTGTACTTTTTTGGTATTGTCAATCTTTTTCCCTACTATTCTGAAATGAAATGACACTCTGACTCTCTATCTCTCTCACACGCCGTAACACACGCAGGCGGCCTTATATAGTGTGGGGCGTGTACCTACTCCCCTCAGCCATGATTGGCCAAAGGCACCCTTCCTTTGGCCAATTATGGCTCTCTGTGCTGACAACGCTGTGATTGGCCAAAGCATGCATGCTTGGACAATCATCAGCCAGCAATGCACTGCGATGCCGCAGTGAATTATGCGCTGTGACGCGCCACTCGAATTTGGCGCGAACGGCCCATAATGTTCGAAATTCGGCGAACGGCCGAACAGACAATGTTAGAGTCGAACATGAGTTTGACTCGAACATGAAGCTCATCCCTACTGCTGACTTTTAATAAGCTTAAAAACGACTGGAACTCTGCTTTAAGAGACCTCGAGTAGTGGAGCCACCACCAAAACAAAAGTGCTGTTAGGGGAATGCAATAAATTATTCTTGGCTAAACTGAAAAGTAGTATGAAACACCAAACAAGCTTAGATGTAATTGGTGCTAACTTTTGTTAGTTGATAACATTAGGGTTTACTTGCACTTTAAGGAACAGTTTCTTTTTTTTTATCCTATTCTAAATGTATCATTATACTGTATGTATACAGTCTATGTACTCTAAAGAAAACAATATAAATTGCAAGAATCTGCAGTTTTGTTTCCAGTTTACTTCCTGAATAGCTATCACTCTTACGCTGTCCTTCCTTAATATTTCCTAACTTAACAAAAGCATAAGCTTTTGTTGTAGCACATTATAATCTAGGCTGCTATCCTCTATCTTTAACCTTTGGCTTGCTCCAAGGTTGCTACGCATTGTTTATCTGCCTACTTTCACAACAATTCCTTTGTTTTAAGATAGCGTTATTAGGCCCCTGTAAGCTGTAGCTGCACTAAATTTCACTATCAAATAACTCCCACATTAAACATTACACTTTAAAAACGTTCCCTAGGTTAACACTTATGCATTTTGTGCGGGTCACGTTTGCACGGGCACGGTAGCCCATTCAAATGAATGGGCTGTCATGCCTTTGTTTCCGCAAAAGAAGGTGCATGTACCTTTTCAAAAATGCAGCCACAGAGAAATCACATAGTCTTTTGACCATGCAATTACCCTGTGGTTCCCACACCCGCAAACGTGCTGTATGCTGAGATGCATGGGGGTGCCATTCAGAATGAATTGCGTGCCTTCTAGAAGCAGCGCGATTTGGCTGTGGGTGTGAACCAAGCCTAAAAGCACATGTGTGTATGATCCCTTGCACTTAGGGATCATACACACATGTGCAATCATATTCAATGGCATCACTAGGGTTGGTGTCACCTGGGGCAGTAAAACATGGTGTCACCCCCCCAGCAGGACAGGCAGTAGGGCACTAAGCAGGCTAGCTCATCACACGCCTCTCGCACCACCACCCCCCAGCCGGTCACAGTGCTACTTGATAGTGTCACCCAGGGCATTTTTCTCAGGGAAAAGGTGCAGGAACTCAACCATGCTTCACACCTTTCCCTGAAGTAGGGGGTGGGTATTTGAGTGTGCCACAGCAACTGGGTGTGGGAGGGTCCTAAAGGGCCATTAAATACCAGGAGGGTGCTACATACAGAGTACAGAGTTCAGGTGGGTGCAGGTTGCAGAGTTCAGTTAGGTACAGGGTGCAGAGTCCCACCCCTAAATCGCCATCCTTGACAGGACTGTCTTCCCCCTCCCAGCACAGACACCCATCCCCGTTCCTGTACAATTAGCACACTTTAAAATCTCCCCTCCGAACACAGACCTCAGATACAGCACAGCTCAATGCAGTGAGTGAGATGTCCCTCCTCCCAGGCTCCTCCTCCTGACCCATCATAAGAAACATCAGAGCCAAGGAGGAACTGCCTAGCAAAAGCTTCCCCTCTCCTGCTCTAGTGTGGCAGGCAGTGGCGAGCGATGCTGCGGGCAGGTGCAGAGAATCCGTGGCCAGCATTAGTACCCCAGCTTCTCCTGGGGTTCAGTGCAGCAGCCGGACAGGAGCGCTGTCACTTCTAAATACAGAAGCCTATTTTCTGTGTTTAGAAGTGACAATATTGTGTGAAAAGCACAGGGCAGTGCCAGAGATGGCAGAACTCTTCTGCCATGTTCCAGCTGGAAAAAGCCCTGGTGTCACCCCTCTGGCGGTGTCACCCGGGTGCAGGCAGCACCCCCATAATGACGCCACGCCGATTTTCTGGCCATTTCAGTGCACTGGCAGGCCATTCAGAATGAACAAAAATGAGCACACATTAGTAGTCTAAATGGGCTAAAAGAAAACCCAACACTTGTATAAGAACTTCACTGTATGAATGTGACAAACATTTACAAGGCCCCAATGAAACTTGCCATATTTTGTGTATAATAATTATCATAAGTGCCATCTAGTGGCCAGAATGCTTTTATTTCCTGATTTAGGCATTTAAACAAAAAAAATCTGTACAGTGAAGTTTTTATACATATACTCCCTAGGGCCCATTCATACTTTTACATTGCAAAAAAGGTCATCTTCCTCTCAGTCATGGCACGTTGCCTGTTATGCATTAATGCACAGCAAGGGACTGCAGTCATCTAAATGGGTCCTTACCTCCCACCCAGCACTATTTAAGTGTGCATGAAATAAAATTACAATTATTTAGCAAGCCCCCCACTCTTATACTCATCTGCTACTTATTCACTGAGATCTTAGCTGCGAGTCTTTGGCACTATGCAACCTCATTTCAGAATCCTTTATGTTGGGCCATGGAGAGTTTGTGCTGCAATAGAGTACTGTCAGGGACGTGCTGGCCATTAGTTTGACTCGAACATTGGCTGTTCGCCTGTTCGCCGAACAGCAAACAATTTGGGGTGTTCGTGGCAAATTTGAAAGCCGCAGAACACCCTTTAAAAGTCTATGGGAGAAATCAAAAGTGCTAATTTTAAAGGCTTATATGCATGATATTGTCATAAAAAGTGTTTGGGGACCTGGGTCCTGCCCCAGGGGACATGTATCAATGCAAACAAAAGTTTTAAAAACTGACTTTTTTCGGGAGCAGTGATTTTAATAATGCCTAAAGTGAAACAATAAAAGTGTAATATTCTTTTAAATTTCATACTTGGGGGGTGTCTATAGTATGCCTGTAAAGGGGCGCATGTTTCCCATGTTTAGAACTGCCTGACAGCAAAATTACATTTCTAAAGGAAAAAAAGTCATGTAAAACTACTATCGCTAGCGCCGGCTATAATGAATTGTCGGTCCGGCAATACACATAAAAGTTCATTGATGAAAATGCCATGGAATTTCCCCACAGGGGAACCCCAAAATGAAATTCAAAAAAAAAAAAATGCATGGGGGTCCCCCTAAATTCCATACCAGGCCCTTCAGGTCTGGTATGGATATTAAGGGGAACCCCCGAGCCAAAATAAAAAAAAAATGGTATGGGGGTCCCCCTCAAAATCCATACCAGACTCTTCAGGTCTGCTATGGATTTTAAGGGAAACCCCGCACCAAAATGAAAAAAAAAATGGCGTGGTGTCCCCCCAAAAATCCATACCAGACCCTTATCTGAGCACACAACCTGGCAGGCCACAGGAAAAGAGGGGGGGCGAGAGCATCCCCCCTCCTGAACCGTACTAGGCCACATGCCCTCAACATTGGGAGGGTGCTTTGGGGTAGCGGAGGAAGAAGATGATGGAGAAGAAGAAGATGGAAGAAGAAGAAGAACACCGAAGGAAGACCAGAAGTAAGAAGATGAAAAAAGAAGAAATGAATAAAGGATTTGTCAAAAACCGTCTCTTGTGTTTTTTAACCTTTTTGACACTTTTTTGTGAAATGGTAGGGGTACATTCGTACCCCCTTACCATTTCACACAGGGGGGAGGGCCCGGGATCTGGGGGTCCCCTTGTTAAAGGGGGCTTCCACATTCCAATATGCCCCCCCGCCCTCAGACCCCCACAACCACCGGGCAAGGGTTGTGGGGATGAGGCCCTTCTCCCCATCAACATGGGGACAAGGTGCTTTGGGGGGCTACCCCAAAGCACCCTCCCAATGTTGAGGGCATGTGGCCTGGTACAGATCAGGAGGGGGGCACTCTATCGACCCCCCTCTTTTCCTGCGGCCTGCCAGGGTCTGGTATGGATTTTTGGGGGGACCCTACGCCATTTTAAAAAAAAAATTTGGTGCGGGGTTCCCCTTAAAATCCAGACTAGACCTGAAGGGTCTGGTATGGAATTTAGGGGGACCCCACGCATTTTTTTTTTAATTTTGGTTCGGGGTTCCCCTGTGGGGAAATTCCATGCCGTTTTGTATCAATGAACTTTTATGTGTATTGCCGGACCAACAATTAATTATAGCCGGTGCTATCGATAGTAGTTTTACATGACTTTTTTCCTTTAGAAATGTCATTTTGCTGTCAGACTGTTCTAAACATGGGAAACATGCACCCCTTTACAGGCATACTATAGACACCGCCCAGGTACGAAATTTAAAGGAATATTACACTTTTATTGTTTCACTTTAAGCATTATTAAAATCACTGCTCCAGAAACGTCCGTTTTTAAAACTTCTTTTTGCATTAATAACTTGCATATAAGCCTTTAAAATTAGCACTTTTGATTATTCAGGTTCGTGTCCCATAGACTTTAATGGTATTCACGTGTTCGAACAAATTTTTTGCCTGTTCTGGATGCGAACCGAACCGGGGGGGTGTTCGGCTCATCCCTACTGGCCATAGTGCAGACGAAGCGCCTAGGCAGAGGCAGATATGCATGCGCAGATGTGCATTTTCAGATGTCCATCTTGTGCGCACGTGCGGGAAACATTATCGCAAACATGCATGCGCACGTTAGCCATTAATTCTGGTGCCAGATAGCCTATATAAAGACAGCTGCTGCACTAGTGCAGTGCTGTCTGATCTGCAGCTTTACCTGAGTCTGATCCTGTATCTGTTTACCTGTGTTTGACCCGGCTTCCTTGACTATTATTATTATTATTATAATACAGGATTTATATAGCGCCAACAGTTTAAACAGCGCTTTACAATATAAAAGAGAGACAATACAGTTATAATACAATAAGATACAAGAGGATTAAGTGGGCCCTTCTCAGAAGAGCTTACAATCTAATAGGGTGAGGCAGGTGGTACAAAAGGTTGTAACCGTGGGGAATGAGCTGATGGAAGTGGTAAAGGATTAGTTAGAGACGTTATAGGCTTTTCTGAAGAGATGAGTTTTCAGGGATCGCCTTAAGGTAACAAGAGTAGGGGATAGCCGGATAGGTGGAGGTAGCGAGTTCCAGAGGATGGGAGAGGCTCTGGAGAAATCCTGGAGACGAGCATGAGAGGAGGAGATGAGAGAGCTTGAGAGTAGGAGGTCTTGAGAAGAGAGAGAGGACGAATTGGGTGATATTTGGAGACAAGATTGGTGATGTAGCTATGGGCAGAGTTGTGAATGGCTTTGTATGTTGTGGTTAGTATTTTGAATTTAATTCGCTGGGTGATTGGGAGCCAGTGTAGGGATTGGAGGAGAGGGTTGGCAGACACTGAGCGGTTGGTAAGGTGGATAAGTCTGGCAGCAGCATTCATGATAGACTGAAGAGGGGATAGCCTATGGAGAGGCAGGCCAATGAGAAGGGAGTTGCAATAGTCAAGGCGAGAGATAACAAAGGAGGGAATGAGGAGCTTGGTGGTTTCATTTGTTAAAAAGGGGCGAATTTTAGAGATGTTACGGAGGTGAATTCTACAAACTTTTGACAACGATTGGATTTGAGGCTGAAATGACAAGTCAGAGTCTAGGACTACACCGAGGGCCGAGGGGAGGGACTGATGGTTGCATTGTTGATTTTGATGGAAAAGTCGTTGGTTATCTCCAGTCCTGACCCAGGCTTGTCTTAACCTTGCTCTACCTGCTATTCTGCCTGACATCCTGCTGCCAACCTCTGCCTGTGCATCCGCACCTGCTGCTTGTTCCACTGCGACCTGCTGCTCACCGCCCAGCCTGGTCTGGTGACTCATCAGCTGCACATCTCTACTGTCAACAAGGAATTCCGCAGGCACTCCTACCTCACTGCGCTCTTGCAGCCACTGTCGCAACTCCAGTGGTCCCTGAGCCAGGGCTGTAAGAGAGGTCTCCTTCTAAAAGTCAGGCTCTGTTACAAGGTACGTGACAAGTACTTAAAAACACCTTGACATCAGTTCTTTTTTGCAGCTTGCTATAAGCCAAACCGATTTCTCACCTTTATTGTATAAAAAAGTTTATTACAGAAACCTGGCTTCCAGATGGTTCAGTAAAACCCAATGCAGTGTGTTAGGATATGGCTTTAAAGAGTCTGGCATTTACTGAACAGTACACCCCGCTAAAACACCTACAACATTTATACCAATGTTCAATCTTCAAAAATGTTTTTATGTCAACTGGAAGCAAAATGTGAATTTTCTTTCTTTCTTTATCAACTCTTCACCACACAGATTTTACCTTTTGAACCACTTGTTCCTGCCTATTAGATAATAGAATTTCACAAGCAGGGCCTCTTTAACCATTTTTGTTAAACTGTAGTGTAACTTATATGTCTCCTGGTATATTGTAAAGCGCTGAACTATTGGTTCTATATAAATCATGTATTATAATAATAATACTCGTGTTCGACTCGAACAGTCAGCCTATCCCTACTTTCCAATTACGTTGAATAACAACGAATGATAGTGCACTAAAGTAGAGAGAAGACATAGCTGGAAGCGTTAGCAAAGGAGAAATTGAACCTGGAGTAATTGTTTGTAATTCTGGTAATTCTGGAGCCATTATCTGAAAACCCATGGATGATCAAGCTGATCCTTGTGTGGATTACTATTGAAAGTGTCAATAGACCCAAGGGGGTCTTTATTTGAGGTGAGCAGGCATTGCACACTGAGGTGGTGGTGTTTATCTGTCAGCACTAATTCCCTGCAGAGACTATCACGGAGAACAAGTTCATTTTGGTCACATCTCTCCAGCATTCAAGAGTTTCATTTATATTATTGTGCATGTGGACTTCTTGTATATATCTTTTAAGATGATTTTGTCACTTATTTACTGGAGTTTATTATGAAGCATATATTTGAAATTTAGCGCACTATTATTCGTTTTTATTCGTTTTTATATGTGGTGCCAGAACACATTTTTAAATAGCTGCAGCTGTTTTTAATTTATATAATTAGCAATATTTTTTTAGGTGTGTAGTTTTTACTCTTATCAGTGTTTTATTAACCATATTTTTAATTTTTGTCCGATTACGTTGTCAGAGTAGATCAAATCCTGCATCAGATCAAATCCTGAAAAAAGGGATTGATCCTCGGGAAGCTGACAAAGTGAGGCTCGAAAGAATTCTACAAGGAGCCAGGCCTAATCATCCCATTGTGCTCCGGTTGTTGATGAAGGGGACACAGGTGGCCCCAACTTATTCAGAACTGATGAAGCTGGTCAGAGAGGAAGAAGCTTTGCTGGATGAGAAGAATCAAGGGTCACGAAAGGTGATAAAGGTTCCCCCAAAGATGGAGAAAGTAATGGCTCAGCCAGCTCAAGTGGATACTGGTGGGCAGGAAGTGGATATTGATGAGGAGTCAGAGTGAGGGGAGTGCTTCAAGGCTCCTGTGGTGCAGTCTGTACCCAAAGCTGCCTCTGTTAAGTTACTCATGTAAGTTGCTCAAGCTCAAGACCAGATGCAACAGGCCTTGATGTCTGTTATGGAAGCACAAGCCAAAGCTCAAGCATGGAAGACTAATACTCTGAAGTGTTTCCAGTGTGGGGAAGCAGAGCATTTCAGAGTGCAGTGTCCTCAGGGGGAAGGGAATACAGAACTTGTTCTTCGGAGTTCGGAGTTCTTGAGGGTGTTGCAAAAGTTACTCCTGAACTAGAAGAGGGGATACTTCCAGGGGTCTCAGTGAAGGAGCCAGCTGGGAACCCCGAGGAGAAACAGAGCTCCAAGATGGAAAAAAAGAAGGCTAAGTAGAAACGCCAGAAGAAAGGCCTATGGTTGACCATCCCATCACCCTCACAGACAAGTAACGCATCACTGGGGTTGGAGACACGGGCACAGGAGGTCAATGTCTTACCGTCACCCAGGGTCATTGTTAGGTCTTCTTAGCGTAAGGCTAGGGAAGATCACAGAAAAATCCTCACTGAAAAACCCCAGGAAGCTTACCAGAGAGGTTAGTGGGGCCATCTCTAGTTGTATCTGTGCAGGTAGTGGGTATCTACACTAGGGCACTGTTGAATACTGGGGCACAGGTCACGCTACTCCTACAGGGACTTTTATGACAAGTACCTGAAGCTCATTCCTCTATGCAAGCTTGAAGAACTGGAGATCTGGGGAATCGGAACTGACAAGATGGATATATTCCCATCCAGATTACATTTGGGTCAGCAGCTGCTGGAAAAGTTGAGGAGTTTGATACACTGGCAGTAGTGTGCCCCAGGCCACCAGGGGGTTAACAGAATTCCATACTGATTGGGATGAACACTGACTTGGTAAGGAGGCTGTTGTCTGTGCTGGGAGAAGATGGTTCCGTGCCCAATGAGATTCACCCTAAATTGCTTCTGGCTTGTCGATGTGTTTCCAAGGAACGCCCCTGACGAGGGGTTGGGACATCTGTGGAAGCTGGAAACAGGGAGAGAGTGCTGCGGCCTGGAGAAGTTACTTGCCTGAAGGCTACAGTCAAGTTGACCTGGGATCAACCCAGCCCTTCCGTTGTGTTTGAGACTGACGAGCAGGCTAAAGCTGTTGAGATAGAGATGAACCCTGAGCTAGTCCCTACCAAGGATTTGTCCCGAACTGGGAAGAGGATTCCAATCAGTCTTCAGAACATCACAGATCATCCAATTAGCTTAGGAGCACGTATGCTGGTAGGACAAGTGAGCGTGGCCACCCCTGTGTTCCCGAAGAGGCTGCTGGTAAAGAAGAATGTCAAAGGATGCAAAAGTAGATTCAGCACTGCTCTGAAGCTTCATCTTCCGTATGGCAGTGAAGGATGAAGTTGCAGCTGACTAGGTGGGAGAAGATCTTTTCGAAGAATGATTTCGATGTGGGATGTGCCAAGAGTACTCAGCATCGAATCCAGTTGCAGGCAGACAAGCTCTTTCGAGAGTGAGCTTGGAGAATACCTCTCAGCGATCTAGAAGACCTTCATGAACAGTTGGCCGAGTTGAAGAGGTCCGGGCTCATTCAAGAGTCCATAAGTCAGTACACCTCTCCCAATGTGGTGGTGCAGAAGAAGAATGGATTCTTGAGCATATGCATTGATTCCCAGACTTTGAATCGACCTACTGTTCCTGACTAGTACACGACCACTCGCATTGAAGATGCCTTACAGTTTCTTACTGGAGCCAAATGGTTCAGTGTACTAGACTTAGAAAGTGAGTACTAACAGATCCCCATGCACCCCGAGGACAGAGAGAAGACCACGTTCATTTGCCCCTTGGGATTCTATGAGTTCAGCCAGATGCCTCAAGGATTGTCAGGGGCCCCAGCGACCTTCCAGCGTTTGGAAAGAACAGTAGGAGACATGAATCTGATTAAAGTACTAGTGTACCTGGACGACATCGTGTTCAGGAAGACTTTGGAAGAGCATGAAGCCCATTGGAAAAGGTCTTTGCATGGCTCCATGAAGAAGGGTTAAAGCTGTCTTTGGAAAAGTACCAGTTTTATAGAACTTCTGTCACCTACTTGGGCCATGTCATCTCCGCTAGAGGAGTAGCCACGGACCCAAAGAAGTTGGAGGCCCTCACTTTGTGGCCTAGGCCAAGGACTGTAACTGAATTGAGATCTTTCTTGGGATTCTGCTTTTACTATCCGAGGTTTGTGGCGAACTTTGCAAAGATTGCTTGGCCTCATAATGAACTGCTGCCATGGAAGAAGGAGAAGATGGGCCTAAGGTGAAGAAGTCTGGTGCTCGCAGGAAGGGAGAATCGGTGCAAGAGCAATGGACTCCCCAGTGTGAAGAGGCTTTCTGGCATCTGAAGAGGAGTCTCGCTGAAGCCCCGGTATTGGTCTATGCTGACCCCGCCAAGCCATATGAACTTCATGTGGATGCCAGCAGAGATGGGCTGGGGGAATTCTTTACCAAGAACAAGATGGTGGACTCAGACCAGTGGCTTATGTGAGTCGCAGTCTCACTCCATCAGAAAGAAACTATCCTGTCCACAAACTGGAGTTCTTGACTTTAAAATGGGCCGTGGTGGACAAGTTGAAGATTTACTTGTATAGAGCCGTGTTTGTAGTGAAAATGGACAATAATCCTTTGACCTATCTCTTATCCTCTGCCAAATTGGACGCAACAGGACATAAGTGGTTGGCTGCCCTTCCAGTTCAGCCTGAAGTACTAGCCGGGGGCTGGGAATCGAGGCGCGGATGCCCTATCCCGTAGGCCTTACCGGCGGGTAGAGGAGCCAGAAGATTGGGCTTATGTGACTGCAGAAGGTGTGCAGGTTTTGTGTCAAGGTATGGCCCTGCGACTAAAAGGCAGTGTTGTAGCAAAATCCATAGGAGCTCATCCTTCTGGAGTACCCAAATGCTATTATGGGCTGACGCAAGTACGAGGTGAGGGCCTTCCTCGGTTGTCCAAAAGAGATCTGAGAAGGGACCAAGATCCGGATCCACAGTGCCACCTGGCTATTCAAGCCCTGAGCAAGCAAGATCCAAACTTGTTGATGAAGAGCTCTGTGATTGGAGCAAAGACTCTACTTCAGGAATGGAATAGATTGCAATTGAGAGATGGAGTACTGTATAGGTGAGGTCCCTATGAGAAAATGGAGGAAAATAGCAGCTATTTCTTCCCGAGAAACACCGTGCAACTGTCTTGATAGCTTTGCATGATGACCCTGGACATTTAGGAACAGAGAGGACTTTTTGTCTAGTTAAGGAAAGGTCTTACTGGCCCAAAATGAGAGGGGAAGTAAAGAGATACTGTCACTCATTTTTAGCGTGTATCCAACGCAAGACATTACCAGTTTGGGCTGCTTCCATGGGGCACTTGCAGAGCCTAGAGCCCCTGGAGTTGGTGTGTATTGACTTTCTGTGCCTGGAACACGATACAGGTGGAATAAGTAATGTCCTGGTGGAAAGTTATAGAGGCCACAACCTATGGTACATACTGTATATCTGAAAATCAATCAATCCTAATGTACTGATGGCCTATCTCATTTCTTGAGGCACGAATATGCCAGGACAGTACAAACATCCTCCAAATGACCCCTTTTTGGAAAGTAGGAAGGCCAAGGTATTTAGTAGTAAGTTTTTTGAAGTTGTAATTTTTTGTCACAATTTTTTGAAAAATAAAGAGATACTGTCATCCAATGTAGTATAGCATCATCATATAACTAGTGTGGCTTTGATCAGGGACACTGACTGGTGACAGCATGTAAAAAATGACATATTAAAAAAGTTTTCAATTTTTTAAATATTTTTCATTTTTTATTAACTAGTTTTCCTTATTTTTACAATTTTCTTTTTACATACAGTGACCAGAGCAATACATGTTACCATAATAACACTGTACTACTATAGGGAGGTGATCAGGATTCTTATTTTTTTTTTATATGATGATTGTTAACCACTTGCCGACCGCCTTACGCATATATACGTGAGCAGAGCGGCACGGGCAGGCAAAATCACGTACCTGATACGTGATGCCTTCCCGCGGGCGGGGGGTCCGATCGGTCCCCCCCCCCGGTGCCGTAGGCGGTCGGCTCTTGTTCGCGGGCTATGAGGGGTCAGGGGGAGGCCATCCATTGATGGCCACCCCCTCCCGATCGCTCCCAGCAAATCAAATGCTTCCTCTCCCTCTGTAATGTAAACAGAGGGAGAGGAAGTGATGTCATCTCTCCTCGAGCCGGTCTTTTTGATCCGACGCCGAGGAGAGAAGACATCCAAGTAAGTGCACCAACACTACACTTCCAGTAGAACACGCAGGCACACTTTTCACCCCCCTGTCACCCCCCGATCACCCCCCTGCACCCCCTGTCACTCTGACACCAATAGCAGTGTTTTTTTTTTTTGCATTGGTGTCAGTTTGTGTCAGTTATAAGTGTTAGGGCAGTTAGGTTAGCCCCCTTTAGGTCTAGGGTACCCCCCTTTAGGTCCAGGGTACCCCCCTAACCCCCCCTAATAAAGGTTAACCCCGTGATCACCCCCCGTCACCAGTGTCGCTAAGCGATCGTTTTTCTGATCGCTGTATTAGTGACACAGGTGACGCTAGTTTAGGGAGGTAAGTATATAGGTTCGCTGTCAGTGTTTTATAGCGACAGGGACCCCCATATACTACCTGCTAAAGGTTTTAACCCCCTGATTGCCCCCTAGTTAACCCTTTCACCAGCGATCACCGTATAAGTGTTACAGGTGACACTGGTTAGATAGTTTGTTTTTTGTAGTTTATTATAGTTTATTACAGTTTATTATAGTTTATTATAGTTTTAGGGCACCCGCCGTTTATTACCTTATAAAGGTTTAACCCCCTAATTGCCCGGCGGTGATAGAAGTTAAGTTTTTAGGATCAGATAAGGTCTGCGTCGCCCCAGGCAGCGTCAGGTTAGCGCCAGTACCGCTAAAACCCACGCACGCAGCATACACCTCCCTTAGTGCTATAGTATCTGAACGGATTGATATCTGATCCGATCAGATCTATAATCCCCAGCAGTTTAGGGTTCCCTGAAACGCAGTGTTAGCGGGATCAGCCCAGATACCTGCTAGCACCTGCGTTTTGCTCCTCGGCCCAGCCCAGCCCAGCCCACCCAAGTGCAGTATCGATCGATAACTGACACTTACAAAACACTAAGCACACATAACTGCAGCGTTCGCAGAGTCAGGCCTGATCCCTGCGATCGCTAACAGTTTTTTGGTAGCGTTTTGAATCAGTCGCTGACAGTCAGGAGCTTTTTTGCCTGTGAGTCTCACTAGTGTACCCCTAAATTTAGAGGCCAAAATGGCAAATCGAAGGTACACTAGTGAAGAGGCCTACAGGTTTCTGAGCATGACAGATAGTGAAGAGGAAGTCACTCATCTGTCAGATTCAGGCTCAGAATACGATCCTGTAGAGGACAGCGGCTCCATGACAGATAGCTCTGACGACGGAGTTGTGGTCCCTGCTAAGGTCAGGCGTACCAGACCCCGAACTTATTCTGTCCTTGAAGTGCAAGAACCGCAGGGCTCTCGTATGGAGCAGAGAAGTACTAGTGCCGCTATTCCTTCTGGTGAACTGGCAAGCACCAGCGGCCTAGTACACCCTGGTCGTACATCCAGCACTGCAGTAACACTTGGTAACGTGGCGAGTCCCATAAGTGCAGTTCAAGCTGGCGAGGTGGCAAGCACAAGTAGTGTCCCGCTGCCACCAAGAAGACGAACACAGGCCCTTCGTGCCCATAGTGCCCTTCCTGCTGCATTCGCCAATCCGAATTGGGTACCCACCACTTCTGCAGCACCCGTACTTCCCCCTTTCACTGGCCAACCCGGAATTCAGGTGGAAACAGTTGACTTTACGCCACTGGATTTTTATTCAGTGTTTTTTACCGAAGATCTCTATAGATCTATTGTGGACCAAAGCAATTTATACGCTGGTCAACACATCGCCACTATTCCCCAGTCCTCCCTTGCCAGAGATTGGAGACCAATTACGGTCTCCGAATTTAAGATCTTTCTGGGCCTTTCCCTCCTCATGGGGTTGAATAAAAAGAGTGAGTTGCGGTCATATTGGTCCACTGACCCAATTTACCATTCACCCTTGTTCTCTGCCTCCATGGCCAGGGCACGATACGAGCAGATTTTGCGGTTCATGCACTTCAACGACAATGAACTCTGTCGTCCTCGTGGAGACCCTGCATACGATCGGCTCTACAAAATTCGGCCCCTCGTAAACCACTTCAACCAACGTTTTGCAGACTTGTTTACTCCCCATCAAGTTGTCTGCGTTGATGAGTCCCTGGTTAAATTTTCTGGCCGCTTGTCATTCAAACAGTACCTTCCCAGCAAGCGTGCCAGATACGGGGTCAAGATGTATAAGCTCTGTGACAGGGCCACAGGCTATACATGTAGTTTTATGGTTTACGAGGGCAAAGATAGTCACGTAGAGCCGACAAACTGCCCTGACTACATAGGAAGCGCTGGCAAGATAGTGTGGGACTTGGTGTCACCCTTATTCGGAAAGGGGTACCACTTGTACTTGGACAATTATTATACGAGCGTGCCACTTTTTAGCCACCTTTTTGATCATCAGATTGGAGCATGTGGCACCGTGCGACCTAATCGCCGGGGCTTTCCCCAGCGGCTTGTAGATTCCCATCTTAGGCTGGGGGAGAGAGCCTGCTTGAAGTATAATAATTTGCTCGCTATGAAGTGGAGGGATAAGAAGAATGTTTTCGTTCTCACCTCCCTTCATGCAGACACGATGGTCCAAATTCCTACGGCGACTGGTGTTGTGGAGAAACCCCTCTGTGTCCACGAATATAACCTTAATATGGGAGGGGTGGACCTCAACGACCAGTTGTTGGCGCCGTACCTAATTGCCCGTAAGGCCAGACGCTGGTACAAAAAAGTGTCTGTTTATTTATTTCAATTGGCTTTGCTGAATGCTTATGTGCTATACAGAGCTTCGGGACAGACTGGATCCTTCCTTAAATTCCAGGAAGAGATTGTCAGAGCCCTTCTGTATCCAGACGGTGCTCCACCTCACCATCCCCAACCAAATGCAGTAAGCCGGCTGCATGAGAGGCATTTTCTTTATGCCCTCCCGAGTACCCCTACCCAACGAACCCCCCAAAAAGGATGTCGTGTCTGCAGCAAGCGCGGATTTAGGCGTGACACCCGGTATTATTGTCCCCTCTGTCCTGGCAATCCTGGTCTTTGCATTGGTGAATGTTTTGAACGCTACCATACACTAGTGGAGTATTAGCGTAGGGTACAGCACTGCACAGACTAGGCACACTTCCACAGGGTCTCCCAAGATGCTGTCGCATTTTGAGAGACCCAAACCTGGTACCAGTTAAAAAAGTTAAAGTTACAAAAAAAAGTGTAAAAAAAACAAAAAAAAGTAAAAAAAAGAAAAAAACACAAAAAAAATATAAAATAAAAAAAACAAAAATAGTTGTTGTTTTATTGTTCTCTCTCTCTTCTCTCTCTATTGTTCTGCATTCTATACTGCAATGTTTTATTGTGATGTTTTTATCATGTTTGCTTTATAGGTATGCAATTTTTTTATACTTTGTTTTTTTTATTGTTAACCACTTTTTTGTTTTCAGGTACGCCATTCAGCTGCAGAGCGGATTTATTTATCTTGACAGCAACAGCGTTTGCTCCCACGATATATAAAGCCGTGACTCCAGCGCTGTCGGAGGTGATTTCACCACCACAGTTACATACTTCAGCATATATGCCGAAGCGTGGGGGCAGCAGTGGGTGGAGGAGCGATTTGCTCCTGCCTTTTGCGGGAGGATGCCCCCATGCTTCGGCATATATATTTTTTAGGTAGGCACAGGTTGCGTTAAATGTTTTATTTTTTACTATGTTTTTTTTGTATTTTGCTTTGCAGGTATGATAAGTATTACTGTTATACTGTAATGTTACTTTGTTTTTTAGTTAACCATCATTTGCTTAGCAGGTACGCCATTCAGTTGCAGCACGGATTTATTTATCTTGACAGCAACAGCGTTTGCTCCCACGATACATAAAGCCGTGACTCCAGCGCTGTCGGAGGTGATTTCACCACCACAGTTACATACTTCAGCATATATGCCGAAGCGTGGGGGCAGCAGTGGGTGGAGGAGCGATTTGCTCCTGCCTTTTGCAGGAGGATGCCCCCATGCTTCGGCATATATATACGGTGCATGTATGCCCATCATTAGAAGTGGGTGGATGAAGGGAGGTATTCTAATGGTGGGCATACCCACCGATCAATATCTTTTTTTCGTTCAGCCCACAGGCTGCATGAAAAAAAAGTTTACAATGTATGCCCAACAAGGACCAGCAACGTACTGGTATGTTGCTGGACTTTGAGTGGTTATACCAGAATGATGCCTGCAGGTTTAGGTATCATCTTGGTATCATTCTTTTCAGCCAGTGGTCGGCTTTCTTGTAAAAGCAATCCTAGCGGCTAATTAGCCTCTAGACTGCTTTTACAAGCAGTGGGAGGGAATGCCCCCCCCCACCGTCTTCCATGTTTTTCTCTGGCTCTCCTGTCCCAACAGGGAACTTGAGAATGCAGCCGGTGATTCAGCCAGCTGACCATAGAGCTGATCGGAGACCAGAATGGCTCCAAACATCTCTATGGCCTAAGAAACCGGAAGCTACGAGCATTTCATGACTTAGATTTCGCCGGATGTAAACAGCGCCATTGGGAAATTGGGAAAGCATTTTATCACACCGATCTTGGTGTGGTCAGATGCTTTGAGGGCAGAGGAGAGATCTAGGGTCTAATAGACCCCAATTTTTTCTAAAAAGAGTACCTGTCACTACTTATTGCTATCATAGGGGATATTTACATTCCCTGAGATAACAATAAAAATGATTAAAAAATAAATAAAAATGAAAGGAACAGTTTAAAAATAAAGATAAAAAAGCAAAAAAAATAATAAAAAAAAAAAAAAAAGCACCCCTGCCCCCCCCTGCTCTCGCACAAAGGCGAACGTAAGCATCAGTCTGGCGTCAAATGTAAACAGCAATTGCACCATGCATGTGAGGTATCACCGCGAAGGTCAGATCGAGGGCAGTAATTTTAGCAGTAGACCTCCTCTGTAAATCTAAAGTGGTAACCAGTAAAGGCTTTTAAAGGCTTTTAAAAATGTATTTAGTTTGTCGCCACTGCACGTTTGTGCGCAATTTTAAAGCATGTCATGTTTGGTATCCATGTACTCGGCCTAAGATCATCTTTTTTATTTCATCAAACATTTTGACAAAATAGTGTGTTTTAGTGTATTAAAAATGTAAAAAAATGTGTTTTTTCCCCAAAAAATGCGTTTGAAAAATTGCTGCGCAAATACTGTGTGAAAAAAAAAAATTAAACACCCACCATTTTAATCTGTAGGGCATTTGCTTTAAAAAAATATATAATGTTTGGGGGTTCAAAGTAATTTTTTTGCAAAAAAAAAATAATTTTTTCATGTAAACAAAAAGTGTCAGAAAGGGCTTTGTCTTCAAGTGGTTAGAAGAGTGGTCGATGTGTGACATAAGCTTCTAAATGTTGTGCATAAAATGCCAGGACA
Source organism: Aquarana catesbeiana (assembly GCF_042186555.1). NCBI lineage: Eukaryota > Metazoa > Chordata > Amphibia > Anura > Ranidae > Aquarana > Aquarana catesbeiana. The sequence continues at coordinate 778,687,657 of NC_133324.1, forward strand.
GTTCAAAACCCCCCCAAATGACCCCATTTTGGAAAGTAGACACCCCAAGCTATTTGCTGAGAGGCATGTCGAGTCCATGGAATATTTTATATTGTGACACAAGTTGCGGGAAAAAGACAAATTTTTTTTTTTTTTGCACAAAGTTGTCACTAAATGATATATTGCTCAAACATGCCATGGGAATATGTGAAATTACACCCCAAAATACATTCTGTTGCTTCTCCTGAGTACGGGGATACCACATGTGTGAGACTTTTTGGGAGCCTAGCCGCGTACGGGACCCCGAAAACCAAGCCCCGCCTTCAGGCTTTCTAAGGGCGTAAATTTTTGATTTCACTCTTCACTGCCTATCACAGTTTCGGAGGCCATGGAATGCCCAGATGGCACAAACCCCCCCCAAATGACCCCATTTTGGAAAATAGACACCCAAAGCTATTTGCTGAGAGGTATAGTGAGTATTTTGCAGACCTCACTTTTTGTCACAAACTTTTGAAAATTGAAAAAAGAAAAAAAAAATACGTTTTTCTTGTCTTTCTTCATTTTCAAAAACAAATGAGAGCTGCAAAATACTCACCATGCCTCTCAGCAAATAGCTTGGGGTGTCTACTTTCCAAAATGGGGTCATTTGGGGGGGTTTGTGCCATCTGGGTATTCCATGGCCTTCAAAACTGTGATAGGTAGTGAGGAGTAAAATCAAAAATGTATGCCCTTCGAAATCCTGAAGTCGGTGCTTGGTTTTCGGGGCCCCGTACGCGGCTAGGCTCCCAAAAAGTCCCACACATGTGGTATCCCCGTACTCAGGAGAAGCAGCAGAATGTATTTTGGGGTGTAATTCCACATATGCCCATGGCATGTTTGAACAATATATCATTTAGTGACAACTTTGTGCAAAAAAAAAAAAAAAAAATTGTCACTTTCCCGCAACTTGTGTCAAAATATAAAATATTCCATGGACTCAACATGCCTCTCAGCAAATAGCTTGGGGTGTCTACTTTCCAAAATGGGGTCAATTGGGGGGGGTTTGTGCCATCTGGGCATTTTATGGCCTTCAAAAATGTGATAGGTAGTGAGGAGTGAAATTACAACTTTACGCCCTTAGAAATCCTGAAGGCGTTGCTGGGTTTTCGTGGCCCCGTACGCAGCTAGGCTCCCAAAAAGTCCCACACATGTGGTATCCCCGTACTCAGAAGAATCAGCAGAATGTATTTTGGGGTGTAATTCCACATATGCCCATGGCCTGTGTGAGCAATATATCATTTAGTGACAACTTTGTGCAAAAAAAAATAAAAATTCTCACATTCCCGCAACTTGTGTCAAAAAATAAAATATTCCATGGACTCAACATGCCTCTCAGCAAATAGCTTGGGGTGTCTACTTTCCAAAATGGGGTCATTTGGGGGGGTTTTGTGCCATCTTGGCATTTTATGGCCTTCAAAACTGTGATAGGTAGTGAGGAGTGTAATCAAAAATCTATGCCCTTAGAAATCCTGAAGGCGGTGCTTGGTTTTCGGGGCCCCGTATGCGGCTAGGCTCCCAAAAAGTCCCACACATGTGGTATCCCCGTACTCAGGAGAAGCAGCTGAATGTATTTTGGGGTGCAATTCCACATATGCCCATGGCCTGTGTGAGCAATATATCATTTAGTGGAAACTTTTTGTAAATTTTTTTTTTTTTTTTGTCATTATTCAATCACCTGGGACAAAAAAAAATAAATATTCAATGGGTTCAACATGCCTCTCAGCAATTTCCTTGGGGTGTCTACTTTCCAAAATGGGGTCATTTGGGGGGTTTTGTACTGCCCTGCCATTTTAGCACCTCAAGAAATGACATAGGCAGTCATAAACTAAAAGCTGTGTAAATTCCAGAAAATGTACCCTAGTTTGTAGGTGCTATAACTTTTGCTCAAACCAATGAATATACGCTTATTGACTTTTTTTTTACCAAAGACTTGTGGCCGAATACATTTTGGCCTAAATGTATGACTAAAATTGAGTTTATTGGATTTTTTTTATAACAAAAAGTAGAAAATATTATTTTTTTTTTAAATTTTCGGTCTTTTTCCGTTTATAGCGCAAAAAATAAAAATGGCAGAGGTGATCAAATACCATCAAAAGAAAGCTCTATTTGTGGGAATAAAAGGACGCAAATTTCGTTTGGGTACACCATTGCATGACCGCGCAATTAGCAGTTAAAGCGACGCAGTGCCAAATTGTAAAAAGTGCTCTGGTCAGGAAGGGGGTAAATCCTTCCGGGGCTGAAGTGGTTAATAACTGAATTTTACAGTTATAAGCAACCATTTTTTCTGAATGAAAATGACTCATTACTATTGTGATTAGCCATAGTTATTCACATGGTACAGATGGGCTGTGATTGGCCTTGTCTGTACCATGTGATGACTGTGACCAATCACTGAGTTCATCACAATAGTACACAATGAACGGCATGTAACAAGCCTTTTATTGTGTACAACTGTCATGTTATTGTTACAGTGGTCACATGGTACCAGCAGTGGTACGGTACAGTCATCTGTCATCGGCCGTGTCCGGTGGACATGGCGAGTGACAGATCACGCCGAAGCCCGGCCTGATCCTTGGAGGTTTTCATATGACATCCTCCCAGAACAACAGTGCTCCCAGCCATCATTGTGTAATAGGCCGGGCAGGAAGGTGCTTCCACTATGTAAATCCATCATCAGTCACATCTAGTGATGCAGAGGCTCATCAGTCATGATGAACAATGCCCACCAACTCGCTGAAAAAGAAATGCAGCCAACCCATCTTAATGTCCTAGCCCCAGCTACTAAATGTAGACAAAAGGATGGAATCTCCTGGGTAATGTCCATATCAGTTACATCACTGGGGATCTCCTATGATGTCACTAACCAAATATGGCCATGTCCATATTTGGTCTCTGACATTACCAGGAAGACTCCACCCTTTTGTTTACACTGGGGGTCCCCCCTGGCAAGGTACCTCCCCATGTTGAGGGCATAGGGCCTGGTATGTTTCGTGGGGGGCCAGGCTGCATGCTGTGATCAAGGTCTGGTGTGGATTTTGTTGATGACCTCATGTTTTTGTTTTTTTTTGCATGACCCCCTTTAAAATAAATATTGTGAGGGTGCAAAGCCATTTTTTGTTTACACTATCCCCATCCTTTTTTACATTTCATTGTCAGTCACAGATCAACTTTTGACAACCAAATGGACTAGGTGGGGATGACTTACTGGTTGATAGTGCGCCGGCGGCCTGTGTCTTCCCAACAACCAGCCTAAGAGGAAGCTGTCACATTTAGCAGCAGTGATCAACCTCTGAACAAGCAAAATTCACTTAAAATGTGGGTTCTGACCAAACCCACAGCTCATTTCTAGTCATAGCATACACTCATATTACCTGGAAGCAAACTCACCCAAAGACCAGACAAAAAATATCAATCTTAAACCCTAACATCTAAGAGCAACTAAACACTTATGCCCTGTACACATGACTGGTGTTGCCATCGGAATAAACTCCGAAGGTTTCTCCGACGGAACTCCGATGCAATTCCATTCAAGCGGTCTTGCCTACACACGGTCAAACCAAAGTCCGACCAAAGTCTGACCGTCCAGAACGCTGTGACGTACAGCACGTACGACGGGACTAGGAAAAAGGAAGTTCAATAGTCAGTAGCCAATAGCTTCCGTCTCGTACTTGCTTCAGAGCATGCGTCGTTTTTTGGTCCATCGGAACAGCATACAGAAAAGTGGTTTTCCCGATAGGAATTGGTTCCGTCGTAAATATTTAGAACATGTTCTATTTCTAGGTCCGTCAGAATTTTCAAAAAAAAAAGTCAGATGAGGCACACACACGATCGGAATATACAATGAAAAGCTTCCGTCTGACTTTTTCTGTCGGACATTCCGCTCGTGTGTACGCGGCCTAATAGAGATTCACACCTAAATATTAAATCAATAAATAAAGTGCAGTGCTCCTAAATATACAATCCCACTACTAATATATTATTAATAATGACCGTGCATATACATAAATAATGCCAGAACACTCATGTGCAATAAACCACCAATAGTGCATAATAAATAAAGTGCAATGAATGTGATTCAAAGGTCACTTATAACATATATTCATGAATGATATACAATATAAAAATGCAATCAGCGCAAAAGGATATATATCTAAAGAGAATGCAGCTGGACTCTTAAAAGATTTTCACAACATCTATGTAAGTAACAATAAACCAAAGTCCATTAATCATGAATGCTGAACTTCAGAGCCCAGGAAGCAGTAGAAAGATGTTCCACGTGATGGAAAATAGTAGGAGCAACAGCTTCAAATGACAATCCCTCCCCATCTCCAAGGTAATCGATTTTCTCACCTCTGATAATGAACTCCTGACCTAACAGGTAGTCAAAATCGCATGTTCCACTGAATGGGTAATAAGGCACCAGGAAATGGAACTCCAGAAATCCAGGATGATATACCCAAGGCAATATAAATGAAAACAAATCTAAGTGCTCTCCATTTAAAAATAATCAGCGGTTTATTCAAATAAAACCTACTCACATTGAGCCGACTAGTACGAGCATGTATCACAGCACAAATCAATCAGAATGGCAGCGGGTGACGTCAGACGTAGCGCCTCCCCCATACATTATTTTCACAAGAACTTCATCAGTTGTCAGTCCTATATGTCTTTATATCATCTCTATTGCAATCTTCCCACAACTGCATGTGTGTCACACAGTAAATCATTCCAATAAATCATGCCTTTTGGGTGTACTCTCCTCTGAAATATTAATTATTAATATAATATAATTAATTAATATATTAATTAACACCCTAAATGTACCCAGGTGCAAAAAAAGGGGGGCACTGGTGCAACTGACAAAACAAAAAAAATAAAAAAACTTGGGCAAGGAGTGATAAACTCCTGAAGAGAGTCTTTTAGTCCTTAAGAAAAGTTCATAAAAGTCACTGTGGCATAAATTTCACATTATGGCAGCGTTAGCAGTCTCTTTTCCAAGCAGGATCTGGGGATGCTCCCACCAGCAAACCATGTATGAACAGAAAAAGGAGGAGAGAAAATCGCCACTACCTAATTGTAGCATTTATTAAAACATATTGGTAAAATGAAAAACGATAAATAAGCACTCACGTTTAAAAGACATTAAAACGCGTAACAATAGGTCTCCAGCAGGTGGCAACCTTCCAGGTGGTCGATGGTGAGATGAGTTGATGTAAGGCACTTGGAACCAGGAAGTTGACCAGGGGAACACCAGGAAGAGCCAGCAGGAGCAGCAGACTGTGTATATCACATGGATAAGAACCACTGTGGACAGCAGGGAAGTGTGGCAGGCCCACAAAATGGCCATGATATAATGTGTGATAAATATGGGTGTGGTTATGCATTTCGGAGTGTGGCCCCCTTTGTCAAACAAATGTGGAGGGTATCTGCGGCAGTTTTCCATATCAAAAACTGATGCATTCCCTCTGTTAAATAGGTGTAGATGCTAATCAGTTTCTGTTTTAATCTGAAATAGAAGCTGGCACAAGTGATGCAGATAGACCAGAAGCAGGTGTATCTGCTTAGCTAATGTGGTGCATGCCACTCCTGACAGTTTCCTGCACCATTATAATAATGCAATAAACGTAGTTAATGCTCAGTATTTTATTTCTCAGTAGCCACCAGTGTTACCAACCCCCTGAAGTGAAATTTACTGACGGCATGCCCAAAATTTACAAACAACACCAATTTTTTTTACTGGCAAAAATCATGAAATTTACTGACAAAGCCACATCTTTTGCTGCCAGTGCACATATCAATATTTAAGCTAAAAACATGTACCTTGTGCAATTAGCAATGTGTTTAAGGTATAACAAAAGGCAACAAACATATTTCTCCATTTACATGAAGGTCAGATAAATATACCCCAACATAGAGTCCCCCCTACGGTGTAAGGGAGAACTCTGTGGACCCTGATGTAAAAGGAAACACTGTGGACTGTGATTTAAAGGAGAAATCTGTGGAGTTCCGCTGCATAGAGGGAACATGTATGGAAGTTCGTAGCTTCTTTCCGTATAAGCCGCTGGGAACTTCCAGGTTTGAAGATGGCCGCCACACAGCAGCCATTTTTATGATGCAACCAGGGGAGTTTTCTGAAAGCAGTGGGCCTGTGTGCAAGATCCTAATTTGGAACCCAATGCTAGAGAAAGACGTTTGGCACACTGTAGCTAGCGCCTGCTGGTTGCAAAGCATGGTAAAGATGCCCAATGATTGAGGGATTATTGCATTGTGCAGCCATTAGGCTCCCACTCAGCTCCTTCCTGACAGGGTTGCCAACCACCCACAACTTTTTTTTTTCTTACAGAAGACATGGAGAACCTGAAATATGCCCAGAAACTTTTATTAGAAACTAAGAGGGTAAGAGGGGGTGGAGGGATAGAGACAAAAGGGGAAGGAGGCGAAAGAAAGATGGGGGAGATAGAAAAGTTAGAGAGAGATGGAGGAAGTGGAGAGTGGGAGGGGGGAAAGAGGTAGAAGGAAAAAGAGGGATGTGAGAAGGGGGGGAGAGATGGGGGGCAGGGAGAGAGAGAGGGAGAGAGAAGAGAGAGGGAGAGAGAGAGAAGAGAGAGAGAAGAGAGAGGGAGAGAGAGGGAGAGAGAGAGAGGGAGAGAGAGGGAGGGAAAGAGAGGGAGAGGGAGAGAGAGGGAGGGAGGGAGAGGGAGAGGGAGAGAGATGGAGAGAGGGAGGGAGAGGGGGAGAGATAGAGAGAGGGAGAGAGAGAGAGAGAGAGAGAGAGAGAGAGAGAGAGAGAGAGAGAGAGAGATAGAGAGAGGGAGAGAGAGGGAGAGAGAGAGGGAGGGAGAGGGAGGGAGAGAGAGGGAGAGAGAGAGAACTTATAAGAAACCTGAAAAAGTAACAGAAATCGTGGCAGTGGCAGAATTCTACCAGCATGCTGGACTGATTTAAATTGCAGGCTGTTCGGCAAAGCACATTTTGGAAGGATATTTTTGATATTTTTCATTCACAAATGAGTAGATTTCACAATAATAACATAAATAGTGTGGTTTTCACGTTGACTCTCCCAGGAACTATGACATCACAACCTACATGTTCCCTCTAGCTATGACTCAGCTGCTGTGAATTGTATTGTAAAGAGCAGCATTGAAGATGACACCTACTGCAAGTTGCTTATACATCTATAAGATGAAAGCTATTTTTCATTGAAGCTGTGGGGAACATTATTAGATATTGAGCTGCATTTTAATTTTTGCCAACAAAGCTTCTGATTTAAGTCCCCTACTCCAGTGATGTCCTTGAGTACCTTAAGCACCCTTACAATTTTGACCTTTTATTTTTTTTATTTTTTGTTATTTATGTGCAGACTGAAGGGTCCGAATACTGACTTGCCTAATAATTGTGCCTGCACTGTCAGAATATCAGCCAGAGACTTACTCTGATGAAAAGGAACTAGGGTGATTTACAAAAAGTCAGCCAACATATCAGAATATTTACCCTCTTATGAAAATCCATGAATCCTCCACAAAGTCAGTGTATATTACTTGCCTTAGTAATTATCTCTTGTGACAGGACTCAACTCCTGAGCCAGCAGGCAACTCTCCCGCCCCCCCCCCTCCAGTTCTGGTTGGCGGCTGCTGCTGTGCCAGCCAATGAGAGCGCTGATTGGAGTGTTCTGGCGGGGGGCTGTCCTACTATCAGAACACAAATGCTCACCGGGGGGGAGATCGCTGTACTAACATCCAATCATTACTACAACTACTACTAAACTACTAGTGTGCACTAGGCTTTAGGCTCAAATCACACAGGGGCAACACGACTTTAACGCGACTTTGCACGGCGACTTCAACGCGGCTTCAACGCGACTTCGGCGCGACTTCAGCGCGACTTTAGCAAATTACAACGCGACTTCAAGGACAGGCGACTTTGGCTGTGGCCAATCACAGGACAATCAGCTCTCTGGGAGGGAGGGGTTTTCCCTGCAAAGTCGCTTGACTTTGAGAGAGAGATCCGACTTGGAGGCGACTTCCATTGATTTCTATGGTACAGGTCGCCTACCAAGTCGGATCGAAGTAGTACAGGGAGTACGCTCTGAAGTCGGAGCGACTTCAGTAGTGTCTATTAAGACGCTCCCATTCACTTAAATGTGAATCTCTTTCTGGGGCGACTTGGGGCGACTTGAGGGCGTACAAGTCGGATCCCAAGTCGTCCCAGTGTGAACCGACCTTTAGGAAGATCTCCTTTCCCAGTAAAAGTTCTCTTTTGTAATTTTGTTTATCATAGACAGCATCTTCCACTTTCTTACTTCCTAATACACAGCATCTACGGTTTGCTGCTTCTTCCAGTTTGGGATTCTTTTTAAAATGCTTTAGAACAAAGTAAGCAAACATCATGTGACATCTTCATATAATCTTTTTTAAAAAATAGTAAAATGTGGTACTCGCAAATCTTTTTTTATAGACTTGCTATATCACATAAAGATACCTGTTCAACCCTTGCACAGAAGAAATCCCTGTAGTAAATCCTGCTAGAAAGCCTGATGAAGAGGGTCCACCGGTGAAATCAGTGAGTGGTTATGCATGCTAGAGATAACAGCTGCATGCTCTCTAAAAGGATCCACTAAGAGGATTTCTTCTGTGTGGAGTTAAGCAGGTTTCATTCTGGATGCCAATTTTGTATGTGAAATGTGAATACCACATTTTACTATTTTTAATAAAGGTTATATGAAGGTGTCATGCAATGCATGTGCACTTCCATGTTTGTTCTACAGGAAGCTCTTGCACAAAGGCAATGTTTCACACTGAATTACTACACATACCAAGAAGAAATAGACAAGGACACCAAGGTTAAAGTGGTTGTAAACCGCTGGGTGCTTTTTTTTTTTTTTTCAGACCTGCAAGGTAAAGCCATAAAATGTGCTAGTATGCATCGCATACTTTCACATTATGTGAAACTTACCTGAAAATGAAGCATTCCAGTGATGCAGTATCATCGCTGGAGGCTGCTTCCATCTTCACCCATCTTTCTTGTGACTGGTCAGAGCCATGATGACGTCACTCCCGCGCATTCGCGGAGGAGTCGTCATTTACAGCACAGGATTCAGAAGGAATGGCTCATCGGCTGCATATATAGTAAATATCTCCTAAACAGTGCACATTTAGATCTTTACAGTACCTATAGGTAAGCCTTATTATAGGCTTACCTAAAGGTACAAGTACAGCATTAAAGTTTACAACCACTTTAAAGTAAGCCTTTAGATCCCATTTGTATTTAGACAATATTTACTTTATGTCAGATGTAGAGGAAATCTATGGCCACAGCATACACCTTTACTTTTTAACATCAGACTTGTATTAATCAATAGTTATTTTTGATAATTCATTCAAAGCTTACTTGGAAATTTTCCTTTCATATTGTGAGTTCTGCCTGTCAGCTGGCCATCTGTTTCCACCATTTCCTGGATTCCCTGCATGCTTTGCAGCACCTCCTGCTTACATTCAATTTCTTAGGACTACATATCCCATGGTACATTGCTGCAAGCTATGATTCCTGTGCTGACTCCATCTCCTGAAATTGGCTCCCTCAGCACCTCTGTAATTCAGAAGGCAGGCTCTGTGAAATGTAGGACATGGCAGTGCCTACCCACAGAACATTGTGAATATGTAACACAGAATTCAAGGAAGTAAACATGTGGGAAACTTTATAAATTAAGTTTACAAACTTCAAGATCAGTAAAATTATTAGGAGTAGGCTAGAAATAATTGAAATACAATGTGAAAATGCATATATAATTTTACATTTTGACCATAGATACGCTTTAAGCTTTAAATGTAGGGATGAGCTTTATGTTCAGGTCGAGCATGAGTTCAACTCGAACATTGGCTGTTCGCCCGTTTGCCGAATAGTGAACAATTTGGGGTGTTCGTGGCAAATTCAAAAGCCGCAGAACACCCTTTAAAAGTCTATGGGAGAAATCAAAAGTGCTAATTTTAGGTTAATATGCAAGTTATTGTCATAAAACATGTTTGGGGACCTGGGTCCTGCCCCAGGGGACATGCATCAATGCAAAAAAAGTTTTAAAAACTGACGTTTTTTCGGGAGCAGTGATTTTAATAATGCTTAAAGTGAAGCAATAAAAGTGAAATATTCCTTTAAATTTCATACCTGGGGGGGTGTCTATAGTATGCCTGTAAAGTAGCACATGTTTCCTGTGTTTAGAACAGTCCCTGCACAAAATGACATTTCTAAAGGAAAAAAAGTCATTTAAAACTACTCGCGGCTATAATGAATTGTCGGGTCTTGGCAATACAGATAAATGTCATTGAAAAAAATGGCATGGGATTCCCCCACAGTCCATTACCAGGCCCTTTGGGTCTGGTATGAATATTAAGGGGAACTCCAAACCAAAATTTTTTAAAAAATTGCGTGGGGGTCCCCCTCAAAATCCATACCAGATCTGAAGGGTATATTAAGGGGAACCCGGCGCCAAAATTAAAAAAAAAAAATGGTGTGGGGGGCCCCCCAAAAATCCATACCAGACCCTTATCCGAGTATGCAACCTGGCAGGCCGCAGGAAAAGAGGGACGATGAGAGATCGCCCCCCCTGAACCGCACCAGGCTACATGCCCTCAACATGGGGAGGGTGCTTTGGGGTAGCCCCCCAAAGCACCTTGCCCCCATGTTGATGGGGACAAGAGCCTCATCCCCCCAACCCTTGCCCGGTGGTTGTGGGGGTCTGCGGGCGGGGGCTTATCGGAATCTGAAAGTCCCCTTTAACAAGGGGACCCCTAGATCCCAGCCTACCCCCTGTGTGAAATGGTATCGGGGTAGAAACGTATCCCTACCATTTCACAAAAAAAGTGTCAAAATGATAAAAATGACAAGAAACGGCTTGGGACAAGTCCTTTATTAAAAAATAAAAATGTCCCATGAAGTCTTCTTCTTCTTCTCTTGCTCCGCCAATGGAACAAAAAAGAAAAAAAATAGCCACATCGACCCGCCTCCATGGGAGGCACCCGCCGTATGCCATGTGATGTCCCCTGGTGACCCCGCCCCCTCTGATGCATGGGTACATTCCTATGGCTTCCCCGTAGCCACAGAGGGGGCGGGGCCACCGGTGATGTAACCAGGGGACCCTGCCACCCTCTGACGCTACGGGGAAGCCATAGTGATGTCCCCCTGCATCAGAGGGGGGTGGGGTCACCCGGCGACGTCACCGTATGGCCCCGCCCTCAGTTATAAAAGAACTGTCACCTGAGAGGACAGTCATTATGGCGGGTGCCTCCCATGGAGGTGGATCGGTGGCGGTGTGCAGGGGTTTTTTTCGGTCCGGCGGAGCGAGAGAAGAAGATGAAGACTACGTGGGACATTTTTGTTTTTTTATTTTTTAATAAAGGACTTGTCCCAAGCCGTGTCATGTCATTTTTACCATGTTCACACTTTTTTTGTGAAATGGTAGGGGTACATTTGTACCCGTTACCATTTCACATGGGGGAGGCCGGGATCTGGGGGTCCCCTTGTCAAAAGAGGCTTCCAAATTCCGATAAGCCCCCCGCCCGTAGACCCCCACAACCACCGGGCAAGGGTTGTGGGGATGAGGCCCTTGTTCCCAACAACATGGGGACACGGTGCTTTGGGGGGCTACCCCAAAGCACCCTCCCCATAGTGAGGGCATGTGGCCTGGTACGGTTCAGGAGGGGGGGCGCTCTCGTCTCCCCTATTTTCCTGTGACCTGCCAGGTTGCATGCTCAGATAAGAGTCTGGTATGGATTTTTGGGGGACCCCCAAGCCATTTTTTGTATTTTGGTGCGGGGTTCCCCTTAATATCCATACCAGACCTGAAGGGCCTTGTATGGAATTTGGGGGGACCCCCAAGCAATTTTTTTTTTTATACATTTTCCCTTAATATTCATACCAGATTGATCAAATCATTTATCAATGATTTTTATGTGTATGTGTACTGACAATTCATTATAGCCGCGAGTACTTTTAAATGACTTTTCTTCTTTTAGAAATGTCATTTTGCTCTCGGACTGTTCTAAACACGGGAAACATGTGCCACTTTACAGGCATACTATAGACACCCCCTCACTTTTATTGTTTCACTTTAAGCATTATTAAAATCCCTGGTCCCGAAAAAACGGCCGTTTTTAAAACTTTTTTTTGCATTGATACATGTCCCCTGGGGCAGGACCCAGGTCCCCAAACACTTTTTATGACAATAACTTGCATATAAGCCTTTAGAATTAGCACTTTTGATTATTCATGTTCATGTCCCATAGACTTTAATGGTGTTCGAACAAATTTTTTGCCTGTTCGCATGTTCTGCTACAAACCGAACCGGGGGGTGTTCGGCTCATCCCTATTTAAATGTACAAATGTAACAGTTACACCCACAATTAGGATAAACTCTGCACTCCACCATTGCCTAATAAATGGCTGTATGCAAGAGCCCTCATCCTTCCCCTTTTTCCAATGGCTTTAGCTAATGTTATGCAGTTTTATTAGTAGGCCTACCAATATCACAACACATGCACACATGGTTACAAAATGGTACAAATAAAAGTGCACTTTAACTCTTGTTGGTTGGTTTGTTCTCCCCTAGCTGCAAGACTGACATATTGATGTAGGCACAGTAACTTATCTTTTGGACAATAGATATGGCACTGAGGATGTCCCTAAAATTGTAGTTCAGAGGGTAAATTAAAGTGATTGTAAAGGGTAAATATATATTTTTTAAAATAAACATATTATACTTGCAAACAACAATATGTGGGCCAGACTATCAGAAACTTTTCTATTAGGGTTAATGAACGCCTAGCCAAAATTAAAAAAGGATGTCCCAAACACACTGTTTCACGTCATTATTTAGAACACCATGTGAAGGATCCAACAGGTACCCAATTTCAAATTATAGATTGATTTGTCCCCCACTGGAGGGGTGATTCGTGCCTACGGTGGTCTCCCGACTCAAAACCTTCTGGATCTTCCAGAGTTTTTCCCCCATGGCATGAATGTGGATTGGGATCTTAATTGTTTCATTAATCAGGCTTAATATTTATTATTTTTTATCCTCACTATCATTCCTTTCTTCACATTATCTCCTCTTCAGAATTTCTTTTAGGTATATAATCACCTTTCATTCGTTTCACATATTTATTGAGTTTCCGTTCACTTTATAGTATCCATACCCATTTGATATTTGAACAAATTGTTTCCTTACAGGAATCCACTTCTACCCATTGTAATGTTTGGGGTATTTAGCTCAAGCGATAAATGCGTTTTTAGTGCAGTGAGTCCACATCAGACAGGCATTATAGTTAAGGGCCTGGTAGCCCACGTTTATTAAACCGAAAAACAAAAGCAAAAAGGTCCATTCAGGATTCCCACGCAGGGGTTTAACTTCATTAAGCACTCCAAAAATAAGGAAAACATACCAAGCCACCTGGCTCTCTTGTCAGCAGTTCCTCTGCTTGCTCTCAACAGATTTGCCAATTCTTTACAGCCCCCTGGACTCACTGGCTTCCTCAGTCTCCCCGACTCTCAAGGCTGGCCAGCCTTTCCCAGTCCCTGGGCAAAGAATCCCCTTTACATAGGCTGCAGACTCCCACAGGGCAGACCACTCTCCAGACACAGGTCTGTCTTCACACAGCAGTAGCAACAAGCTACACACACTCCACCTTCCTCCACCCTCTGCTCTCACTAGCCCCTCGTTATATGGGCTGTGTGCACCTGGGCACACAACCTGCTGGCTCTCCATAAGACATGGACACAGGGTTAGAGATCCCATCCCTTTTCCCAGTGACAGGGACTATTACACCATTCAGAGGATTTATTATATATTCCCAAAAAGATTCATTAGGGTCACCATTCACTCATTGTTACAGGTTTGGGACACTCTCCCTTTTAATTATATCTAACCCGTAGGTTCCTCCCCCACTGGACAGTGTTGGGATACACTGTTGGTACAGCATCCTGATTGTGGATTTGTGCGGGGGATACATAATTCATAATGTGTGTTAACGCTTAGCATTGGTGAATTTTCATATTTTTTCTTTGCTCTGTGTTTGAGAATCCAATTTATGATGATGTACAATTTAGTGTCACATGATCCTGTTGTTTTGGCACGCTATTTTTATATATATTTATATGATTTTTCTTTTTTTGTTGGAGAGGGGTGTCTTTCTTGCTGGACCTTGTACTGGATACGATCTCGATTGCATTGGGCATACGCACATATTACATTCAGTACGGTCCCCTATCCACCTCCAACATTAACAAAATGTGCTAAACCTTGACCCCTTCCCACTGGGCCCTATTGACCAGCCTTATCGCGTGACTGTATGTCAGATTGAGGCCCGGAGCGCGGTATATGATGCTCGGTCCTCACTGCATCTCATTGGCCATTCCATGACTGGACCTTTCACTATGTACGTGGCGTGGTGCGGCTCAAACCCATTGGGCATTCGCACGTATTACGCACGGTATGGTCTCCAGCCTATTCATAACAATAACATCACGGGTTGTAATAGGAACGCCCCCTACTGTATCTCATTAGCTTTTTCTTGTCACGTGAGAACACGCCATATCGAAGCCTGGAGCGCGGTACACGACGCTCAGTCTCTATTACCTCCTATTGGCTGCTCCATACCACATGACGATGATCTATATCGAGGCTTGGAGCACAATATAGGACGTCCGGCCTCCATTTTAACTATATTTGGAATTTTTTACAAACAATTATTTATTCACTATTTCGGATAATCATAGTTACATGTGACATCTCCAGGATCATGTTCAGCACTCTCCACTTTATTACTAATGTGGTTTTATATATAAGATTACAGTTTTTCTTGTGTACATGCCTAACTCCGCCCATTGTAGGATGGACTAGCAGCTCAGGAAGTTTTTTTAACATTTGGCAATGTGAGGGGACAGATCATTGCCCCAGTTGAAGAGCTCCTAGTGTTGAAACGCATTGGGCTAGCGTTACCTGCACCCCACATTGCTTTTATCTTTTATTTTTGTGATCACTTTTAATGTACTGCAATTTGATATTACCAATAAACCATCCGATTTGACCTGCACCATTTGGAGTTCTTCCCTTTCCCCTCTTTCCATGTGTTGGTTCCTTGGAGCCCATGAAGAGTCAGACCTACAGACCATCGCTTTGACTGCAGGACATCTTGGAGATCCACGGACCGAGAGTTGGTGACATTCCATCAGGACTGGCCTGATTTCTACATCTGGATCACACTCCATGAGACCTGTCTAGCTTGTACGACCCCTCTGTCATATGACATTTGGGGTCCACCATACCTGGTAAGAGTATTCACTCTGTTTACCCATAGAGAAGTGACTACAGACAAGCACTATGCCACTCACACATGATTGAAGATATCCTCACGGGAGCAACCCTTGCTTCATAATACTGTGGACTTTGCACACTTCACTGATTTCAATTTATATTTTATAGCCCACTGTTTTTTCCAATTATGTTTTGGCTATGATACAATTACATGTTGCTAGGCCAAGGTTATTTCCTGATTGGAGTAGACATTTATTTTTCCAGAGCCACACTATCACTTCCACATTTCTTTGAACCTTGTATGTTTGAGTGTTGGCTGCTTTTTATTTCATATAGTTTTATTTCACATCTAATTTTTTATTTGGACATCTACAGTAGCGCAGTTTTTCTCTTCACATTTCCAACATATTATACTTACCTGCTCTGCTCAATGGTTTTGCACAGAGCAGCCCCAATCCCCCTCTTCCAGAATTTCCCACCAGCGCTCTTGACTCCTCTTCATCTTGGTGTCCTTCCATAGAAAGCTGCGTCCTATTGAGACACACCTGTGGACTTGATCCCAAGCCACACTGCCTGTGTCCATAGAGACAGACAGTACGGCTCAGCCCTGCCACCCTCTCGTCATGGATTTGACTGACAGCAACAGGAGCCAATGGCTTCCACTGTTGCCTCTGTGTCCTGTAAGGAGGAGGAGATCGGAGAGAGGCGCTGCTTTTGGGCACATTGTTGGGCTCAGGTAAGTATTGGGGGAGGAGGGCAGGAATTGTAGGTTTAGTTTACCTTAATACGGAGAATGCATAAATTCTGTCTTTAAAACCACTTTATCATAAAAGTTTACTTTTTGGTATTACAGTTTCATTTTTTTAACCACTTTTTTTTTACTTTGACAGCTACAAGCTATAATGTGTTATCAAACTGTGTGTTAAGATCAGGGTAAACCAGATATGTCAGCATTTTAATATCTGTTTGCTAAGGGCTGAACTTGCTGGTTAAATCTAATCTTTTATAAGACATTGCCTGTTTAATATATAATCCAAATCACAAAAGCAATAAGATCAAATGCCAAATTCTGTGTCATCGCTGCAAGTTAATATTATATATGCTGCCCAGTCAGCCCATGTCAGGTCACGCTCTCTCTCTCTCTCTCTCTCTAGTCTTCACTTACCACGTCACTTGTTCCATCAGTGCGCACTGTAACCTCATGTGCAAAGAACCCCCTTAAGAGTCTTCAAGGTATGCAAAGAGTGGGTAGACAATGAAACCTACCATTATCAATATCAGCTTCAATTAACTGGAGCTTTAATGTTCATTTGTTCTTCTACACAAATAAAAATTGTGTTCCTAAAGTGATCGTGTGTTCAGGCTACATTTTAAAACAAGGCTTCAATGACCTCTGTATCTGCAGGCACTATAGGGCTATTCATCCTCAAAAATTCACAGCAGAGGCACTAGAGTCACTCAAATATGTATCCCAGCTGCTCAACTAACTCTGCTTCCTCCTTCCAGAGCACCTTCGCTGTGGTTATATTAGATATTGGAGGGCTGGAGGTTATTGCTAAGAGGGGAGAGCATGTTGGGTTTATCTGCTGAGTAAATAGCTTAATTGCTTCTGCTGTGAATTTAAGGATGAATTGCTCCACAGTGCCTGTAGCTACAGGGGTCAGTGAGGGCTAGTTTTAACATTTTTTTTACTACTCGTTTATGTATAAATTTGAATGTTCACAGACCTTAGGCTTACTTTAAGGTTTGCAGTGCATTGGATCCTTATCAACACTCAATCATATTAATGTAGAATTCCAGCTTAAACCTAACTAGCCTTAAACATATCCCATCCCTGCTCCTAACACTTATGCTGAATAATCTGTGTAAAAAATATATATATATATATATATAAATATTTGCAGCCCGCTTCGGTTTGGTCACATGTCAGCCAGCGGCAGCTGCAAGGGAGCAGACAGAGAACTTAATGCTTGAAATTACAGTGCTGTCACCCATAGGCTCCTATTTCCCAGTGTGGTTGATGCTCTCTCCTCTCCCCTGTAGCCTCCACTGACATGATCAGACCAGAGCAGGCTGAAAATGGGTAAGTATAAACATCTTTTTACACAGATTAGTTGGTAGAGATGTTAGGAGGGGGAGAGCACATTTTTAAGACTAGTTAGGTTAGGGCTTAAATTCTACTTGACTGTTCCAATTTCTAGAAAGAAAGGAGCATTTGGATGGATCCCTAAGGTACGGTTCTTCCAAAGACAGGCCCGTCCTTCTTTAAGTGTATGGCCACCCTTAATAAACTGTTCTTTGTATGTACTTTTTTTATAACTCTTTATTTTTCTCTCAGAACTTCCTATGTTTTACTCTATTTTTAGTGGAAGCTTCAGTAAATCTGTCATATAACATTCGTGCTGTCATGTACAGTATTGTTAGCTTTTTAACTGTATTAAGTAATGAGAAATGTCAAAATATTGTAAATGAAGTTGGTAATGATATGATTTTTTAAATTAAATTCAAACAATATCTTATTCTGCAATACAATAAAAATAATTTCCCAACGGCAATTGTTTTACATGTTTTTTTACTTCATTTCAGATATATATATAAAATATCTCATATGCTTATTTGTTGGCAGAACTATATTTTATTCTGTTGCAGCACATTATGTTAATCATTGTAACCTATTTTAAAGCAGTGTGTTATAAACATTGATTTTTCCTAAGGAACGTATTGAGTTCAGGTGCCTTATTTTTAACTATTCTGCCGACCACAGATATATCAATTGTTCTGGTCATATCCTTTTATTTTTAACAACAAATATGGGCCAAGGTCAGCAATCATTGTGTTACATATATCATTACGATATGTGCATGTGTACAGTGCCTTGCAAAAGTATTCACCCCCTTGGCATTTTTCGTGTTTTGTTGCCTCACAACCTGGAATTAACATGGATTGTTTGAGGATTTGCATCATTTAATTTACAGAACATGCCTATAACTTTGAAGATTTTTTTTTATTATTATTGTGAAGCAAAAAACAAACAGCACAAAATAGCAGAAAAAGTCAATCTGCATAATTATTCACCTCCCTAAAGTCAATACTTTGTAGAGCCACCTTTTGCGGCCATCACAACCTCCAAGGCCATTCCTAAACATTTACATGTTGCCCCTTAAACCATTCAAGTGTTGCTTTAGCAGTGCGTTTGGGGTCATTGTCCTGCTGGAAGGTGAACCTCCGTCCTACCTCAAATCACACACAGAGAGGTACAGGTTTTGCGCAAGAATATCCCTGTATTTAGCACCATCCATCTTCCCTCAACTCTGACCAGTTTCCCAGCCCCAACTGCTGAAAAACATCCCCACAGCATGATGCTGCCACCACCATGTTTCACTGTGGGGATGGTGTTCTTTGGGTGATGTGTTTTCACCAGACATAGCATTTTCTTTGGTGGCCAAAAAGTACAATTTTAGTCTCAGACCAGAGCATCTTCCTCCATACATTTTGGGAGTCTCCCAAATGCCTTTTCGCAAACTCAAAATGAGCCATTTTGTTTTTTGCTGAAAGTAGTGGCTTTCTTCTGCCCACTCTGCCAAAAAGCCCAACTTTATGGAGTGTACAGCTTATTATCATCCTATGTACAGATACTCCAGTCTCTGCTGTGGAACTCTGCAGCTCCTCCAGGGTTAACTTAGGTCTCTGTGCTGACTCTGATTAATGCCTTCCTTGCCCGGTCCGTGAGTTTTGGTGTGCGGCCGTCTCTTGGCTTGGTTTGCTGTTGTGCCATGTTCTTTCCATTTGGTTATGATAGATTTGATGGTGCTCCTAGGGATCATTAAAGATTTGGATATATTTTTATAACCTAACCCTGACTTGTACTTCTCAACAACATTGTCCCTTACTTGTTTGGAGAGTTCCTTGGTCTTCATGGCAATGTTTGGTTAGTGGTGCCTCTTGCTTAGGTGTTGCGACCTCTGGTGCCTTTCAAAAAAATGTGTATATATAATGACAGATCATGTGACTCTTAGATTGCACACAGGTGATTTCACTAATTATGTGACTTCTGAAGGTAATTGGTTGCCCCAGAGCTTTTTATGGGCTTCATAACAAAGGGAGTGAATACATACACACATGCCAATTATTATTTTTTTCCTTTCTGAAAAAAAAAAAAATAGTTTTATGTATATATTTTTATAATTTTACTTCACCAACTTAGACTATTGTGTTCTGATCCATCACATATAGGTGTCCTTTTATGAAGCAGTGAAATCTATTCAGTGCTTCATTCTCCGACATTCACAGAGGAGATCTTTCTCCTCTGTGTGCCAGTCTATGAAGCAAAGTAGATCGCTTCTCCTTCAGAGGAGTGAAGCGATCTACAAATGCTTCCAACAGTGGAGAACGGCCCCTGATACTGGAATCTCGTGAGACTTTACGAGATTACATACCAGAAATTCACCGAAACACCGAGATGTCAGTTTATTAAGCAGTGATAAATTATCACCACTCAGTACACTGACAAACGGCATGGTTAATGTTAACAAAATAACAAGTCCCCCTACATATATATATTCAGACCCCCCAACACTGTAACCATGCCCCCGTCATAATTATGTATTTATATATATATATATATATACATATATATAGTGTGTGTGTGTATATAGTGTGTGTGTGTGTGTGTGTGTGTATATATATATATATATATATATATATATATATATATATATATATGTATACAGTATCTAACAAAAGTGAGTACACCCTTCACATTTTTGTAAATATTTCATTATCTCTTCTCATGTGACAACACTGAAGAAATTAAACTTTGCTACAATGTAAAGTAGTGAGTGTTAAGCTTGTATAACAGTGTAAATTTGCAGTCCCCTCAAAATAACTCAACCCCCAGCTATTAACCACTAGCCTACCGCCCACCGTCATATGACGGCGGGACGGCAAGCCTCTTGTTCTGGGCGGACGTCATATGACGTGAGCCCGTTTAAACAGGGAATGCGCACGATCGTGAGTGCGCAGCCCTGTACTGTCGGTGGTGGCGTGTCACCGAGACACCGCTCGTCACCGACAGGGGTGAACAGCCACTGGGCATGGCTGTTTACCACGTGATCACCCGTGATTAAGTCACGACCGATCACGAATGGTAAATCCCCGCATTGCACGGCGCATGCGCGCGATCGTGAGCACGCTGCGCATGCACATCGCTGGCGGCGTGTTCCCGGGAACACTGCTCGTCACCGACGATAGTACTCAGCCATTGGCCAGGGCTGTGTACCATGTGATCGGCTGTGATCCATTCACAGCTGATCACTAACTGTAAACAAAGAGCTGTCACTAGCTGTTACTAGCCCTTCTCTCCTCGCACACCGTTTCCAGTGTGAGGAGAGAAGAGCCAGGAGCAGTGAGTTACAGATCTATGTTTAGTAGTGTCTGCACCAACACCACACCTGTCCCATCGCTCCCCCAATTGTCATCTGTCACCCAACAGTCACCCCATAAAAGTGCACCTGTCACATAAGAGACTGCCATCAGTGACCATCAGCTGTGCAACTGTCACCCATCAGTGACCTGCCCTGTCACTCGTCACCCACCAGTGACCGTGCCCTGTCACCCATCATCCACCAGTGACCATGCTCTGTCACCCGTCACCCATCAGTGACCTGCCACCCATCAGTAACCATCAGCAGTGCACCCGTCACCCATCAGTGACCGTCGCCTGTCAGTGACCGTCGCCTGTCAACCATCTGTGACCATCACCTGTCACCGTCCGTGGCCTGTCACCCATCAGTAACCGTGCCCTGTCACCCGTCACCCATCAGTGACTGTGCCCTGTCACCCATCAGTGACCATCAGCTGTGCACCTGCCACCCATCAGTGACCATCGCCTGTCAACTATCTGTGACCATTACCCATCACCGTCCGTGGCCTGTCACCCATCAGTGACCATTGCCTGTCACCCATCAGTGACCATCGCCCATCACACCATCATCACCTCTCAGTGAACGTCACCTGCCACCCATCGCACAGCCCATCAGTGACCGTCACCTGCCACCCATCTGTCACCCATCGCACAGCTACCCGCCACACAGCCATGTCCAAAAGAGGATGTACTAGTGAAGAGGCGTTCCAGACCCTCTCTATGACTGATGAGAGCACCGGGGAGTTCTCATCAGATTCCAATTCTAATTCTGAATCAAATTCGTCATTTGAACTGATCGAGAGTAGTAATGATTCGGATGAAGAATGGGTCCCTCCTAAAAGAGCACGACACTCTGGAAACCAGGAAGCCGCCAGCAACCAGGATTATATTCCCAGGCCCAGTATCAGCGCTGCCGCCAGCAATAGGCCCCAGGAACAAAGGCCCAGTACCAGTGCTGCCGCCAGAGATATGCCCCGTGCACAAATGCCCAGGCCCAGTACCAGTGCTGCCACATCACACCTGAGTACCAGCACAGGAAATTCAACTCCCCCAACTACTGAGGTGTCATGTCCCCCAAGAGCCAGGGCCACTACATACATGCCAGATGGTCTTGCCAACCCAACATGGTTGCCTTCCAACTCGGGATCACCAATTATTCCGCCTTTCACAGCACAGCCAGGTGTGCAGGCCAACACCCAAAATTTCACAGAGATCAATTTTTTTCACCTCTTTTTGCCCGACACTTTGCTGCAATTCATTGAGGACCAGACAAATTTGTATGCCCAGCAGTATATTGCCAGCAACCCCCAATCATCTTATGCCCGTCCGTTTGAGTGGAGAGATTTGAATTTGGAGGAGTTCAAATTGTTTTTGGGCCTCACTCTAAATATGGGGCTTACAAAAAAAATGAAGGACATACCTATTGGTCCACCAACCCCATCCACTATATGCCCATGTATTCTGCCGCAATATCCAGGTCCCGATATGAGATGATTATGAGATTTTTTCATTTTAATGACAACACCCAGTGCCCTCCCCACAATCATCCAAATTCCGATAAGTTATACAAGATTTGCCCACTGATAAATTTATTTTCCCACCGATTTGCAGAACTCTATGTCCCCGAGAAGAATATATGTGTGGATGAGTCCTTGGTACCATTTTCAGGCAGGCTAGGAATAAAACAATATATTCCTAGCAAAAAGGCCAAATACGGAGTAAAATTTTACAAGCTCTGTGAAAGAGCTACGGGATATCTATATGCGTTCCGCATATATGAAGGAAGAGATTCCCAGCTCCAGCCCCCTGAGTGCCCGGCCTACATGGGCACAACTGGAAAAATTGTATGGGACCTGGCTTACCCACTTCTGAAAAAAGAATATCATATATACCTGGACAACTTTTATACCAGCCTGCCCCTTTTCAGACACCTATATATCGAAAAAACCCTGGTCTGCAGAACCTCAAGAAAAAATAGGAAGGGCTTCCCACAATCCATAGTGAACAAAAAGCTGCAAAGGGGGGAAAGAGCAACACTGAGATGCAATGAAGTGCTGGCCTTGAGGTGGAAAGATAACAGGAACGTGCACATGATGTCCACCATTCATGATGACACTACAGTTGTAATTCAGCGAAGACGAGGTCCCATTGAGAAACCGACATGTGTCCAAGACTATAATCTCTACATGGGGGGGTGGATTTCAATGACCAAATGATTCAGCCCTATTTGTCAATAAGGAGGTCCCGAGTCTGGTACAAGAAGGTAGCAATTTA